>NC_136493.1:141853963-141876463 GCF_053919585.1 Euprymna scolopes
GATGGAATAACAATGAATTTCACAATAGAAAAAAACCCATTAGCGCCCAATCCAGTTGATTTTGAAATAAATTCTTCTTACTAGTGTTGCAGTGCTAGTCTTTATTATGGAGAAATGTATCTATCGTGCGGCTGTGTTTTGTCGTTATTGTTGTTGTTATTGTTGTTGTCGTTCATGCTTATGTTTGTTCGAATAATACCATTTAATAAACAATAAATTTAGTTCACGGAGCTGGGAATTAACAAAGAAAATCACAAAGTGTCAAATGAGACGCGCATAAGATTCAACCGCCTTAGTTCAGAAGAAAGGACGATTCGATTACCTGGAAATTGATAAAACAGAAAAAAAATATATCAACTAGAATGGTCAAAACTGAATCCGATAAACCTGGTTCGAGTGTTTTTCAACCTTTTTAAATCTCGAATCTTAAAAATGCTTCAGTCCAATTCCAATCTTTTAAATCTCCATTCTTAAATTTTCTCCTTGTGTCTGCATAAACAAAAATTTAAATTCTACTAATCTTAACCACTTCTCGCACTATTACCTAAGAATTTAGTCTTTATCTAATCCTAACCATTTAGTTTTTAATTACAAATTTTAGGATCTAGTGTTTGAAATGCTTTGCTTTCTCATATTTAATTTTAATTGATGTACTATTTCCATATGGATTATACGAACTGCTGTTCTCATCTTGAGTGTTATACGCACAACGTTTCGGCCGATGTCACCTCCAGCCTACTTAAGGTGTACGTTGTCGAACTTGGGAATCTTTCTCTCAAACTCAGAATTTCAAAACGGAAGCCTTTATTTAACCCACAGGGGTAGCATGCTCTCGTTCCGTCAGCCATAGAAGTGTTAAGTAACTTGCCCACTGAAAATTATGCATTACACCATAAGTCGTTGCATATACTATTCTAGTTAAAATTTTGTTTAGGAGTCGTAAACCTATTCTTGTTTATAGGTGTGAAGTCTTATTACTTTTCATTATTGATTTCTAACTTATTACTGTATATATATATATATATATATATATATATATATATATATATATATATATATATATATATATATAAACTATAAAAACAAAAACGTAAATGCAGCTGTATTCCTGTACAGTATATTCCTTGCGTCAAACAATAAATTCTTAACTTGAATATATCTTCATGTATAATTTAATCTATAGAATTTAAATTTAATCCTTAAACTTATATATATATATATATATATATATATATATATATATATATATATATATATATATATATATAAACTATACAGAAACGTAAGTACAGCTGTAATTATAGTAAAATAAAGCATGACACTTTGCTATATTCCCCCGTTAGTTTCGTATTCTCTCAATTAGGAAGACTTTTGACGGGCAAATTTAGTCTAATTAAGTATAAGCCCCTTACTTTAAGAAAAAAATATCTCCTTTATTTCAAACAGTTTTCTACCTTTAGTTTTGAAACTAAAATCTGAAAGCATGGCTATAATTATAGAAGATTAAATATGGTAACGTAAACACTAAAGCATCCTCGTCGGATCGAAAAATGCTCCAGTCTTCTCTCCTGTAACATCCTAATTATAGCATGAATAAGTAAGTTTTTTTTTTATAAATCATATCACAGGTTCCATTTATTTTCAGCAACTTTCATCTTCTTTATTATAAAACCAAAAAAAAACTTCGGATCAGTTTGGTGTTCTTATATCATTCAACGGAAGACGTGTAAGACAAAATAAAATATTATGAAAGAAAAAATATGAACATATATATTTTTAGGCTTTGGAGTGTAAACTACTGATATATATATATATATATATATATATATATATATATATATATATATATATATATATATATATATATATATTTAAATAAATGTTTAGAGGTACAGAATTTATATATAGTTTTGAAAATAATAAGCGGAAGTTTCTCGAGAGCTCTTTCGGCTATCATCTCATCAGGAGAAAATCGATAGCGTACAAAATAATATTGTGTCGAAAATAAAGAACTTATCAAATGTGCCAAAAGTACGGGGACACTAAAATAAATTTATTAACGTTTAAAAACCTTCCTTTTTTGGATGTTCTTGTCGAACGTTCAAGGGGGGGGGGCTCTTTCTCACTACAATTTATAGAAAGCCGACATTTATTGACCTATATGTGAATTGGTTGTCTTTTGTACCAAAATCACGTAAGGTCGGCCTAATTAATACTTTGGTACTTAGAGCCCTCATGATTTGTTCGCCTAACAGATTAGACGCCGAACACGATAAGATCAGGGAAATATTCATCAATAATGGTTATCCTGTTGACTTTATTGATGACTGTATTTTCAAAAAGGTTGCGGATTTAAAATCCCCTAAAATGTTTGGACCCTTAAAATGCCCGGTTTATTTAAAATTACCGTGGATTGGGGAAAAGAGTAATATACTTTCTAAACAGATTAGCAAAAGTATTTACGACTGCTTTTATTCTGTGTCCTTGCGTTTGGTATATACTACGAGACCTGCTTTTCCGTCTTTTCGCAAGGATAGTTTGCCTTACATCCAAAATAGCAATATTGTATATCAATTCAAATGCCAGTGCGATGCTGGTTATGTTGGACGAACATCCTTACACCTTTTGACTCGTATAAACCAGCATGTTCCATCGAAGATCAGACAAGGGAGGATGGGGTATGGTGGTCTCCCTCCTTCTGTAGCCTTGGACTCTGCTATTGGCCAGCATTTGGTTGACAACTCGTGCTGTGCCGATAGATATAAAATTGATTGGTTCGAAATGCTACATAGAGCGGACTTGCGGTGCGTAAACCTTCTTTGTGCCGGCAAAAGGAAACATCCAACGCATTGTTTCTCTTTGGGGAACTTTGAATTTTTTTTTTCTCCCCCTTTTTGTTTTTTTTTTCCTCCCTCGTTGTGCCAATATTTTAATCGTTTTTAAACGTTAATAAATTTATTTTAGTGTCCCCGTACTTTTGGCACATTTAATAAGTTCCCCCTTAGAACTCTTTATTTTCGACACAATACTATTTAGATTGCTATCGATTTTCTCCTGATGAGATGATAGCCGAAAGAGCTCTCGAGAAACTTCCGCTTATTATTTTCAAAACTATATATAAATTCTGTACCTCTAAACATTTATTTAAATATCTTCGGAAGAGGTACACACAACATCAAATATATATATATATATATATATATATATATATATATATATATATATATATATATATATACGATCAAACAGTTAATAAAACGTGTTAAAAACACTTTGAAATAAGTTAAAAACATATTTAATCTGAAAAGGAAACACTAGATAAGTGGATAGTCCTTAATCCGCAGAGTTTCGAAGAAATACTTTCCTTCTCATCAGAGGTTAGGAATTAGCAAAATGCGGGATCGGATTTTGCATGCAAAAGTATTTGATGAAACAACAAGTAAGTCAAAGATCTTACTTGAAAACAAAAAAAGTGGAGCAGAGGGAATATGCTGAAGAAAAAGGTGATTACACATGAATGGATAGTCTGATGGACCCATACGGCAATATATATATATATATATATATATATATATATATATATATATATATATATATATATATATATATATATATATTGCCGTATGGGTTTTTTCCTTGCTAATAGAGTCAGAAATAGTTTTGTTGCCAGGTGGGAATATCCCGACTGGCGTAAATTGTAACACTCTACACTGATGATTCCTGAAAGGATGAAGCACTAGTATCTGTAGGTATAAAAAAAATAATTATAGCACCCCTTTAAGAACTCTGTTCTTATTGTTGAGCACTCTAAGTTGAAGTTGAAAGTTGGTCACTTAAGCTTACATGCGCAGATCATGATGCCATCATCATTCGCTCACTATCATCGTCTTGACATTTAAAAATAAATGTTTAAATTTTAACTGTAATTCTCGCGGTTAACGTTGGCCGTGTGGGTTTGTTCCTTGCTAATGTAGTCAGAGATGGCTTTGTTGCTGAGTTCGAATCTCCCGACCAGCGGTAATTGTGACACCCTGCACTGAATATTCCTGAAAGGATGAAACACTAGTGTCTGTAAGTATTAAAAAAATAATTATAGTAATAATTGTATATATATATATATATATATATATATATATATATATATATATATATATATATATATATATATTCAAGCAAATATTATTAAATGCAACGGAGATACTTTGCTTTATGATTCTTTTGATTTTTTTTTTTTCGATTTTCCGTATAATCGTTTTTGTATCAAAATCGAAAATATTAATGAAGATTCCATAATTGTTACTGTCACGAACATTTTCGATTCGTCCACGAATCATCTTCAGGTGTTTTTTTGTTTACATGGGAGTCACCACTTATCAAGGCTCAGAGGCCACTCGAGGATAGGATAAGAGGTAATGGGTATACCTTAGTCATTGTGATTTTAGCGTAGTAAACATTAGTGGAAATTTTGTAACTTGGATTACTTAGGGGGACGATTCAATAAGAACTTGTTTACGTTGGACTGAAAGACAATAAGATTGTAGTCAGCTGGAAAGCAGGCAAACAGAATAGAGTTCCACAGGCGAGCAGTTCTAAGAAAAGGAGCTCTGTTCATGGAATCTACGTTTAGGTGTATGCACAGATAAAGAGTGTGGGAAATTGCTGATAGTGGTTCTGGCTAGACGAGTGTTTTTCATGAAAGTCTGGTGAGGGGTGACCATAGATTGAAGTTCAGATGAGCACCTGCCATGCAAATGATGATAAAGCAGGGGCAGGCTCGCTACGTCTCTTCTGTGGGAAAGAGGTTGCAGGGAAGAGAAAAGGGTATTCCCCGCTAAGCTACGAAGTCTATTTTGAACTCTATCAAAACAGGATAGGCTGCTTCTAGCAGCTCCTGCCCAGATGTGGCAACAGTGTTCCATCATTGAGAAAGTGAGTGAGAAGGAGCGAAAATAGAAATTAAAAAGTGAAAAGTAAAATATACATTAAACCGCGTTAGGTGATGGTAAGTTAAAATTTATAAAATCGATGCGAAATCGATTAAAATATAGATCGATTAAAAATATTAACATCAGCAAGTTCGTGGGCATTATTGGCAAATTCCGTCCATTATGCGCCACGCAAGACATTTTAACACATTGTTGCTTTTCTTGAATGCAATATTATTTATAGTAGGGTGATGAGTTCTAATGTATGACGCTTTAATTTGCTTATTCTTATTTTTTTTTTTAGTCTTTTTTTATTTATTTATTTTTTTTTTACAAAGTATTCACCACTTATCCAGGCCCAGATGCCACTCGAGGATAAGGGTTAATAAGTGTACAGTGGTCAATTGGACAGTGACATAGTAATTGTTAGTAGTGGAAATTTGGTAAATTGAATTATTGAAGGGGAATGTCTCATCAAGAACTTGTTTACGTTAGACTTGAAGACGACCATATTATAGTCAGTTGGAAAGTGGGCAAATTGAAGAGAGTTCCACAGCTGTGCAGTTCTAAGAAAAAAGCTTTGTTCATAGAATCTATGTTTCGGTTTAGGAACGGATAAAGAGTGGGGGAAATTATTGACAGTGTTTTCAGCGAGACGAGTGTTTGTCATGAAAGTTTGGCGAGGGTGGACCGTAGATTTGAGCTCAGACCGTCCATTATGCGCTATGCCAGACATTTTAATACATTGTTGCTTTTCTCGAATACAATATTATTTATAGTAGGATGATAAGTTCTAATGTATGACGCTTCAAGAATGTTAAATTATATATATATACTAGCATGTGTACCCAGCGTTACCTGGGTTTACATACAGTTCCGTTTGGAACACACCTGCTACACTAATCATTTTCATCATGGGTAACATGGATACACTCACAACAATTCCATAAATAAAAGAACGGATAAAAACATGTAAATTTAATCGTTCCTTAAAAGAAGAAGTACCTGATACCCTCTCCACCAGATATTTCGGCAGAATGGATACAGATAGAAGAAACTATTTCGCGGATATTGAGTACTATAAATACCCACCCTAAAAATAAATAATTAAAAATATATCATTAGAACTTTTGTTTCACTAAAGATAACAGCGAATGCCTGCGTGACAGTAGCGTAGCTAGACCTTTTGCCGCCCGGGGCGGTAGTAAAATTTGCCCCCTCCCCCGGGTATTAGGGTGCCCGGAAAATTCGTCCATGGAAAATTCGTCCATAGATAATTCGTCCATTGAAAATCCGTCCATGGAACATTCGTCCATTTTTTGCTAGGTAGGAAAACTGGTCCATTATTATTAAGTTAACATTTATTCTGTAGTTGCTTAATTTTCATACCTTGCGAAAATTAGTTCTACGGTATCTAATTTTCCTAAATTCAATTAAATTAAAATTAAAATATGAAAACTGATTTTTAATATTTTTTATTCATTTGAGATTTTATCTGTTTTCCTTTTGTTTTAAGTAGATGGTGGATGTTGCCCGGGGTGATTTTGTCCGATCCCCCAGCTAGCAATTGTAAAGTTTACAAGGAGTTATAAAAAGTATGCTACAAAAACAAATGTTTGATACTTTCAAAGTCTTAGCCTCATGAATTGGACAGTAATAAAATTAATGAATTCAAACTTTCGCATCTAATGTTATTTCCTCTTTGATGTCGGTGTATATACACCCAAATATCCAACTTTCTTTTCGCACCTATTCGATAAAAATTTATACGAAAGTTCCCCTTTAAGTATGAAATCTTCCTAAGGTCATTTTGTTTTTTTGGTGCTTGGCCGAAGCCTGGGCTTGGCCCTATCCTGTTAGGTCAGCCGGTCACTGAGTATATCTCCAGAAATAATTAATGCTTGCATTTTTTAAAGTTAGTGATTGAAATGAATTAAAGCAATTTATTCTCAATTAATGGAAATTTTGAAAACTCCAAACTGTTAAACTATTTATCAAGTAATAATTTAGAATTGCGTTTGGAGTTTTCAAAATTTCCATTAATTGAGAATAAATTGCTTTAATTCATTTCAAGATCGGTTTTTAATGTAGAGAAAGTTCAGCCTAGATTAAAACAAAAAAATTGCCTCAATCTTGAAGGATATATTATATATATTTGTTTATATATATATGTATATGTATGTATCTACATGTATGTATGTATATATGTATATTATATATGTATGTATCTACATGTATGTATGTATATATGTATGTATATATTTATATTATATATGTATTTATATTATATATGTATATATATACATATATGTATACATATATATGTATGTATGCACGTATGTATGTATATATGTATATGTATGTATAAATATATGTGTATATGCACATATATATGTATATATGCACATATATAGTTATAAAATAAATACGTATTTATTATAATGCTCCCATAATGTTGAGCATAATGAGAGCCGAAAATGGCAAACGGCCGTAAGCGAATATAGCAATGGTCTTGTTTAAAATTAGATCTTGTGTACAATTAGAGCTGAGGTCGGTTTGGCAACGACTGCCGATTGTTCCCATTTACTTGCTTCTCCACGAGGGCAGAGTTAGACACAAGGCCGGTTTTTAATGTGGGGAAAATCCAGCTCCACAAAAAGGGGCATTCTGGATAGAAACAAAAATAAAAATTCTCAGTCATGAACGATTTCCCCATACTGACCGACGACAGAAAAGGAGAAGTGTATCATTAGAACAGATACTACACTGTGATATCAGCCCAAAGGCTGCTAATTGTTGTTAAAATATTTCTCCCTCGCTCTCTCAGATGGTCGGATTTCGTTCCTAGCTGGAAGTAGTTGCTAAAGTCTAGCCGCACCCATGAGCTGTAAACAACGAAACAGTCCTGTGTGTGAATGACTATTATATACACACACACACACACACACACACACACATATATATATATATATATATATATATATATATATATATATGTGTGTAATTTAATTTAATTATGTTTTTACGTGCATAAAATTTATTTTAGTATATTTTATTTTATGCACGTAAAAAAATAATTAAATTAAATGCGTCCAAAAAGTTAGGGCGATTCATTCATATAATAATATGAATAATAAAGAGCTTATAGCTAAAGTAGCGAATGTATAAAAATATATAAAAAATGTAAACAAGCGCTTATCGCGGAACAAACGCCAATAACAAAAAAATCTTAACCTTATATATATATATATTAGTGGATATATATATATCATGTAATATTAATCGAATATTTATTAAAATGAAAAGTAAGAGAAGTAAATCGAATTAACAATTTCGGGTTTGTTTTATTATACACATAGATTCGAAGAAAAACTGTCAAAAAATAAAAAATGGCGCCAGACTTCGTTTAGAATGCGGCAAGTTCGGGAAATTGACTTAAAACTAAATACATATTGAAAATACTTTTAGAAACCCACCGAATATATGTCACCCTACGTCACGCTAACATATATTGAATGGATTTCATTTGTATTTTTCGCATATACCGATAGACACTATGTTTTTCTAACTGATTACACGTTTTAAGTGAGTAAAAAACACTAAAAACTTGTCGAGATAGGTAGAAGAGTAACTTATCTTGCCTTTGATAACATTTATTTGTTATATATTTTTGACAGTTTTTTCGAATCTATGTGCATAGTAAAACAACCCCAAAATGTCTATTATATTTATAAATAATAAATGTAAAAGTTTTAAAAACAAAACTCAAATGTATTAAAATAATTGTGTCCATACTTTTAAAAAAGTCAAATTTATTCAAATGTGCCCTGAATAAAGTTTTATGGTCTTCCTTCTTTTTATTTCCATTCATTCCTTTTTTTTTAAAGTAGAAAATGTTTTCAATCAAATCGGAACCTGATATGCCCTCTTCAAGTATTCACATGTAGGTGTGAAATCACCAAAACCCATGAGAATGGCTTGTTTATGATCCTTTTAAACCAACCAATTCTAATATAAGCCAAAACTAATTGACAAAATATGACAGTTCAGACTGACACACTCAACTTGTTACTACTGAATCTTCATAAGAAAAATTACTAAGGAACACCAGAACATCAGCCCAAGAGAAACTAATTCCTACTACCAGCAACAAAGGTTAGTGCCATACACATTAACATTTTCGTTTCTTTAAAATGCCCAAGTGGAAAAATAGTTATTAAAGTAGGCGAAATATATTTTAGCCTGGGAAATGTGCACGTTTCCTATATTGGGTTTACACTGTTTTCTTAATGATGGCAATAAATATTTTGAGGGCTTTTGGAATTTTGAAGGTTAACAGATTATCAAATGCGAGGGGGGGGGGCAAATCTTACGATCGCCGCGGGCTGCAAAGACTGTTGCTGTTTAATTTTTAAACATTTTTCAGAACATGTAAAGCAACTGCTTTCTTTGAAAGGTTACATAGAGAATTTATGCAATTTAAAAAAATTGTTTTACAAATAAAATAAATTCACATCGTATTTTGAGGTTATTCTCATTTTAGTTTTAGTGATAATTTAAAAATAATAAATATTTATAATTAGTACCAATAATGAAAAATTAAATTAAAAATTTAAAAGAATCGGTTTTGGAATCGTAAAATAGGGACACATTTTTCCGATTCCGATACCTCCAATACTTCAGATTTTTACAAACTTTCGGTATAAAATTTCAGATTTTTTGTTAGCTTTTATATATTTTTTCTATTTTTATCCTCTCAAAATGCCGCCCCTGACATGTGCTGCTCGTAAATAAAAGACACATTTTTCTGATTCTGATACCTCAAAAATTTCCGATTTTTTACAACTTTTTCAGTATAAAATGTCAGATTTTTTGTTAGATTTTGTTTATTTTTATTTATTTTTTTCTACTTTCTATTTTTACTCTCTCAAAATGCACCCCCCTGACATATGCCGCTCGCAAAATAGGGACACCTTTTTGCGATTCCAATAACTACAAAAGTTCCCATTTTTTACAACCTTTTCGATATAAAATTTCAGATTTTTTGTTAGCATTTTTTTCGATTTTCCCCTCGAAAATGCCGCCCCCATACCGCCCCCATACCGCCCCCATACCGCCCCCATACCGCCCCCATGACGCCCCTTCTGACGCTCAGAAAATAGGGACACATTTTTCTGATTCCGATACCCACCAAAATTCCGATTTTTTACAACCTTTTTGGTATAAAATTTCATATTTTTTGTTAACTTTTGTTTATTTTTATTTATTTTTTCTACTTTCTATTTTTACCCTCTCAAAATGCCGCCCCCTCAGGTTTTCCGCCCGGGAAAAGACTTTATAATTATTAGGTTGGTGCAAAAATAATGTTTTTTTTACGTCAAAAATCGACATTATTTTTGCACCAATCTAATATTTGTACTTTTCCGCCAAGCAATAAATTTTGTTAAAATTATACATAATTTCATTCAAAGTTTCAATTTATATTATTGCTCTATATCACATACTAAGTTTTCTTTATCTACATATCTTTATCTCCATTATTAATATTTATTTGGACATTATGTTTACAGTATTATACAACCTGTAATCTTACGGCATTTCAGTACTTCACTTTTATATATATATATATATATATATATATATATATATATATATATATACTCACACACACAGAGGCGGACAAAAAGAAAGTCCGCACTTGTAATTTAACTTGTAACTTGCCTCCTCAATTTGAAGTTATTTTTTTAAATTGACGTTAACACTAGAATATTTCAATTAAAAGTCAAATATGAACAGGTAACATTATAGAGGAATAAGAGGCGGGTCAAATGAGGTATAGGTTGTTTAAACAGTTACGTTAAATTTAGCTTAAATTTGAAGTTTTTGAAAAAAAATTACAAGTGCGGATTTTCTTTTTGCCGGTACTGTTTATCATCTCAAAGACTTAGAAACATTATACTATTTCCCAGTTGCCTAAATCAATCGTTTATTTAATGATATTACCTAGGCAAACATAAGCCTTAATAACGACAAAAGCCACATGACATATATGTTGGAAATGAATTCCAATGTTAAAAATGTATACTTGTAAACATGGATGAGTGATGTTGATTATGAAGTTGAATTCAGCTTAGAATAGTTCAAATAACTATTTATATTTATAGACTGGAAAGTTCTTAGTCAAGGGAGATAATCTCACATTACACTATAGCAATACGTAAATCACGCTTCTCTTTGAAAAATTTTATTTCATCTGTCATACTTCAATTTGAAATATAATTTTCTTTGCTCTTTTATTATGTTTAAAAATAATTACTTTTGTTTATCCCCAAACCTACTAAAGCATAAGGAGCTACTATAATTGAGGCCAGACTTATAAGGTGTTGACCAAGATGAAAAGTTAAGCACCAAGATGTTTGTTCACGTTACATTTAAATTTTTGCATATTAGTGCAGTCTGGAAAATAGTGAGCAGAAAAGGAATCTACATGCAATTAGTCTGAGGAGAGAAATTTTCAGACTAGGAAATCTGTCTGAGAATAACAAGCTGGAGAGTTTAAACGTTTGACAAGGATGCGATAGGGGATGACAATAGATTTCTAGCCTTGTAAAGGGAGCCTACCTTCAATTGTCATCGCAAATTGCATTCCTCTCCAACATTTAAACTCTCCAACTTGTCATTCTCAGGCAAAAAGAATTAGAATAATAATTGAATATGCTGGAAAATCTTCTGCAAAGAAGGTAGACTCCCTTTACCAGACTAGAAAACTTCTGGCATCTATTATTATCCTACATCTCCAGCCACTTTTTGCCTATGACTGCAGTATTGTGCCACATTCAAGCTTGTGCACTAACGACTAGCCTCTCTTTCGTGGACAGGGTACAAAAAGAATTCTAATTCCAACCCTTTTTTCTCCATTCTTTAAAAATGATTTTTTGTGATTTCCAAAATTGTATTTGAATATTTGACAGATTCTTCACATTCAATCTAATATTGGTTTCTCACAATGTTCCGTTGTTTAATTGTTTAAATTTGAAGGAGTAAAAAAAAGAACGATTTCTCAAAGGAAATTTATTTGCTTTCTTTGGAAATTTTGAAATCTCAGATCATGAAAAAAGAGAAATGGAAACAGTTTTCTACGAAAACTTTGTCGAAATACAAGGCCATTTTATTCCCTACTTCATAAACGCTATCTCGATAGTATTAAATATATTTAATTTGCAAATTATATCTCTTTTCTTGTGTAGTTCTTTTTATTCATGCTTTTATCTTGAAGGATTTCAGATTGTTTTCATATGTTTTTACCATTTTTCAAGTGGAAGCAGATGGCCAAAGAATAATGGAATGCTCAGTCGACTTTCTCAGTCAAGCAACATAAGTCTCTTTAATTATAAAGACTCTAAGAAGAAATAGAAAATATTTTTAAGTTAATTATGATTCGCAATAAAGAATTGGCTGGCAGCATCAATAATTATTTTCTCTTTTCTTTATTGTATTCAGCTGATTTTAACACCGTCAGAAAAATAAAATTATTATTCTACTAGCATAATTTGCTAGTCGTAAAATATGTGTCAATACATTTTAATTCATGCAGATTTCGTATTTATTACTATAGAGACAATTTTCTATTGAATATTATCTATATCTATCTATCTATCTATCTATCTATCTATATATATATATATATATATATATATATATATATATATATATATATATATATATATTAGTGTGGGGCCGATTAATCGGATTCGGGAATCGCAAAAATCGGAATATTTGAGGGCATCGGAATCGGTATCGGAATTGGAAAAATTTGTACCGATTTTCCGATGCCAAAGCGATTCTTTTAATTGTCTTTTTTATTTGATTTTGTATAAAGCAAAATCTTACTTTGCATGTAATAATGATAAAATAATAAATATTTATTGATTTTAAACCACCGGTGAAGCTAAACTCAATAAATCGTATATTTTTATGTTTAGGAAAATATCTGCTCATTTAACATGTTTTTTTTTACGGTAATCGGAGACAAAATACAACTCTATAGTTAAATATTTAAATATTTAGAGATTTATAAAGAATCGGAATTGGTAATTGTATCGAAATCGGAAAGTTAGTACGAAATCAGTAAATGCATCTGGAATCGGGGAAAAATATTGGAATCGTCCCATTACTAATATATCTATCTATATATATATATATAAGTGAACGTGTCTGTGTGTGTGTACATTTCCCTACACAATAATTCTCTCAATTTTTAGTCTACATACTCGAAATTTGATATACAGGGTACTGAGATTTGGGAAAATCTATGTGATCGGGTTTCGGTCAGAAATTTGGCTGTTAAAGGGTCAAATTTCAACGATTTGACCGTTTCCAAGCTCCTCCAACAATTTTGGGTCTAAACACTTGAAATTGTAGATATAGTTTCCTTGGACATGGATATAACTTAACTTGATTTGAGCCCAAAACAATAAATGTTAAGGGGTCATAATAGGGGTCAAAGTTTTTAAAAATTTGACCTCTGCGGTCTCTACCAAATTACTCAGACAATTTCTGGTCTTAACATTTGAAATTTTACATAAAGTGTATTCAGAGATAGGGCAAGCTTTTTAATCGGTTGAAAATGTTTAGTTACCAATATATAAATGTATGTATATATGTATGTTTGCATGTCTACCTAAATCTTTCGACAGAGGCGACAGATTTTACCAAGATCAGTATCGTTTTAAAGTTCGACCTTTCAGACGACAATCGAAAAAGTGGCTAAAAACATTAATATCCTCCCCTTCAACTAGGCACTTTTCTACAGGAGGGGGGTCGCTTTTTTCGCCGATATTTTTAAAAGTTATCCTCTCCTTTAGATTGTCTAGCCTTAATTTAAACATAACTCACTTCAGGTTTTGCGGTGGTCATAACCGCAAAGATGTCAGGTTTTCCCCTCGTTATTTTCCTCCTTTGCGGTATGCGTTCGAACCTGTCTTCCTACTACCACTTTTTTTTTTGTTTTTGTTTTTTACTCAACATACACATTCAAACACCCGGGCAACGCCGGGCTGAAATGCTGGTATATATATATATATATATATAGTACAGGTTTCAGAAGTTTTTAAAAACTGATTTCAGTGCCATCGGCAACAATTGAAACCATTCCAGCCACATTCCCTACCTTTTGAGCTAATCCAACGGATAGATAAAAAAGATTTGAAATTAAAGCACTTCTAGCTGATGATTTTTTTTTTTTTTTTTAAATTACATTTTCACCCCAAACAAGGCACATTGCCACTTTGGTGTAGGGGGCTACTATCAGGGGAAACATCTACTGGGGTACTATGTAGGGATTAGGGCAGCGAGATGTTGGTTCACGTTGCACTTGAACTTATGCATGTCAGTACAGTTGGGGAAGCAGTGACCCGGAATGGAATTCCAAAGTCTAGCAGTTCTGGGGAAGAAACTACTGGAGTAGAAGGATCTTTTACATCTAGGGATCTCTACAGTGTGGGGGTGGGATTTTGCAGCTTGTCGGGTCTGTCGAGGGTGTTCACGTCGTGGGGGCACAAGTGCTTGCAGTTCTTCAGAGCATTCACCATTATAATACTTGTAGAACAGGCAGAGGGATGCAACGTTTCGACGATGGGACAGAGGCTGAAGTTTTGATGCCAGTTTAGGGCCTATCAGATTGGCGACTCTCTTTTGAACCCTGTCAAGGAGCGAGAGACTAGTAGCCGATGCACCGGCCCAAATATGACAGCAATACTCCATACATGGGCGAATAGTGGCCTTATAGAGGTACAGGATACTTTCGGGTGTTAAAAGTTTTCTAGCACGGTAGAGAGAGCCCACCTTCCTTGCAGCGGCCCTGGCAATGCCCTCGATGTAACTGTTCCAACTCATGTTTCCAGTGAACGTTAGGCCAAGGAGCTTGAGAGACGTACTCTCAGATAAAGAGTCGTTGGCCATTGCTATAGGTGGTAGAGAGGGTGTCTTGTAATTATTGAATGAAACCAGTTTTGTCTTGGTGGCATTGAACGTTACCATCCATTTTTGTCCCCATTCCACTACTGATTGGAGGTCTTCCTCTAGTGTTTCTGCTATTACTTTAGATATATGTTCGTTTGTTTTCCTGTCGTGCCTGCTATAGAGTGTGGTGTCATCAGCATATATCCCCATCTCAGAGGCAATCTTGTCGGGGAGGTCATTTATGAATATCAGGAACAGCAGAGGTCCCAGGATAGATCCTTGGGGCACTCCCGCATTTATATCATATTGTTTAGATGTACGACCGTCGAGGACAACCTGGATGTTTCTCTTATCTAAGAAGGATTTAATTACGTTAAGTATTCTACCAGTGATACCGTAAGATCTAATCTTCCTGAGGAGACCCTCATGCCATACCCTGTCAAAAGCCTTAGATATATCTAGAGCTACCGCTCTTCCCTCTCCCGCTTTGTCCAGTGAATGGTATATGCGTTCAGAGATTACAGTGAGGATGTCTGCCGTGGAACAGGCTTGTCTAAATCCATATTGACGGTCGGTCAGAAGTTTAGCATCTGTAAGGTGCTGGGCTAGAGCATGGTTAATTGAGGTCTCAAATATTTTGGCAAAAAGTGGTTGGAGGCTAATAGGGCGATAATTTAATGGGTCAGTTCTTTCGCCAGAATTTAATTTGCGCATGCATAAAACTAATAAAAATATGTTGACAAGTTGAAATGGACATTTTGAATTTCAACGACGCATATTTCTGTACGCATCCATGCAAACAAAAATTTTACTCGTTATAAACCATCCTTGGTGTATGACTAACAGTTTCTGTTAATATCGGTGTTATATGACCAGTAGTTTAAGAGTTTATTAGTTAAATACACGCATACATGCATCTACTGTTTTATTTATATAGATTTGTTTCTAATTATGAAATGATAGTTCTATTGGCTGATGAAAAACTTTTAGTTCTTTGGATATTTTTGATTGTTTACCAAAAAGGAAAGTTGTGCACTCGGTGGTGTATAGATCGTGGAAGGGATCCGTTGATCAGTGTCCCTCGTCATCCAAATTAAGGGAGGGACATTCAATCATATTCATATGATCCCCTGTTTCTCTTAATATTTCTTAATACTAGGACATACCTGAGCCCTTGGGATATATTATCAAGGAGTTTACCTCGGTCATCACCAGGGTATCAACAAACCTTTGCACATCATTATACACACTGGTTTATAAAGAAATTGGCGTAAAAATGAAAATGGGGGTGATGATTTGCGTTTTCACTCAGCATTTCTTTATTTTTAGATATTCCTGTATTAGTGCTGGGGACACACCCCTACTGGCTGGAATTATGAACTACTCCATGACGCCACTTCCGGGTAACGAGGACTGGTTTACCAAGTCAGAGATGCACAAGCAGAGAGTATGGTCGTCACCTACTAATAGCATTTTCGTTAATACATATTTATCTAACTGTTACTGTGGTCTCTCTCGGCAATTATTCAAATATTAACTTCACAACACTGGCGAATGAGAGATTCGAATTTACACGAGGAACTCAAAAACAACTGTTTGGCGACGAAATAATTCGATTTTATGCTAAAATAACTTGTCAGCAACTATTCAAAATAGTTTACGCTAGGACCCTTAAAGAAAAAATAAAAGAAACAATGCAAGTAAGCTCTGACTTAAATACGAGAAAGTTTGGACTTAGTCGTAAATAAATCCTCTTTGTCTCTTTATGAAAAAAAAACAAACTTTATTTAATAGTTACAGTGTACTTGCTCATCAATTATTCGAATACTAACACCACAGCAATAAGCATGCAGCATAGCATGCGAGGGTGTAAGACTTAGAGTGAGTCCACACAGATTATCAGTCATATTTTTCATCAATAGAAATAAAGGTTAATATTGAACCAGATTGGTGACTATTTGGAAATAGAGAGTAGAAAGTAAACCTTGGGTAAGTCCTTTATTTTGTCCTTTAGTCCTCACATTCCATGAGCTATGTTTCTAACAAAACGGAAAAAAATGCTGTTTTCTAGATTGGAGTCTATCCGTCTAACACTTCTCATTGATCAGTTTTTGAAATTAAAGTAGTCTTTTGTAGCTGCTGACATCAAGTGCCCTCACGCCTTGTCCTAAGCGCGTTTTATATGAATATATATAATATATATATATATATATATATATATATATATATAATTTTTTAATTACATTTTCATCCCAAACAAGGCACATTGCCACTTTGGTGTAAGGGCTACTAACAGTGGCAGCAGCTACTGGGGCACTATGTTGGGATTTGAGCAGCAAGATGTCGGTTCACGTTACACTTGAACTTCTGCATGTCAGTACAGTTCGGGAAGCAGGGACCTGGAATGGAATTCCAGAGTCTAGCGGTTCTGGGGAAGAAACTACTGGAGTAGAAAAATCTTTTACATCTAGGGATATCTACTGCGTGGGGGTGGGATTTAGCTGCCTGTCGGGTTTGTCGAGTGTGTCTACATCGTGGGGGCACTAATTTCTGCAGTTCATCAGAGCATTCGCCATTAAAATACTTGTAGAATAGGCAGAGGGATGCAACGTTTCGTCGATGGGACAGAGGCTGAAGGTTAGATGCCAGTTCAGGGCCTATCAGATTGGCGACTCTCTTTTGAACCTTGTCTAGGAGCGAGAGACTAGCAGCAGATGCACCAGCCCAAATGTGACAGTAATACTCCATACATGGGCGAATGGTGACCTTATATATATGCATGCAAGGTCAACAATACTTTGTAAAATCTAATGCCGTCAAAAATCAGCTCTCCTGATTGGAATATAGATGCGACTGGGTATCGCTTGAGAATTTAATATTCCTTAAAACTTCCTACTTAATGGAGAAGACCAGCTCAACTCGCCCAGGGTGAATATCATACCAGGAGGAGAAGATCCGACTGAACTGAAATTCTATTGCTGATTCTTCACTTACATCAGTACTCGTTCTGCTACTTGTATCACCACCATCATAAAAGTAAATTTTTTTTTTTTTTAATTTTTGACCTTTGCAAATATTAGCACTTATAGCATAGTATTAGGGAGGGCTTCAAATCCCAAGGATTAATTGTTATCGTCAGCGTTGAAAGAAACAGCTGTTCGTCTCTCTGACATATAATAAGTTGACTCATTGGATAATGATGTCTAGTCATAAAGGTGGTTGTAGTGATGATGTGCCTTCTCTCTATGCAGCTGTAATAATGTAACAAAAAAGAAAATGATAATAACATTTTTTTCTAAATGGCGCCATGTTCTCTGAAGCTTTATTTTTTACACAATGCATGAGTTTTCCTTTGCTTGCTTCTCAGAGTAGCAAACAAAAATAAAGCTTCAGAAAATGACGTCCATATCTAGTCAGATCACAGTCCAAAGAGAAAGACTTTTCTCTCTACATCACTACGTGTCATGTTGAACTTCCAGTCAATGACGTAACTTTCTCTACATGCAGCTCTTGTACTTTTCTTCAGTTAACATTACATGGGAAGTTCTTTGATTACCACAAGATTACACGTCATCTTCTTCATTAACAGAAGCAACAAGGTTTCTTGTTCATAAAATTGTATGTGCTTAATAAATAGTGACTTATCTCAATAGTGGTGATGTGGCAGCTGAGATTTCTGTGTTGTACTCTTTTTGCACCTGCGATAATATGATAAACTAGCATGACCCGTGGAAATTCCACGGAATGAGAAAGATATTTAATCAACAAACAATGTTCTTCTTTTTTGCCCTGTTTTTTCGAATATTCCCTTTTATATAACGTTTCACTAATTTCTTTCTTCAATGAAGAACTTTTGCATATCGAAATTACTATGAGTTCCTTTCTCACACCATTACAACACCGATCATATATTATGATCATGATATTCGAAAACGAGACTACATCAAAGAGAGGTCACTCTCATATTCTTGTCTCTGGTTGTCATATTGTCCTTTTTAAAGCAAAATTTTGTGAATTTGGCCTTTTTTGGAGCAGTTTGGCTTTAAAAATTGTATTTGACCTTTTTTTAAAGTGTAACATACAAACTAAAACACACAAATTAAAATAAAGCTAAAAAGCATCGAAATGCAGTCACCTCACAGATCAAATAGGCAGATTTATTTTTTGTCACGTTTCATTGCAGGCTTCCTGTCTATGACGTTTTATTCCAACATGTAGCTTTACCTCTACTTGATCTTTAACTTTATCTGGAAAATACTGATTTAAAAAATTTTTCTACACAATCAAGTACAATATCGCTCAGCCCATAAAGCTTCAATATTTTATTTAAAAAAACAGAAAAAGTTGTTTTTGACTCATTGTAAGTAGTTGTGTAGTGGATAGTAACACCTAGTTGTGAATTTGGTCAACGTCGTAAGGTAGCAGCAGACGTTTCTGTGTCTTCCTCTTATTTCTTGTAGTTGGAATGATGTAATAGATACAGATTAACTGTCATCGCCATCGTTGACAGAAACAGATGTTCATCTTTCTGATATTTAAGTAGTTAGTTCATTGGATAGCGAGTTCCCAGTCTCAGGGTGGTCATGGTGATGTAGCAGCAGCAGTTTCTGCATCTTCCTTTTTACTTTTTGTTGCAGTTGTAATAATATAACAAAATAAAAGAACGGCCTCAACAACATTGTCGTTCAATGACGTCACAGGTTTGAGGTTTTGCTATTTTGCATTATGCAAGCTTTTTCTTTCCTGCTTCCATGGAGGCTCAAACTGAAGCAGAACTATGAAAATAATATGTTCAAACACAGTCTGCTCACTGACTAAAGAAGATGTTTCAGTTGACCTCTTGTTTCGAATTTCCTGTTGACTACATTTCATCTTTTCTGTCTCCAGTCAGTGAAGGGAAATCTTGCTAGACTGAGGCAATTTTTTTTTTTCTAATCCAGTACCCTTTTAGGAGTCTGGATTTTTCCCACATAAAAATAGACTCCACATCTAACCCTGTCCTCGTGGGGAGGCAAGTAAATAAGAACATGTAGCTCTAACTTGAATTTTTTAATTTAAAGGAAGATTCTATTACATTGTTTGATCTAAACTTCATATGAAAAATACCGTTTTTAGCATTATTTTTAAAAAACGAAGTTCAATATTGCTGTAGGCATAACCTCAAATGATCTAAATGTTTTTTATCTTCTATTTAACAACACCTTATGTCTACTGAATTGAAATTAATACTTCAACAGATTTGTGAAATGTTAAATTGTGCTTAATTAGAAATTAATTCACTGAGTTAAATTGTTTTTGTTATATGACTTTTAAAATATAGTCTGAACTTCAACCGACAATGACAGAACACCTGATAACTGGTTAGAGTTAGGACTGAAGTTAGAGTTAGCTCCCCTGATGCGAGTAATGTCAAACAACATTCTAAACATCACCAACTGATTCATCTAACTTGAGGTTATATTTATTTAGTTTTTTTTTTTGTTTTTTTTTTTGTACTGATGAGTGACCACTTATTAAGGCCACTTGATATTAAGAGTTAAATGGACCGTTGGTCGGACGATGATTATCATCACGAGAATTAGAAACAATGGGTAAAATGGACAGAAGATTACTTAAGAGAACTTGGTTTTCCAAGAGGACACCTTAACAAGTATTTGGTTACATTAGACTTCAAGACAGCCGTGCTACAGTCGGTTGAGAAACAAACTCGTGGTATCTTATTCCACTGATGCGATGTTCTAGGAAAGAAACTTTGTGGAATTTCTGATGGGTTTTTAGTACAAATAGAGGAAATTGAAAGTTCTTTGCTCTGGTTGTAGTCAGATGAGTTCTTTTAGTCTGGCACTGAAAAGGTGGTCAGCAAAGGCACCAGATTTGCGAAGAGGTTGATCACGTCCCCCAAAATATTTCCAAGTCTTTACTGTACACATGCTTCAAGAAGGCCATACTCAAACCGACTAGCTGCTCAGATGAAGACTTCATATAAAATCTTTTCAACAATGTAAGGCAATTGGACTTCATCCTAGCTTTTTTACAATTCATGAGGATTCTCTTGAGCAAACGTCATCAGAGACCCCATACTCTGACGCCTGTTGATGAGTTGTCTAACCACCACAGTGACATAGATCCTCGGAGGTATTTGTAAAAGGAATAGTGACACAATTCTTTGTAAAATAATAATTTCCTTCAAGCAGTTCTTTCTGAAAATCAGACAAGTATAGGCAATTATAATTTGCACTCATCTGACCTGAACACTAGGCTTGTCTAATAATTCAAAGCTAACAGTCACAACGGTAGCAAAGACCTAGAATATAATATTTAGATTTAAAAAAAATATAACAAGTGTTAATGGAACAAAAACTGTTAAAAAAAAAAAAAAAGACGAATGAAAATGATTTCTGAATTTTTTAGATAAGGATGGATAATGAGTATTATTTGAAATATTAGGACTATAGCTCTCATCTTTAGTGTTTTTTTTTCACAAGGACCCGTAGTGTAACAAATAAAATATTTAGTGAAATTCAGTTGTAAGTGAACTTCTGATGATTTAAAGTTTTATCCTCAGTGCGAGCAATACTCAGCATACAATTGTGAATTACCCGATTATGGCTGATGGAACAAGAACATGATATCTCCTCTTTTTTCTTCTTCTTACTCGGTTTTACTTCTTTTTCTTCTCCGTGACCGAGAGGTTTTTTTTGTTTTTTTTTTTAATTACATTTTCATCCCAAACAAGGAACATTGCCACTTTAATGTAGGGGCCTACTATCAATGACATAATCTACAGGGGTACTCTATGGGGAGTTGGGCAGCAAGATCTCGGTTTACGTTACACTTGAACTTCTGCATGCCAGTACAGTTGGAGAAGCAGGAACCCGGAAGGGAATTCCAAAGTCTAGCAGTTCTGGGGAAGAAACTACTGGAGTAGAAGGCTCTCTTACATCTAGGGATCTCTAATGTGAAGGAGTGGGATTTTGCTGCCTGTGGGATTTGTCGGGGGTATTTACGTCGAGGAGGTACAAGTGCTTGCAGTTCGTCAGAGCATTCACTGTTAAAGTACTTGTAGAACAGGCAGAGGGATGCAACATTTCGTCGATGGGATAGAGGCTGAAGCTTAGATGACAGTTCAGGATCTATCAGGTTGGCAACTCTCTTTTGAACCTTGTCTAGGAGCGAGAGACAAGTAGGAGATGCACCAGCCCAAATATGACAACAATACTCCATACATGGGCGAATGGTGGCCTTATAGAGGTACAGGATACTTTCGGGCGTTAGTAGCATTCTAGCACGGTAGAGAGAACCTACCTTCTTTGCAGTGGTCCTGGCAATGCTCTCAATGTAATTGTTCCAACTCATGTTTCCTGTGAACGTTAGGCCGAGGAGTTTAAAAGATGTACTTTCAGATAAAGAGTCTTTGGCCATTGCGATTGGAGGTAGAGAAGATTTCTTGTAATTATTGAAGGAAACAAGCTTAGTCTTGGCAGCATTGTATGTGACCATCCATTTTGTCCCATTCTACTACAGATTGAAGGTCATCCTCTAATGTTTCTGCCATTTCTTTAGATATGTGTTCATTTGTTTTCCTGTCATGTCTGTTATAGAGCATGGTGTCATC
>NC_136493.1:141881463-141938963 GCF_053919585.1 Euprymna scolopes
CTTTCTTAGAGTCTCACACCATCAATATCTGTAACAGAGAGATGACACTTTAAGGTCATGAATGCATAAGTTCAGTCATAACAATACAATTTGATCCATTCGGGCATAATAAAAAATAAGTATTACTTTTGGAAAGTCCCTCGTAATACTTTAACTAACTGATTCTTTGTCATTAAAAGATTATGTGAACTGCGGCTCATCACGTAAGCAGCTGCATACTTATTGACACGCCGTAGGTAATCAGCTCAATGAGTTGTGACGTCTCTCTTCAGTAGTCATAATAATGACCATAGCACTAGTGGTTGTTGTAGTCATCACCATGTAAATTATTAAAAGTTGTCCTATGTCTGTTGTGATGCACGTTGATTTTAATATCTACCGTCTTCTTTTTAATTGCAGCCGTTGTAAACGTTATTGGATTTTTCAAACTACTGTTCTCACCTTAAGTATTATTTTCACAACGTTTTAGACGATGTAACCTTCGCCTTTTTTCAGCTATATTTTGTTGAATTTAGGAATCTTTCTGTCAAATTCAGAAATCTGCATGGGATTTCAAATGAAACCCTTTATATAATCCACGACGGTAGTATGCTAATCCTGCTAATATGCATGCGTATAAACAGAACACTGCAGATCTTGAAGAGTAAACGTTGTTAAACTATCACAGGTAACATGAATTGGAACAAATACATTGAGGACATTGCCAAGACTGCTGTGAACAAAAGGTGGGCTTCCTCTACAGTGGTAGAAAATTACTTACACAAAAGGATGGAATACTGTTGCCATATCTGGGCAGGAGCTGCTAAAAACAGCCTATCCTGCCTTGACAGAGTACAAAATAGACTTCGTGGCTTAGTGGGGGGATGCCCTTTTCTCTACCCTGCAACCTCTCTCCCACAGAAGAGACGTTGCGAGCCTATCCTTGTTTTATCGTTATTTCCATGGCAGGTGCTCGTCTGAACTCCAATCTCTGGTCCCCCCTCGCCAATCTTTCACGAAAAACACCCGTCTAGCCGAATCCACTGTGAAAAATTTCCCCCACTCTTTATCTGTGCCTAAATCAAAACGTGGATTCCATGAACAAAGCTTCTTTCTTAGAACTACACGCCTGTGGAACTCTGTTCCGTCTGCCTGCTTCCCACCGGACTACAACTTGGATGTGTTCAAGTCCAATGTTAACAAATTCCTAATGAATCGCCCCCTTTAGTAAACACTTTATCAAATCTCCACACTAACGTAATGTACTTGCAATAACCCTTATCCCTGAGTGGCTTCCGGGCCTTGATAAGTGGTGATCACTGTGTAAAAAAAAAAAAAAAAGAGTATCCTATATCTTAACAAAGCCACAAAACGAACATGCACTGAGTATTGCTGTCACATGTTTTTGTCACATTATTAATAGTATATCGACTTAAATGGGGCTCAAAAAAGAGTTTCAAATCTAATGAGTGCTGTATTATCAGCCAAGCCTCAACCTATGTTTCAATCTAATAGGTCCCACTTTGTCAACTAAGCTCCAACCCCTGTCCCATCGCCACAATGTTGCATTCCTTTTCCGGTTTTACAAGTACTTTAATTGAATATGTTCTGATGAACTCATTGCACTTCTGACCCTTTGACGTACATACTCCCGACTCGCATAACAGGCAGCAAAATTCCATGCCTTCACTGTTAAGGTTCCTAGATGCCGGAAAGCCTTCTACTGTAATAGTTTCTTCAATTGATCTCCTAGACTTTGGAATTCCCTCCCTGTTTTCTACTTTCTTGACTGTAATGACAGAAAGAATTTGAATGTAATGTGAACAGACATTTCGCTGCTCAACTCCCCACAGTCCCCCTGTAATGACAAGATTTCAAATAGTAGACCCCTACGTTCCAAGTGGCAATTGGATTTTTATTATTTTTTTTTTTTTTGCTTGGGTCAAAAAAGAGTAAAAGTCCCAACTATTATATAAAAGTCATTTTGTGTGTGGGTGAGTTCCTACCTCATAAGTTCCGCAACAGCTGAGTCTATCTTTTGCAAATTTCACACAAAGGTAATTTATATGTCTGGTAGTATTCTTAGATATGTTTTGTACAGAAAGTCATTTGATAAATATCGAAAAAAATTCGATCTTAAAAAAAGTCTTTTGCTCTTATAGATAAAAAAGAAGAATGTTTACAGGAAATATTTTACGTTACACCGGCCAAGGGAAATAATAAAATCTCAGCAAATGATTTTAAAAAATCAAAAAATCCCATGTGAAAAAATAGTCTTCATATCTTATAGATAAAAAAGAATTTTTACAGGAAATATTTTACATGACACCGGCCAAGGGAAATAATAAAATCTCAGCAAATAATTTCTTCTTGAAAAAACCTAGATATATTGTCATCTGAAGATATAGCTCTGGTAGAGCATTCAACTAACGATCGAATAATCTATTGTTATAGCCCGGGTGTTCCTCATCATTTTATTTCATTTTTTTTTATTATTAATAAGTTCAATTAATGATAAAAGAAGAGTTACCATTTAAAATCGCTGCAAATCATTTCTTCGTTTGTATATTTTAAAAATATACATTAATCTCAAGTGACTTTTCCAAGGCATTCATTGTCAACTCCAAATATCAGGTTACATGATATTGTAAACAACCACCGACGTAATTTGATGAACGACAAACAGTTAATAAAACATGTTAAAAAACACTTTGAAAAAGAGTTAAAAACATATTTAATCTGAAAAGGAAACACTTGATAGGTGGATAGTCCTTAATCCGTGGAGTTTCGAAGAAATACTTTCCTTCTCATCTGGGGGTAGGAATTAGCAAAATGCGGGATCGGATTTTGCATACAAAAGTATTTGATGAAACTACAAGCAAGTTCAAAATCTTACTTGATAACAAAAAGTGAAGCAGAGGGAATATGGTGAGGTAACAATATAATAAATTCTAAAAACGAACTGATCTCTTTCTGTAAACATAAGTCCAAATTTAATTATGGTAATTTTGAAATTACATAGTTATTACTTTAACCTTTCAGATAGATATATAATTCTTCTTTAATTTTATCGTTTTTTCTACATACTTTCTTAATACTTTATAACTTAATAATCCTTTATTTTACTTCTTTATTTCTTCTTTGTTTGGCCGATTTTTTATCTGCAATTTCCGTCTAAGTCTTTAAATATTCGTATCTACCCACACATCTGTATCCTGCATGTATATTTACTTATATTTTACTATATGCATTTACTTACATACTTACTTACTTTATCCTGAATCTGCAGATACTGGCCATCCTCTCCCCTTAATTTTTTTTCTTTTTTTCTTTTTATATTTTATTATTTATTTATTTATTTATTATTTATTTTTTATTTATTTATTAATTAATTTATTTATTTATTCCATTTAGTGTCTTTTAACAACTCTTGCTGACGTTTTCTTAAGTAATAACCTGTACATTTCAGTTGACCTATATTTTTTTGCCCTATATTTTTTTCGCACCTTTTAACATCCTTTTTGTCTGGGTTATTTTGACATTTGCTTTTCTATTTTCTATTTATTTCTATCACTATTTAGTTTTTTTTCCTCTTCTTCTTCCCTGATCTTTCTTATTATGTCTCGGCAGTCGTGTGAAAAGCATATCTTATTTTTCTTTTAAAAATATTATTATTGGAATTTTCCCTTTTTCTTTTCTTTGTACATATTTGTGAATTATTCCATGGATTTCGGCCTTTTGGATTATTTTAGACCATCTTCCAATTATGTGATTTCCTTGGATTTTACTTGTGCAAATGGAAACTCAATTAACTTTCTTGGAGTTATATTTTTGGATTTTACCGTCATTGGATTATTTACCTTTCACCAGACTATCCATTCACGTGTAATCACCTTTTTCTTCACCATATTCCCTCTGCTTCACTTTTTGTTATCAAGTAAGATCTTTGACTTACTTGTAGTTTCATCAAATACTTTTGTATGCAAAATCCGATCCCGCATTTTGCTAATTCCTACCCTCTGATGAGAAGGAAAGTATTTCTTTGAAACTTCGCGGATTGAGGACTATCCACTTATCAAGTGTTTCCTTTTCAGATTAAATATGTTTTTAACTCTTTTTCAAAGTGTTTTTTAACATGTTTTATTAACTGTTTGCTCTTATTATAAGCTCTATCTCCTATTTGGTTTTATCGAGCTTTTACATCTGGTTGAGATTACTTTATAAATATGAATTCTTTAATATTTATAATATGCTTTAGTTTTACCATCTTGGATTATTTTGGTAAATTTAATTGTAATTTTTATTATATATATATATATATATATATATATATATATATATATATATATATATATATATATATACGCTACGTTATTAGAGATAGAACTTATGTTAATAGAAATAAAAATAATAGAGAATCAGCTATTTCATGCGAGGTACTTTTTCAGTAAAAGTAAAGATATGATGATTAATCAAATTTCTGAGTCTTTCAGTTATATAAGAAACCTGCTTAATCAAACAAAAAAGGTTTTGAAGGAAATAACATCGGGAATATTATTACAGCCGGATACGATATATAGGAAAGACAATTTCATTCAATGGCACGATTATATTCTGAATATAATCGACACTAAATTATACAAGCCACCTGTGGAAAGTATAAAAAAGAAATCTAGAAATGTTTGTGTAGTTTTCTATAAAAATAAAGGTTTTGGTGATATACATTTACCTAAAATATTAAATAAACATAAAACCATACAATTACTATTAAACGAGCTAGATACACAATATCAAAAACCAATAGTTACATATAAACTAGGGCCAACAATACGTAATAAGGTTTTCAATTATAAAAAGAATATATAAATATAAATGATAATATTATAAATATTCCAGAACGTGAATGTAATTCCTCTCCTTTCTGCAATAATGGGATAAAACATGTAATTACAGGAAATATAAAGATAATAAAAAAAATCTAAATTAAAGAAAACTCCTTAGTAAAGGTCCTAATTATAGAGAACCTAAATGCCTAAATTATACTAAATGTGATAAAGAAGTAACTAAAGACCTAGAAGGTTTTATCATGTCTATGGTAAATAAATATAAATTAGCACAGTCTACGTTTGATGCATGAAAAATAATATACTTGAATGTGTAAATGAAAAGGTTAAACGTATAAAAAATTTAAACGCCCTAAAAATCTAATCCTGTTCTAAAAAAAATCAGAAATACTGGAGGAACTTAAAATACTTCGAGATAAGATTGTAATAGTTCCTATTGATAAAGCGGCAAACAATATAGCTTTTATCTGAAAAAAATATTATATACAACGTTTATTGAAATAAGTAGGAATTATAGGTAAAGTTTCAGATACCTATAAAGTAAGAAACATTAATTTTGATAGCATTATTCTGAATAATAGTATTATTAGTGAAAAGTAGGATTAAAGTTAGAAGAAAAAACAAAAAACTTCCATGTATGTATTGGATACTTATAATGCACAAAAATCCAGCTAACGTTAGGTCTATTGTAGGTCCACAGCCTACTCGGGAACGCTGATCATGCAGTGATAATGGTTGAAATCGCCCTAAACTCTAGAGCCAAAACTGAAGAGCCAGTGCTCAAAACAATGAGATATTATAAAAAGGCTGACTGGAAAGCCATCAGGGAACTAATCAGAGATGCCCCATGGAGAAATATTTTTTCTCTCCCTGCTGAACAGTGTGCAAACGAGACCACTGACTGGTTCAAAACTGCAATCGAAGCGCATGTTCCCATGCGGAAATTTTATAGTAAGACCCACTCTCCCCAATGGTTTACGTCGACTTGCGCAACTGCCATTGCTCAAAAGCAGCATGCATACCGTAGATTTAACCGACATAAGTCCAGTTCAAACGGACTGAAGTATATAGAAGCTAGAAATAACGTTAAGAAAGAAATAGCGACAGCTAAGAGAGAATTTACGGAAACCACTAAAAAGCGCATCGAAGCACAAAAACTAGGAACTCGAGACTTCTGGAAAATCTACAACAGTGTAGTAAATAATGGGCAATCAACAATTCCTCCACTATCCAACAATCACGAGGTTGTCTCCTCAGCAACCGACAAGGCTAACATGCTTGCCAGTCGGTTTGCCTATAACTCCACACTGGACCCTTCCAACCACCCCCTACCTGACTTTTCTATGCGGACAGACGCCATGCTAGACGATCTGAAAACCACCCCTGCTCAGGTGCATGCTATCATAAAAAACCTTGACACTTCAAAAGCATGTGGACCCGATCTTATCCCAGCTGTGCTATTAAAAAAGTGCTCAGCTGAAGTAGCTCCAGTTCTCTCCAAACTCTACAACAAATGCCTTAATGAATCTTGCTTTCCGGGCTGTTGGAGAACTGCTTCTGTTGTACCAGTATTCAAGAATTCTGGCGAAAGGACTGACCCATCAAATTATCGCCCCATTAGCCTCCTCCCACTTTTTGCCAATATATTTGAGACCTTATTAAACCATGCTCTAGTCCATCACCTTACAGATGCTTAACTTCTGACTGACAAGCAATATGGATTTAGACAAGCCCGTTCCACAGCAGACATCCTAATTGTAATCTCTGAATGTATATACCATTCACTGGACAAAGCGGTGGAGGGCAGAGCGGTAGCTCTAGATATATCTAAGGCTTTTGACAGGGTATACAATGAGGGTCTCCTCAGGAAGATTAGATCATACGGTATCACTGGTAGACTACTTAACATAATTAAATCCTTCTTAGATAAGAGAAAAATCCAGGTTGTCCTCGACGGTCGTACATCTAAACAATATGATATAAATGCGGGAGTGCCCCAGGGGTCTATCCTTGGACCTCTGCTGTTCCTGATATTCATAAATGACCTCCCCGACAAAATTGTCTCTGAGATGGGTATATATGCTGATGACACTACACTCTATGGCAGGCACGACAGGAAGACGAATGAACACATTTCTAAAGAAATGGCAGAAACACTAGAGGAAGACCTCCAATCTGTGGTGGAATGGGGACAAAAGTGGTTGGTCGCGTTCAATGCTGCCAAGACTAAACCAGTTTCATTCAATAATTACAAGACACCCTCTCTAACACCTATAGCAATGGCCAATGACTCTTTATCTGAGAGTACATCTTTCAAACTCCTTGGCCTAACGTTCACAGGAAACATGAGTTGGAACAATTACATTGAAGGCATTGCCAGGGCCGCTGCAAGAAAGGTGGGCTCTCTCTACAGTGCTAGACAACTACTAACACCCGAAAGTATCCTGTACCTCTATAAGGCCACCATTCGCCCATGTATGGAGTATTGCTGTCACATCTGGGCTGGTGCATCTGCTACTAGTCTCTCGCTCCTTGACAAGGTTCAAAAGAGAGTCGCAGACCTGATAGGCCCTGAACTGGCATCTAAGCTTCAGCCTCTGTCCCATCGACGAAATGTTGCATCCCTCTGCCTTTTCTACAAGTATTTTAGTGGTGAATGCTCTGACGAACTACAATCACTTGTGCCCCCACGACGTAAACACCCTCGACAGACCCGACAAGCTGCTAAATCCCACCCCCACACTGTAGAGATCCCTAGATGTAAAAGATCTTTCTACTCCAGTAGTTTCTTCCCCAGAACTGCTAGACTTTGGAATTCCATTCCAGGTCCCTGCGTCCCCAACAGTACTGACGTGCAGAAGTTCAAGTGTAATGTGAACCAACATCTTGCTGCCCAAATCCCTACATAGTACCCCAGTAGTTGTTGCCCCTGATAGTAGCCCCCTACATCAAAGTGGCAATTTGCCTTGTTTGGGGTGAAAATGTAATAAAAAAGGTTCAAAGACGTGCACTACTAAACCTTTAAGTAAAGTTATATCTAAAATATTTAAATTAATTATAAATCAAATATATAATTTCCACCAGAAAAGAAAATTCTATAATAATAGAAATCTATTTTGGGTGGTAAATAATTCACAATAGTAAAAGAAAAATTAGATAAAATAAACTCCAGAATAAAAGTAAAATCTATAGCGACTTATGATTTTAGTACGCTATATACTAAAATTTCACATGAAAAATTTATAATAGAATTATACTGTAGATTTTGCTTTTGAAGGTGGTATAGACTTTTCAAACTCTAAAGCTTTCTGGTGTAAAAATAAAAACAATAAAACTAGTGTTTCCAAAGGAATTTTAAAAATACTTATAAGTTATCTTATTAAAGAATATTATTTTCAAATAGGAAATAAAATATTACTCCAAATAATAAGTATCGCAATGTATCTACAACTTGGACGTCTTCAAGTCCAACATAAACAAATTCTATTACGACGATATTATCCCATTGATTATTGTACACAAAATAACCTTTATCCTCGAGTGGCTTATGGGCCTTGATAAGTGGTGATCCCCATGTAAAAAAAAAAATGTTCATTTTGAATTTGGAAACAGATGAATCTCACAGGTAAGGAATTCATTTCTATAACATGAATAGGCTAGTCAAATTAATTAAGAATAGTAAACTAGATCTAATATCTATAACATGTCTTCATCTAAAAATTAAGGAGGTGGTGTTTGATCAACACTGCTGGGAGCCATGATTTAATATGCTGTTTTGTTTTTAAATCCCTGAAACAGTGTTTCATGGTAAACAACTGATGGTCCCTTAAATTACCATTAGTACTATAATGAATTCGAGAGAGCAAGTTGATGCAGTGATTGCAGGTTATTGAATGACTTACTGACTAAATGGTTTTTTAACGAATGATAAAAAAATAAAAATTAAATAGTTTTTTTTATAGTTTAAAGATTAAGAAACTTCCAAGATTATATATATATTTTTTGGCGAATTAGTCCACTGGACAAACTATTCCTCGTAATATATAATAATTAATAGAGAATTGATTTTATAATAATAGATATGCATAAATTAAAAATATCATTTAATTTATTTACAAATATTTGCTAAATATTTAATTTATTTAGAAATGTTTACTAAACATTTAATTTATTTATAAAAATTTACTAAACTTAATTTATTTACAAATACTTGATAAACATTACATTTATTTACAAAAATTTGCTAAATATATAATTCATAGACAAAAATAAATTAAACATTTTATTTATTTACAAAAATTAACGAAACATTACATTTATTTACAAATATTTGCTAAACTTTAAATTTATTTACAAATATTTGCTAAATATTTTAATTTATTTACAAATACTTGCTAAATAACTTATTTATTTATTTACAAATATTTGCTAAATATGTATTTTATTTAGAAATGTTTACAAAACATTTGATTTATTTACAAAAAATTTACTAAACTCTTAATTTATTTACAAAAATTTACTAAACTTTTAATTTATTTACAAAAATTTACTAAACTTTTAATTTATTTACAAATATTTGTTAAACATTTTAATTTATTTACAAATACTTGCTAAACATTACATTTATTTACAAAAATTTGCTACATATATAATTTATAGACACAAATAAATTAAACATTTAATTTATTTACAAAAAATTACGAAACATTTAATTTATTTACAAATATTTGCTAAACATTTGGTTTATTTTCTAAAATTTCCTAAATATTTTATTTATTTACAAATATTTGCTAAATATTAAATTCATTTATAAATATTTGCTAAACATTTAATTTATTTACTAAAAATTATAAACATTTATTTACGAATATTCGCTAAACATTTAATTTATTTAGAAATGTTTGCTAAACATTTTATCTATTTATAAATATTTACTAAATATGTCATTTATTTACAAATGTTTTCTAAACATTTCATTTATTTACAAAAATTGCTAAACGTTTATTTTATTTACAATAATTTGCTTAACATTCTATTTATTTACAAATACATACTAAACCCTTAATTTATTTACAAATACATACTAAACCCTTAATTTATTTACAAATACATACTAAACCCTTAATTTATTTACAAATAAAGCGAAATATAAATGAAAGAAAGACAGAGAGGAGACGGTATAAGAGTTCAAGATAAATATAAAGGAGGCAGAGAGAGAGAGAGGGAGGAGATGTTATAACAGTCTACAAATAAAACATAAATTTAGCTTTACTTTAGCTTATCCTCATCTATTTATAGTTGTTGTTTCACAACGTTCGACCAACTAATTATTGGCCTTAGAACTGCACGCCTGTTCCGTCTGCCTGCTTCCCACCTGACTACAACTTGGATGTCTTCAAGTCCAACGTTAACAAATTCCTAATGAACCGCCCCCTTAAGTAAACACTTCATCAAATCTCCACACTAACGTACTGTACTTGTAATAACCCTTATCCCTGAGTAGCTTCCGGGCCATGATAAGTGGTGACCACCGTGTAAAAAAAAAAAAACTAATTATTGGCCTTCGTCAGATTGTTTACCGCGACGAGATAGGAATGCCAATAATTAAATAATATTTGCTAAATAATTAATTTATTTACAAAAATTTTCTAAATATTTGATTAATTTACAAAATATTCTAAGTATTTTATTTATTTACAAGTATTTGCTAAATATTTAATTAATTTATGAAATTTGCTTGATATTTAATTTATTTACAAATATTGGCTGAATATTAAATTTACTTACAAAGTTTGCTAAATATTTTTTTTAAAATTTTGCTAAATAATTAATTGATTTACAAAACTTTCTTAAATATTTAATTTATTTACAAAATTTCTTAAATATTTAATTTATTTACAAAAATTTGTATACAAAAGATTTCTAACCCCAATTTAAACTTTCATATACTCCTCTTATGCATTATTCTCTCTCCCTTTATCTTATACTCCATCTCTCTCATAACTCATCTCTCTCTCTCTTTCTCTCTCTCTCTCTCTCTCATAACTCATCTCCTCTCTCTCTCTTTCTCCTTTATATTTCACTTTCTTTCTCTCTCCATTATAATTATCTCCCTCTCGTTCTCTCTCTCCTTCCCTCTCACTTATGTCAACCTCTCTCTCATATCCCCTCTCTCTCTTTTATACCCTCTCTCTCATACCTCTTCTCTCTCTTTATCTCCACCCTTTTCCTCTTTTTCTCCCTCTTATACCATCTCTCTCTCTCTTTTATAAACTATCTCTCTATCTTGTACTATGCCCCTCTCTCGATCTCTTATACATTTTCTCTCTCTCCCATACCCTTATATATCCCTCTTTCTCACTTTTATACCACTCTCTTTTGTACCTACTCTTTTTCTTGCTTTAATGTTCTTGTTTCTCTCTCCCCACCTCTCTCTCGTACATTCCCTCTCTTTTATACTATATCTATCTTCTTATATCCTATCTTTCTCTGATATCTATGTCTCTCATAGCTGAATATCCCACGCAATGTCATTTATCTACAGTCAAAACCAAAATTTACTTCCAGGAAAAAAAGTAAAAATCAATTTCAAAATCTCTTCTTCATTTTGGCAAAGGCATTTTCTTATGTTGACAAAATGCCTATCATTAAATTTTCATATTCTTTATATTTCTTACCTATTTTATTTGATTTTGTCGTAGACAAATATTTTATGGTTCTTTGCATTTTCCTCTGCCGAATCGAATTTGTGTTTCTGACGTTCTCAAGATATTTTTTAGGATATTTCTACCTTTCACAGGAACTGAACCGTAAAATTTATGGCTTTTAGATATTACTAGTTCCAACGCAAACACATTCTTGCAATTTGGAACTGATTTCAAGATGCGCCCAAACATCTCTGTTGTAGACTCCGTCTGTTTGCATATTAGCTTTGTTTTAGTTTATTCCTTTATATATGACATTATGCAAGCAAGTACATAAAACAAAGAAAAAAAACGAAAGCAACATATCCTTTTAGATACTTGTGCAGTTTACTACCATGTTAGAATAATGATAGTGTTATTCAGAAAGCCATTCTTAACATAGAAGATTTTTTAAACTTTTCAGTATTATAATTTAGCAATTCATTTCCATGCAATTCTGAATTTTTGGGATGAGATGTGGATGCTTGTGTTATGTTGATTAATCGGACTATTATTTTCATATTGGGTATTATTAGCACAACGTTTCGGTCGCTGCAACCTGCGACCTTCTTCAGGTGTTGAAAACATGCTTCTTTTTCTCTACTATGAAAAAGAGGGTTGGCTCTGCATTACAAGAAATTCGAACTGTGGGTTTGAGGGTGAGTCCCTAAAGATTGAACTTTCTTTATGATCAACGGACCCAACCTCAAACCCACAGTTCGAATTTCTTGTAATGCAGAGCCAACCCTCTTTTTCATAATAGAAGCATGTTTTCAACACCTGAAGAAGGTCGCAGGTTGTAGCGACCGAAACGTTGTGCTAATAATACCCAAGATGAGAATAAGCGTTTGATTAATGAACATAATACAAGCATATTCATTTCCAGTTAGATTGTGTTTGTAAAAACACATGAGTCTAAAAAATCTGAAAAGTGTTTGTGGGTAGGTGTGCAAAGAAGTTGAGATACTGTGTCTCACATACCTTGGATTTTGTGTGTGCATTATGCGCACGTGTGTTGGGAAAGGCAAGCAAGGGAAAAGTGTACAGAATCTCTTGCTTTTTCAGCTTTTATAGTCTCCGAACTTAGTGCCCATCCTAGCGCTGTGATGAGGAAGCAGTTAAGTAGGTCTAAAAGCCTTCTACTGTATGTGTACATGAGCGTGTGGAAATATAGCTAATGCAACACAGGCTTTATCATGCTTAAGCTTGAAAAACCCTTTCTTCTTCATCATTAAACATGCAGATTCGATGTAAGCAGTTGTAAAAATAAGAAAGTAGTCAGAAACGAGTCGCAGTATTTTTTGCACGTGCAAATGAGAGTGCCTCAGTCATTTCATTGACTAAATCCTGTAGCGATTCTTCATTGTATACCTTTTGGCAAGGAAAAAATATAGTAACCATTCGGATACTACACTTCATCTTTTTTCTCTGATCAATAAGTGAAGGAGAAATACTTCAAGACCAAGGCAATGTTTATTTCTGTCCCAATCTATAGTGCCCTTTTAAGGGGAGCTGGATGTTACCCACATTAAAATCTACCTTGTATCTAACTGTGCCCTCGTGTGGAGACAAGCAAATAGAAACTTCTCGTTTAGATGTGTGTTCGGGAGAGTTGTTATAAAACAGATATCTAAGAATTTTTCAGCTACTGAGCTGAAAGATTTATTGTCTGACCGTTGTATAAAAGATTTATTGTCTCTATTTACTTTAAAGAAGAAATCTGCATTAGAGAAACATAGTTTAGTCTAGAACTTTGCAGCAAATTCTACCCTACGCGACGAAGGCCATCAACTCCCCGTATTTCCTCCTATAGCACACAACACGCTAGGTAACATACAAATATCTGTGCATGAGGTCGCCGAGCTAATCAAGAACCTTGATTCCAGTAAAGGAACTGGCCCTGACGGCATCCCAATTATAGTGTTAAAAAAAACTTCAACCAGAATTTGCTCCCATACTTACGAAACTCTTTAAGCGTTGCCTTAAGGAGAAGTGCTTTCCAACACCCTGGAAAACCTCATCAGTATGCCCTGTATTAAAGAATTCAGGTGATAAGTCATCTCCCTCTCAGAACAGACCAATAAGTCTCCTGTGTGTCATGAGTAAGTTGCTGGAATCCATATTTAAATAGAGACGTAGTCAACCACCTCAGCAGAAATAACCTTCTTAGTGACACACAATATGGTTTCCGTTCTGCAAGATCTACCACAGATGTGCTAACGATTATATCTCATAGGATTAGCGAATCACTTAACAAAGGTTTCCTTTCTAGGGCAATTGCTCTTGACATATCAAAGACCTTCGACAAGGTATGGCATAAAGGCCTACTTCAAAAGATTTCCAGCTACAGTATAACTGGAAATGGTTTCTCAATCATGAAATCATTTCTCTCTGATATGCTGATAAGAGTAGTGGTTGATGGAAAAATCAGAGGCCCACAGTATTAATGCTGGAGTCCCTCAGGGGTCCATCCTGGGCTCAACTCTCTTCCTGATCTACATAAATGATCTCCCAAAACACATACTTAAATCATTTGTTGACATCTATGCTGATGACACGACCATCTACGGCAACACATCAAAGGCTGTAAATGACAAAGTTCTCTCTGATTCTCTCTCCTCTGATCTCGAGTGCTTGGTTCAGTGGGGGAAGAGGTGGCTGGTTACCTTTAATGCATCTAAAACCAAGCTCCTATTCTTTATATCATCAACGCTCTGATCCCAATCTGGCATAAATTGAAATGGATGGTTCTCGGCTAGGGGAGGCCTCATGTTTTGACAAGCTTCTGGGTTTGACTATTACTCCTGATCTGAAATGGAACACGTACATCAAGTCTGTTGCCAAGATCGCTGGAAAGATAGTGGGATTCTTCTACCGCTCCAGAAGATATCTCACTACTGATGCAATTCTCTATCTATATAAAAGCCAAGTACGTCCAAGGATGGAATACTGCTGCCATATCTGGGCAGGAGCTGCTAAAAACAGTCTATTCTGCCTTGATAGAGTACAAAATAGACTTTGTGGCTTAGTGGGAGATGCCCTTTTCTCTACCCTGCAACCTCTCTCCCACAGAAGAGATGTTGCGAGCCTATCTTTGTTTTATCGTTATTTCCGTGGCAAGTGCTCGTCTGAGCTCCAATCTCTGGTCCCCCTCGCCAATCTTTCACGAAAAACACCCGTCTAGCTGAAACCACTGTCAAAAATTTTCCCCACTCTTTATCTGTACGTAAATCAAAACGTGGATTCCATGAACAAAGCTTCTTTTTTAAAACTGCATGACTGTGGAACTCTCTACTGCTTGCATGTTTTCCTCCTGACTTCAACATGGATGTCTTCAAGTCCAACATAAACAAATTCCTGATGAACCACTCCCCTAAGTAATGACACTTTATCAAATCTTCAGTACTAATGAATACTTCAACTACGGTACACAAAATAACCCTTATCGCCGAGTGGCTTCTGGACCTTGATAAGTGGTTACCTTCATGTAAAAAAACAAAAAAAAAACATGTCTCCTTTGCTGACTAATGGAGACTGGATGGAGTGCAGTATCAGAACAGATACTACATTTTCATCTTAGCCAAAAGGCCAAAAACAATTGTCTGAAAATTTTGTCAGTTACCTGAACGCCTCGTTAATTATCTGAAATTATTAACCATTGTATAAATATTATGTCTGGTATCTGAAGGTCCTTACCATTGTCTGAATGTTCTGTTTGCTGAAGGTCCAGTTCAAGTAAAGGTCAAGGAACACTCAGTTTTCTTTTGTTTTCTACAGCTTAACTGAGAAAAGTATATGTGGGGTAGGGTTAGAAGGTGAGTGCTTTCCCTTGAGAAAAAAATATGAAATGTCGTTTGCATATCAGTTTTGTTTTAATTTCTTCCTATATATGACATCATGCAAGCAAGTACACGAAGCAAAGAACAAAACAAAGGCAACAAGTTTTAGATCCCTTTTAGGTACTTGTGCAGTTTACTACCGTGTTGAAATAATGATGGTGTTATTCAGAAAGCCATTCTTAAAATAGTGAGAAGATTTTTAAAACTCTTCGGTATTATAATTTAGCAATTTAATGAATAAAATATACCGGAAAAATTGAATTTAACTTGAAAATATTAAAGAACTAACATAATCACAAACTGTACAAGCACCACCATTTAATTAATGTGAACCCAAACATATTCGCTTTCAGTTAGATTGTATTTGTAAAAACATGTAAGCCTAAAAAGTCTGAAAAGTGTATGTGTGTAGGTGTATAATATCACTGATGTATCGGTTTCATTTGATTACTGAAGTTAAATGACATTGAATTTGGTCAATACAAGATGGATGACGATTTGAAAATACCAAGTGTTGTATGTAAGAGGATGGTGACTCTGTCCTTAAAAACTAACATTGTCAATAGAATCATCACCCCCTGACTGGGATATCTATGCGATTAGGGACTGTTTTTAAAGCTAATATTCTCTAGAAACTTCATATTTGAAAGAGGAAACTGGATTAATCCGTTCATGATGAATGTCGTGCCATGAGGAGGCTAAAAGGCAAAAATTAATGGTCACCTGCTGTTGTGATGTCATGTGGCAAAAGCTGAAGTTTCTTTCTTTTTAAGCTATATTTCAGCCTAATCTTACATAAACATTGACAATAAACAACCTCTTCCTCCGGCAGAAGATTGGATGTATTTAAATGCTATATTAATATCGTGCTTCATATGATGCTGTCTAATACAATGTATACTCAGTTTTTTTATGAAGGTCGTTGGAAAAAGTAGTCGAATCATTCTACCTCTGCAGAAAGTCCTTTACAAGCAATCCTCCACATATATATGAGTCAGATATGTCTTAAGATAGAGTAATGATATGTCTAAAGATAGAGTAATGATATGTCATAAGATAAAGTAATGCTACCACATCGGGGGGGGGGAGGTGCTCAGAGCACACTTTTCTGCCTTGACTGAGAAAAAAATCAACTTTGAAATTTAATCAGGATCAAGAAACGTTCAGATTCTCGGTGAAGAATCTTTTCAAAACACTTATTCAGGTGCTGCATTGTTTGAATGCATCGCAATCCGAACGGTTGTTTGGAGTAAATGTTTGCTGAAGAATCTGACGTTTCTTGAACTCAGACACAAACAAACTGAGACATACAACACTGCATCGATAGGAGGAAAATTCCATTATGCTGCAGTTTTTATTTTGTACACTCGTCTAGCTACACCAACTGCCAACAATTTCCCTTATCTATCTGTGCCTAAAACTAAACGTAAATTCTATGAGCAAAGTTTCTTTCATAGAACTATGGAACACATTAGTGTGGGACTGCTTCTTAGCTGACTATAACATGACCGTTTTCAAGTCTAATGTAAACAAGTTCTTGTTGAGCCATACTCTTAAATAAACAAACACTAATCATGTTCGACCATTACTGATCATTAAGGTGTTGTCTCACCGGCCACCAGATACCATTTAATCCTTTTCATCGAAAGGCCTTTGAGCTTGATAAGCAGTGACCTCTCCCTAGCCAGTTTTTAAAAAATAACATATAACAACCAAAAAATCTTCTCATTAATATAATGTTGAAATTCAAAAGTCACTTGAAAATTCATGAATTATGACCCTACATTGGATATTTTCACATCCCTCGGGGCCCCAAAGTCACCAGAGTCAATGTCATTGTTGCGATGAGATTTTCCCTGTTGGATGAGGTATAACTGGATTTGGTCCAGTGCAATTCTAGGAGGTTCATCCTCCAAGGCCTTGCCTTCTACTATTGAGAAGGGAATACTTTATTGCTAGTCACCTGAGTCACCAGCACTGGGGAATGCCGACAAGGCTAGAGTGCCCTTTCTCTAGGGAGCTGGCTCTTCAAATCCCACTTTTCAACCCTTGCATCACATCTTTTCGCTGTGGAAGGGAGTTAAATGAAATATAGAGAAGATTGAATGTATATATTAAAATAGATACATGCCCAAATAAGGAAAATGTGTGACAGAATATGGCGGCTGTGTGCAAATGCTGAGCCGTGTGCAAAATGATGTGATGGTACGGAAAAAGGATGTCTATCTAAAAAGAATGTGTACACAGACAGAGGAGCAGGTTCGAGAGCATGCTCTAAAGATCAGAGAGAAGGAGCACAATCACGTTTTATTTGGGAAGTACCCGGAAATAAATGTTCATATTATTTGGATTCATCAGATTACTGTTCTCGAGTGTCATTTTCATAATGTTTCGGTAGATGTAACCTCCAACCTTCTTCAGGTCTATCTTGTCAAACTCAGGAATGTTTCTGTCAAACTGGGGAATTTGGATGAAATTTTGAACAGAACCCTTTATTTACTTCACAGCGGTAGCATGTTCTTGTTCTGTCAGCCATGACTAGATAGAGATCCTAAGTAATTTGCAATTGTATTTTTCGGTCACCCACAAGGACCCATGGCGCAGTGGTTAGAGTACTTGGAAAAATCAATACTTAAAGTGATATTCTCCTGAAGGTTGAAGGTTCAATTCTAACTGTGGGCGACCAAAAAATACATTTGTGAATTACTTAGGACCTCTATCCAGTCATGGCTGACGGAACAAGAGCATGCCAATTCTGTGAAGTAAATAAAGGGTTCCGCTCGAAATTCCATCCAAATTCCCGAGTTCGAGAGAAACATTCCCGTGTACAAAAAGATACACCTGAAGAAGGTTGGAGGTTACATCGACCGAAACATTGTGAAAATCACACTCAAGATGAGAACAGTAGTCCGATGAATCCAAATAATACGAATAACCAATCCTCATCTCAAAAATTCAGAAACGAAATAAATCTATGTTGTTACAAAAAAAAAAAGGTATCGAGTTATTACTTGTCCTATGTTTCTTGCGACGTATTCTGCTACAATGTGTTGGGTTTACACATGTAAGCATGTTTAATGTTACAAATAGTAGTTTGTTTTTTCCAAAAAAATCTTGTTTTTACTTTTATCTAATGACTATGGATTAAATTTAATGTAAATCTGAAATATTTTGATTTTCAAGTGGGAGATTGTGTCCATATAATGCTCCCCAAATACACTTTTAAAAAGCCCCAAAGTCAATAAAATATGAGAAAGGTTCATAATTTGATGTCTAATACCTATTGTTAAAATTACAGAAAAATAGGAGATATCAGAATTTCTGTGAAGAGCTTCCAATCCTCTTCATCTTCTTTGAATGAAACAAAACTAAATTTAATATAGTCCACATTACCATTCCTTATGCCTAGAAACTGTTTCAAAATGCATAACGATCGGTTAATTAGTTTAGGAGTGAATCCTGTACATACAAATGTATACCGCATCACATTAACACTGCGGTTCTTGTTAGATCACCAAAGTTAAGCAACTTTGAACCTGGTCAGTACCAGATGGGTGACCATATAGAAATACCAGGAACTGTAAAGTGGGACTCAGGCGATACATCCCTGCAAGAAAACTATAAAAAAATGTCGCTATATGCAATGGAATATACATGCAACTGGGGATGTAATATTCCCTAGAAACTCTCACCTCAAGAGCAAGTCAATTCAACTCAGCCAAGGTTAATGCCTCACCAGGTACGACATATACAAATATCTAGCTATTTACCGTATATTTCGGCATATAAGGTGACCGTCAGATAAGACAAGGTACAAAATTGGAGCAAATTTTCATAAATTTATCATATATCGGTTGTATAAGACAACTGTTAAATCACGAAACCATGTTTGTTTAGCCTAGACTAGAGATTGCAACACCTGGTATTTTTTGAAATATTGTTTTTAAATATGATTTTTTAACTTTACGGGTCGTCTTATACGCCGAAATATACAGTACATATAAAAGGTATATTATCCATGTGTGTGTGTATGTGACAGAGAGTTTGTTCCCCATGGACTCCAAAACGACTGAGTCGATTTTTATGAAATTTCACACAAATGTACTTTGTGCGTCTGGGAGGGTTCTTAAATAGGTTTTGTATCGGAATATCTCTGATTAGTACTGAAAATCGATAATCTAAAAAATACAATTAAAGTAGGAACAGTCCAATTTCGACCAAAGTTAACACTTTTGTAGAGCCCAACATCACGTGCATTAGAGAAGTGTTATCCTAGCACAAGCAGAAGGATTCGCCATATAAAATCAATAGTAAGTTTACCGTATATTTCGGCATATAATATACGCCAAACTTTCACAAGAAACACTCGTCTAGCTGAAAACACTATCAATAATTCCCCCACTCTTTATCTGTGCTTAAACCTAAACATAGGTTCCATGATCAAAGCTTCTTTCTTAGAACTGCACGCCTGTAGAATTGTCTTCCGTTTTCCTGCTTTCCAGCTGTCTATAATATGGTTGTCTTCAAGTCCAACGTGAACAAGTTTCTGATGGGCCGTTCCACTTAAGTTAACAAATTTACCGAACTTCCATTACTATCGATTACTACATTGTCCTTTTGACTTCTGTACACTCTTTAACCCTTATCCTTGAGTGGCCTATCGGCCTTGATAAGTGGTGACGCCTATGTAAAAAAAAAAAAAGTTCTTTTATGAGAATGGCGCGTTCGAAATGAATGTTTCTGATCTATGTTACTTGACTTTTTCATTTTCCGATACAAAACCTATCTAAGAACCAAATACATAAAGTACATTTGTGTCCAAACGTTTCGGAGTCCACAAGGAACGAACTCAAACATACACAGTTCCTTTTATATAATAGATAGATAGATAGATAGATAGATAGATATCAAACGAATGTAGATATAACTGTTAAATATGTCCATATTAACATACATTAACGAAGCGAAATAGAGTACAACAAAAAAAAAGAAAAAGAAAACATTGGTTCATTGGAGTACAGATGGTTGGTCAAGCGTCAGATACGGTAAAAAGTGATGAAATATTAATAGAATGATTTGGAATGGTTCCTGTTACAAAAATGTATTTTACTTAAAAAGTAATTCTTTGATTTTGGCTAAGATTAGACAGACATGCAAGTTGTATTTAGAAAACATTACAAGAATCGGATTAAGACCCAACTTCTTCCAGATTTCTTTGAATATATATTTATACATACATATACACACACACACACACTATATATATATATATATATATATATATATATATATATATATTATTGCCGTTTTATCTGTCTTAGTTACACATGTTTCGTCGTCATATTTGAACAGAAGTTCAAGTCTGACGAAGTTGCTGGGTCGTGAATACGATCCGGTAACAAAAACATGTGTAATTAAAACAGATAAAACGATCATAAAATATGTATATTTGCTCTGCAATAGTATTGAGCACCTTCTTCAGGTTTTTACTAATTACCAGTTTTGCTATATATATCGTTATTTCCATGGCAGGTGCTCGTCTGAACTCCAATCTCTGATCCCCCCTCGCCAATCATCCACGAAAAACACACGTCTAGCTGAATCCACTGTGAAAAATTTCCCCCACTCTATATCTGTGCCTAAATCAAAACGCGGATTCCATGAACAAAGCTTCTTTCTTAGAACTACACGCCTGTGGAACTCTGTTCCGTCTGCCTGCTTCCAACCGGACTACAACTTGGATGTCTTCAAGTCCAACGTTAACAAATTCTTAATGAACCGCCTCCTTAAGTAAACACTTCGTCAAATCTCCACACTAACGTAATGTACTTGCAATAACCCTTATTCCTGAGTGGCTTCCGAGCCTTGATAAGTGGTGATCACTGTGTAAAAAAAAAAGAATATATATATATATATGATTAGTTTCTTTTTTTTTTTTTTGGAAAAAGAAATCCAGCAGAGTGCTCAATTAAAAGGAAAATCCGAAATATATATATATATATATATATATATATGTATATATATATATATATATGATTCTTTTTTCTTTTTTTTTTTCGAAAAAAGCAGTAATGTTCTAAAATGTCTTGCGTAGTCCGTGTTAGACGGACTTTGTAAAGGATGTCCACGAACTTGCTGATTTTAACACTTGAATTTTTAATCGACCTATATTTTTAATTGACTTTTCATCGCCTTTGTGTATTTTAACTTATTATCGTTTACTGTATATTTTAGTTTTCACTTTCGCCCCTTCGGACTTTTACTTCAACGCCTGATGATGATTTGCGGACGAATAGAAAACGCTCGTGACAGAAACAACTGTGGAACTTTTATTAATATTTTTCATTTTGATACAAAAAAGATAATACGAAAAATCGAAAAATTAAAAAAAAGAATCATAAAGCAAAGAGTCTCCACAGCATTTAATAATATTTGCTTGATATATATATATATATATATATATATATATATATATATATATATATATATATATATATATATATATAAAACAAAGTCCGTATTTGTCATTTTTTCAAAAATCGCAAATTTAAACTAAATTGAATGTAACTGTTTAAAAAAACTAATACGTCGTTTGATTCGCCTTTTATTCCTCTATAATTTTACACGTTCATATTTGATTTTTAATTGAAATATCATTGTGTTCACGTCAATTTAAAAAATTAAGTTCAAATCCAGAAGGCACAAATTTTGTCAATCGTTTTATTGCAGATTAGTAAAATATCAATATTTCTCTAAATATACGTCACAAAAAAATAAAATTGTATCCTCAAAGGACTGCTTAATGTTAGTTATTTCGCAAAATTTTATTAAAATTTACACGAAATTACAACATTTTATTCTTTATCAAAAAATTTGCACTGTCCATCGCTATATTGCAGGTCTCATAAAATGTTGTTTTAGTACATAAATACAATGTCTAATCATAAAAATTTTATTTTTATTATATTTTTCTGTCAAAAAGTAATAAACAAAAGCACATCTTAGATGCGAAGCCTCAAATAAATTAATTATTTTTTCTACATGTCCACCAGTTTTCATACTCGTTTATTTGCTACTTCACTCGATGATGATTTGATGCCGAATCGCAAACGTTCATGACATCTATGGAACTTTCATTAATCATTTTAACTTATACACAAAACAGATTATAAGAGAAATCAACAAAATAAAAACTTTTATAATTAAACGGAACCTGTCAATTACTTTTAACAATGTTTATTTAAACACACACACACATACATATATATATATATATATATATATATATATATATATATATATATATATATATATATATATATATATATGATTGTAGAAAGAATAATGTATCTAATAGTGTATATTTGACACCTCTCCCTAGATGTCTCCAGATATTTGTGCGTATATTCATATCTACTGCCTTATGCACGCACACACATGTAGACATGTGCATATCCACTTTTCGAGATGCGAACATATTAGTGCATAATTCTTGTGTTCTTTTGCACAAGATTCTGAGGAAACAGAATTTCTATTTTCAACTTCTTCAAGGCAAAAAAGATGGAAGAATAAAAAACAAAAAAAAAACAAAACAATGTTGACAAAACAAACAAACAAACAAATAAACAAAGCCATCCATGCCATGAATTATTCAACTTTTCTTTGATAGACATGATCTCTAAGAAATGGTAAGAGGATTTGCAGGGTTTTTAAAGGCAAAAAAAAAAAAAAAAAAAAAAAACAACAAAAACACACACAATCACAACAGTCGGTTCTCTTGATTTTCTGCTTCTCCGTAATCTGCGAGACCTTTATCTTTTTATAATGCCAACAGTTTTATCGGAATTTACTTGCTTTTTAGACATTATTCTTGCAAAATGCCTATTATTATTATTATTATTATTATTATTATTATTATTATTATTATTATTATCATCATCATCATTTATCTATTTTATTTTATATTTTTTATTAAAAATAACCATGATAACAATAATAAAACGTATCTGTTGTAAAATGTATTATTATTATTATTATTACTACTACTACTACTACTACTACTACTACTACTACATTTTCACCCCAAACAAAGCACATTGCCACTTTGATGCAGGGGACTACTATCAGGGACCTAAGTTCCAGGGGTACTATGTAGGGAATTTAGCAGCAAGATGTCTGTTCCCATTACACTTGAACTTCTGCATGTCAGTATAGTTGGGAAAGCAGGAAACTGGAAGAGATTTCCTGCAGTTCTGGGGAAGAAGCTATTAGAGTAAAAGGCTTTCTTACATCTAAGGATCTCAACTGTGTAGGTGTGAGACTTTGCTGCTTGTCGGGGGTATTTTCGTCGAGGGGGTACAAGTGCTTGTAGTTCGTCAGAGCATCCACCATTAAAATACTTGTAAAACAGGCAGAGGGGTGAAACATTTCATCGATGGGACAGAGGCTGAAGTTTAGATGACAGTTCAGGACCTATTAGGTTGGCGACTGTCTTTTGGACCCTGTCCAGGAGCGATAGACTAGTAGTAGATGCACCAGCCCAAATGTGACAGCAGTACTCCATACATAGGCGAATGGTGGCTTTGTAAAGGTTCAGGATTCTTTCAGGCATAAGTAACTTCCTAGCACGATAAAAGGAGCCCACCTTCTTTGCAGCAGCCTTAGCAATGATCTCAATGTATCTATTCCAACTCATGTTTCCTGTGAATGTTAAGCCAAGGAGCTTGAACGAAGTGCTCTCAGGTAAAATATCTCTAGCCATAGCTATTGGTGGTTGGTAAGGTTTCATGTAATTTTTAAAGGAAACGAGCTTTGTCTTGGCAGCGTCGAACATTACCATCCAGTTTTGACCCCATTTCACTACAGACTAAAGATCTTCCTCTAGGGTTTCGGTCATTACCTTAGATATGTGCTCATTAGTTTTCCCCACGTTCCTGCTATAGAGTGTGGTGTTGTCAGCAAATATACCCATCTCCGAGACAATTTTATCAGGTAAGTCATTTATGAATATCAGGAATAATAAAGGTCCAAGGATCAATCCCTAAGGTACACCCGCATTTATATAAAAAATTTTGGACGTATGCCCATTAAGAACAACCTAGATTCTTCTCTCATTTAAGAAGGATCTAATTATGCTAAGCATTCGTTCAGTAATAGCATAGGATTTTATTTTCATCAGAAGACCATCGTGCCATACCCTGTCAAAAGCCTTAGATATATCTAGGGCTACTGCCCTCCCCTGCCTTATCCAGTGCTTCGTATAAACGTTCAGAGATTACAGTTAGAATATCTGCAGTAGAACGGGCTTGCCTAAATCCATATTGGTGGTCTGACAGAAGTTTAGCAGCTGGAAGGTGGTGGACTAGAGCTTGATTAATTAAGTACTCAAATATTTTGGTGAAAAGAGGGAGGAGGCTAATTGGGCGATAATTTAATGGGTCAGTTCTTTCGCCAGAGTTTTTGTAAACTGGTACCACAAAAGCAGTTTTCCAGCAGCTAGGAAAGCAAGATTCATTAAAGTATTTGTTAAAGAGTTTAGAGAGAACAGGAGCGACCTCAGAGGAGCATTTTTTTAATAGTCATGAGTAATGAGGTCAGGTCAACATGCTTTTGAGGTGTCTAGGTTTTTTTATAATATCATGTACTTGGGAGGGCGTGATCATCTAGCGTGGTTTCTGTCTGCAGAGGAAAATCAGGGAGGGAATGGCATGCTGGGTCCAAGGTAGAGTTTGAGGCAAACTGACAGGCAAGCATGTTAGCTTTCTCAGTTGCTGTGCAAATAACCTCATGATTGTTTGATAGTGAGGGTATTGTTGATTGCCCATTATTTACTACTGTTGTAGATTTTCCGGAAATCACGAGTTCCTAATTTTTGAGCTTCAATGCATTTTCTGGTGGTTTCAGTGTATTTACTCTTAACTGTTGCTACTTCTTTCTTGCAATTATTTTTAGCTTCTTTTGTCTGTTTGTACAAGACTTATGCCGGATAAATCTATGGTATGCATGTTGCCTCTGAGCAATTGCAGCTGCGCATGTCGAAGTAAACCATTGAGGAGAGTGGGTTTTACTGAAGAACTTCCATGTAGGAACATATGCTTCAATTGTACTTTTGTGTACTGTTCTGCTGGAAGAGAAAAGATATTTCCCCATGGAGCATCTCTGATGTAATCTCTAATGGCTTCCCAGTCAGCCTTATTGTAGTACATTGTTGTTTTGAGCAATGGCTTTTCAACTTGGGGTCGATAGTTTATTACAGTGTGATCAGCATTCCCGAGTGGGCAATGAGCATATTTCTTACACAATCATCAGGAATACTTGTCAGAAATAGATCCAAAAGTGAGGCTTGCTGGTCCTGGCGATCTGGGCTCTATAGACGGGTCGGGAATGTTACTGTCTGTGTTAGGGAATGGGATATAGTAGCGTTATGGATGACACTACCAGCTGTGTCAGTGTAGATAGAGAAGCCAAGCCAATTTCTGTGGTGAGTGTTAAAGTCACCAAATACATGTATTTGGGCGCTAGTGTCAAGGGAGAGTGCTACATCCATGCTGTCAGAGACATGATTGATTATAGTACAATCCTGGGTTGATGGAGAGCGATAAAGAAAATACAGGTAGCTAACGCTATGTTGTAAATTTAGTTTAAAGCATATGGAGGGCTGGTCACCTGATTCTAGTTTAGATTCCCTAGATATGGGGATGGTGTTACGAATATAGACTCCAAGTTCGTGCATGTGTCTGTCAGAGTCCTTACGACAAAGTGGAAGATAACCAGACATGTTAAAGATGTTAGATGGGATGGAGGAGTGCAAGTTTGTTTCACTTATTGCTAAGATATCCGGGGAGTTTGCTAGGAGAAATGATTCTACATTATCTAAGTTAGTTCCAAGTTCTCGGATATTTGTAAATGCAAGCCTCAAGGGAGGAGGCGAATTGTTTGAGTGAGTGTTTGGTTTGAACGTTTTTTGAATTGAGCTGTCATTTCATTTTATTTCATAATTTTTCAGATCTAGGGTGAGATGTTAGGTAAAACGGATGCGCATAGCCACCATCATGCAACATGGGTAGACCATCAGCTGACTCCTCATCCACAGGAATGTGGCCTCGGGAATGCCCACCAGAGATGAGTGCAAGGTCCCTTTCTATGTGTGACATGGCACTACAAACATCCCGATATTATACAACTGATGATAGAGCAGCTGTTTTAAGCACTACAAAAGAGCTAGGGCACCTGTACTGTCAGTCGGAAAGAGCAACCAGCAACTGTCAAACCGGTACCCTCAAACCTGTCCGACAGGAGTGGCCCAGTCCAATAATGTTAGCATGTATGGTAAATAATGTAGGGAAAGGGACTAAGGCAAATGTGGGGGACGGCATTCATTGTCCTAGTCAGGAAACAAGGCTAAGCACTGGACATCTCTAATGAGTGCCTGCAGCCGCACCTCTGCTCCTGGCTAATTGGAGAAGAAAGAGTATGGAAGCCGGGTGATAGGCAGAGCCTATCTACTCCTTAAGCAGTTTAGGTTTGCAAACTGATGATTTGATCAAGTCACCAGCTCTAGGGAGGTTGTCATCCAGGATTGAGAAGGCCTCCCTCCGCCGTTTTGTGCCAAGACATATGAGGTTAGTGGCACAGGTTTACAAATCGGAGTTTTCCTTCTCCTATATGGATGACCTGATTAGATCTATGGGTCCATCAGCACCGAGAGGGTTTTCCCCATGCCTGGTTTCAAGGCCAGGTATTTCTATGCCCCCACATGGATAGTTAGGATTAATAGAGTTAGTATTAAAGAATTAGTATCTGCTTTGATGTTATACTCCTCAGAATTGGAAGATGTGGTTACGTTTGAAAAGGAGTTATGTATGAGTATGAGTTGTAGATTTGAAATTAATTTCTACTAGGAACAAAAAGATCAAATATGGTTTTTTGATTTTTTGTGACTAATTGAAAAATTATAGTATAAGGGTTAGGGTGTGTTTCGAAATGCAGTTTGATGTTAGTTTTCATGTAAAGATGATCACCAGTACGTTTCCCATCTAAGTGAAAGAAATGTAGTTTGCTAGTTAATATAGATAACTTATAGTCTGTGTACAAACTGTGGCTAATAGGTATCTATTCTATAGAGAATATATATATATAGTTAAAACTAATGCATGCCTTAGCAATAGAATTCTATAGATTTAGCGGTTTTTAAAAGGTCAGTTTCCTATTGTTTAGGATCGAAAGTAAAAAAAAAAAAAAAAAAAAACTCCCAAGGTACGTGCAATATATGTGATTTTACATGAGCATGGGGAGAAGAGCAATTGTTTTTTCGCCCACTTAGAACAGGAGAATTGATATACTTACAAGAATACAGCATTAATATACAACATATACAGGGATTAGGAGAGGTTTTCAGGGAATTGTAAAGTTTTCATGCAAAGCAGACACAGCCAGGGGTCTTGGAGGCAAGTATTATCCCTTTTAAGCAGACATTTAGAAATAACATTTGAGCTAGTTATTTTAGTAGAATAACTCAATAACAATAAAAATGTGGCCAGTTTAGGCCTTATATTTAAACATTACACTTAGTCATAGAATGATATATTAGGATTTCCTAAAATTATTATTATTATTATTATTATTATTATTATTATTATTATTTATATGTAACATTATTATTATTATTATTATTATTATTATTATTATTATTATTATTATTATTATTAAAAAAACTTTTTTCAGCATTAAAATGGTCTAAATGGATTCAAATTCCATTGACTAAATTTCATTAATTCTTAAAAAAAAAGTTTACTAAAATTTATGCATGTTTATTGCATGTTTTCCAGATGAGTCACTTCAATAAATTTGTCCAAAAAAATAAAATAAGCACACAATCAGTTACAATGTAGAGAAAGGTTGCGGTCAAAAACGTACAAAGAAGAAAATAGAAACACCCGTGGCGACTAATTCACCAAGTGATTCCTATGAACGCCAAAATGCAAATTGCTCTAATTTCTTACCCCTTTTTTTCTTTCCACCTTGTTGAGATTCGTTCTCTTCATCAAATCAACTTTCACAGAAACGTGTAGACTCAAAATATTTTCCAACCGATAGGAATCATTCCAAACACCCAAAAAGTAACAGGTCAAGTTTGAAACTCTTATAAAACATACAGCCAAAGGTTAGAGATCTTGAGATTCCAATAGCTGGCCATGCGAAAGAACCCCAAACCATAAACATTCACCCAACAGCCTACTTCATGGCTTTAGGCCAATGGATGCAAGCCACAAAAGAAGAGCACTCAACTTGAGCATATCTATACACAAACAAGAACAAGGTAAACCAACGCACACACATACATAATGTCATACTACGAAATACTCACACATATTATTTATGCAGCATGTTCACATCAAGAACATATTAACCTACACGTATATAAACCTAGTGACTACAAGCCCAAGTTTCTTCACTAAACATGTATCTTGAAAATATGTTTTATATTCTTACCTCTTGTATGAAAAAAAAATTTTTTTTTTAAATTTCATTATTCTCAATTACTTATTAATGTTTTGTTTTAGGTAGCACTTGCTACCTGGTGACCCTTCTATTCTCTTACTGATATATTTGTTCCCATTTTATATGCATTCCTACGTATTAGTGTTAGGACAATCTATCAGAATCGGGAATCGCAACTTTTTGGGGTATCGGAATTAGAATCGGAAAAATTTGTGCCTGCATTCTTTTAATTATCTTTTTATTTATTTTTTATTTTGTTTTTAAAAAATCTTCTACTGCAAGTATCAATAATAGAATATTAATATTTATTGATTATTGAACTACCAGTAAAACTAAAATCTATAGATCACCCATTACACAAGTTTGTTTTTACGTTTCAGAAAATATTTGCGCAGTTTAACATATGTTTTTACGGTTATCGGGACAAAATAACCAATTTTATAGCTAAATATTTAGAGATTTATAAAGAATCAGAATCGGTATTGTATCGGAATTGGGGGAAAATATTGGAATCGTCCCATCATTACAAAATATAAATATTTTTTTCGTTCATTTCTTCCTTTGCTTAAATACAACTTTTACAATCTAATTCATATTAAATGTTGGTGTGGTTTTTGGTAATATTGCCCAAGATGGCCTCTACCAAAGCCAAGGATCACACCATAGGCCCAGCACCTGTCTAATTTCGCATTGAACAGGTGCTGAGCCATTGGCGCATTTATTATGTAGCAGTCTTTTACATGTCTTTCTTTGTGCGGAGAAAGCTGCCGCTGTAAAGTGGTTATATAATATAGTAATTAATCTGCTTCAGGTCATATTAATTTTAAACAGAACTTTGGAGAGCTACTTTCAGATTTCTTTTTCTTTTTTTTTACAAATGAGTTACCACATATCAAGGCCCAGAGGCCACTCTAGGATAAGGGTTAATGTATGTATTATAGTTATTGGAACAGTTGTGCAATAACTGTTTGTGGTGGAAATTTAGTATAATTAAATTATTTATGAAAACGGTTCAATAAGAACTTGTTTACGTTAGATTTAAAAGATAAAATATGGTTGAGAAAGAACCCTTCCTCCGGTTTAAACAGTCGGTTGTTTTTACATTGCTTTTCAAAAATTGCTGTCAACTAAGAGGGATGTTCCAAAAGAAAAAAAATGCCTCCTATTTTTCTAATTTCACCTGAACGGATTAGAGGGGATTGTTAATTATATTTTTATAATGATTAAATTTATGTTTTCATAACTTGAAAATCTCATCTCTCTGTTGCAGGTATTGGCAGTGTGAGACTCTAAGAAAGCAACTCCCTGTCATGGGTGTGTAATGATGCGTCATTGAATTCCTGGCAAAAGTGCTCGTTTTAATGGCACTACTCCCATCTCTTTAGTCTTCAACTTTTTGAATTAAAAAATATGAAACTTTACTTTTGGAACGACTCTCGTATGACAAAGAGCGCTCACGATAAGTTCTATTCGTCCAAAATGAGACATTTTTGTGGAAGTATTTGCTCATATATATAAAAGCATGTTTACATATGTAATTACATTTTTTTTAACAAGGGATTCACCATTTATCAAGATCTTAAGGCCACTCGAGGATAAAGGTTAATGAATATAAAACGATTGATGATGATTGGTAATGGTGGAATATTTTTTTTACCGAGGGATTACCATATATGAAAGCCTGGAAGCCACTCTAAGATAAGGGTTAATGTATGTATTGTAGTTATTGGACAGTAGTGTAGTAATCGTTTGTGGTGGACATTTGGTATAATTAGATTATTTACGAAAACGGTTCAATAATCAATTGTGGAAATTATGTAGAATTTGATTTAATAGAACTGCTCAACAAGGATTTGTTTACATTGGACTTGAAAATGACCATGTTGCAGTCAACTGTACAGTATAGAGTTCAGTGTGTGGAAAGTTTTGGGAAGGAAACTTTGTTCATCAAGTCTGCATTTAACTTTTAGATACAGTAGGGGAAATTGTTGACAGCAGTTTTAGCTAGACGAGTGTATGTTGTGAATGTTTTGCAGAGGAGTGCATAGATTGAAGCTCAGTCGAGCACTTATCATAAGAATAACGATAGAGTAGAGAAAGACTAGCAATGTGTCTTCTGTGAGAATAAGGAAGTACAAAGGAGAGAAAGACATCGCCCACTGGATTTCGAAACCCATTCCTGTATCTATATCAATATTATATTACACCTTTAATTTGCTTGTCACAATATCACCGTCTCAAATTTTGATGTCATGACGTCATTTCTGGTTGTAGCAAGCTGAAAAGTGGCTCTAGAAGTCGAAAAATATTTTGTGTTAATTTTTTTTTAATGTTTTTAACTACAAAGGAATGAGGGGAGACACTTATATTAGTAGTACTCTGGTGACATCCTTAATTATATTTAGTGCTTTTAATAGCGCTCTGCAGGCCTGCTTAGTTTTTTCACTGATAACATAAATAATTTATCTTCGAGAGGGAGATGAGAAAATTGGTTTTAGTTTTGCTCTGACGGTTTCCTTACTTACAGAGGTGTTCAATATCTTAGATAGAGTTATAATCCAAAGTGCTTAATATGCTGGATAGAGCAGGTTAAAAGGTTATTTTTTTTCCACTCTTCATAATACAAAGGATTTTTCTTCTTGAAAGTGAGTAATGTTCACACATATATGTTTGTACGTACGTTATCACCTTCCACGTAGTAATAAACATCTCAAATGCACTTGTGATGTTAGTCTGTGTAAGAGGTTAACTTTGGTCAAAATCGCCTGTTTTTTCTTTCATTGGATTATTCGATTATTGATTATCGTTATTTATCAAAGACATTCCAACACAAAACCTGTCTAAGAACACTGCCCGGCACATGAAGTACCTTGGTGTGAAATTTCTTAAAAATCAACCTAACCGTTTTCAAGTCCATAGGGAACGAACTCACAGATGCACACAATATAATAGTTAATGTAAAAGCGTATGAAGGATTACTTTTTGTTTTGTTTACAAAAAGTTGTTGCATTTCTTTATTTTTACTTCGAAGATGGTTTATTCTGCTAGTTTTCAACTCTTTTAACGGAGTTGACTTTTCCGTTGGCATTTATTTCTCCTTCTATGAAAAGAAAAGGAAACATTTGGATGCTTTCTCTTTGATTTTTCTTCCCACCATTGTTTATGATTTCGTGTGTTGTACATTACCTAAATATAGAGCTACATGACAAACATACGAAGTAGACTTGATAAATATATATATATATATATATGTATGTATGTATGTATGTATGTGTGTGTGTGTGTGTGTGTGTGTGTGGATATATGCATATGTATACGTACATATACATGTGTGTGTGCTTGTGTTCGAGTCGTACATTACATAGGCCTGTTGGCTATTGCAACTAAAGTCAATTATTGTAACCATGACTAGAATTTTTAGTTACCAATAATTTTGCTTGAAGAAGATGGTTGCCAAATATGAGTTTTCAGTGACTTTACTTACACAAGGGAAACAATTCCTTATGATCTAGTTGGTTTCCTAAATGTAGATCCACTTAAACCCGTGTGATTATTAAATAGTGTTTAATGGAGGACAGAGCATGTATATATTATGTTTATCATACAAAAATTATTAGTTACATATGTGCATACATGTTTCAGTAAAATCTTAATTCAGATTCTACTGAAGCATGTATGCACATATGCAACTAATGATGTTTGTATAATCTATAGTATAAAGCTGAACGTCTGTGTGTGTGTGTGTGTGTGTGTGTGTCTGGTCACGAATAGGCTCCAATATGGTTGACTATTATAGAAAACTGATCACATATAATGATAGAATATGTATCGAGACACAGGAATGGGTATGTTTGATCTGGCATAATGATGATTCATTAAAATTGTGGGATCTGCGTATGCGCCTGGTCCACGAAGTATGGAAATAAAAAAAATTTTAATTAATAAAAAACGTTTACAAGTGTTTTTGATATAGATGTACATAATAATACTTTGATAAGTATGTTTTAACTTAAATAGGGATGATATAATAACATTGTGGGGTCTGCGTTCGCGCCTGGCCTCCATAGAATGCGTAAGTATACTTTGATAATTATGTTTCAGTTTGAAGAAATATGGTATAATAAAATTATGGGGTGTTTGTTCGTGCCTGACCTCCATAGAATGGAAATATGTCACAAAGTTTAACAAGGTTTTTTTAATATGGATCCACAGAATATAGTGATAAGTGTTTCAGTGTGAACAGGTATGGTATAATAAATTATTGGGTTTATCTATTTTATTTTTACTTTCATCATATTTTGCTTTTGTTTTGATACCCCCAAATTCGAAGCTATCTCTTTACAACCCTTCCTTTTCATAACTTATCATACTTTCATAAATCAGAGTCCCTTTTCTGTAGGCTGTTTTTGAACCCAGTAAACGACGGGTACTTTTGCTTGTATATATATATATATATATATATATATATATATATATATATATACACACACACTTTGTGTGTACGAATAGTCATATATCCATCTCTATCTCTCTCTCTCTCTCTCTGTCTATATATAATAGATATACTATTATATAAAAGGAACTTTGTGTGTGTGAGTTTGTTTCCTATGGACTCGAAAATGGCTAAGTAGATTTTTATGAAATTAACACCAAGGTACCTTATGTGCCAGGCGGTGTTCTTAGATAGGTTTTGTATGGGAATGTCTCTGATAAGTACTGATAATCGAAATAATCTGATAAACGAAGGAACGGGCGATTTTGACCAAAGTTAACACCTTACACAGTTTAAAATCACAAGTGCATTTGAGAAGATGTATTGCCACACAAGCTGAAAGGCCCTACATATAAAATCAACAGTAGGTTTTTTTTCTATGACAGGGGCGCGTTCGAGATGAATGTTTCTTCTTTAGAGCCTGATTGAACCATAACACTTGACTTTTTCATTTTAAACTTCAATTCAATCCATTATAAAAATAATTTTATGAAATCAACAGTAGATTCTCTCCAGTGCAACGTAGACTACAATGTCACCGCAGGGAGGCATGTAAAGCTTCCTTACGATGCACCGGGATGGGCCCCCAACTGAAACAGGCAGCAAATCGATTTGATTGAAAAAATGGGAGATTTCACCGATTTTGATGCCAATAAAAATATGGGTGTGAAATATTCATTGATCATCATTAAATCCCGGGCAACGTCGAATATTGGACCACAGTGCAATCTATCTCCTACTACAGCTAACGATCTTGTGCTGCTCATTTCCGGTTTCGACTTTCGCTATAATCAGCTATGCTGATGAGCTGTACAAAGGCGGAACACGTGTCCATGGATAAACATATTTCATAAATATAGACGGTCCTCATATGAAAGAAGGGTATCACACTCGTGAGAAAGGAACATTGTTTTTCTCTAGATATTTAGGCAAATTCTACCTCATAAAAAACGCTTATTTGTCAATATCAGAATCACAAAAACAATTAAAAATTTATATATGTATATTTATATATTTATATATATATTGTTTTTAAAATAGAATTATTTATGTGGAAATATTTTTATTCACTTATATTTCCTTTTTATATATACTAATCCTTATTTAAGAAGCTCAATATAATTACAGAGCATATAATGAATATATGACAAAATGACAATATATATATATTTATTATTTGAGGGTAAACAGTTACATATGGTCGCTACAAATAACTAGTTTGACTGAAACAGATGGCTATTTGTAGCGACCATATGTAACTGTTTACATTCAAATAATAAAAAAAATATTTTGCTCTTTTTATTGAGCACTATATAACAACCTCGTTGTCTTCATTAGTCCCGACTTTTGAACACTTCAAACACACGCACACACACACACACACATATATATATATATATATATATATATATATATATATATATATATATATATATATATAACTACTTCATTTACTCACATAAAATTAATAGAGCTAGTTAGTATAAACATAGGCATAAGCCTGACGAATCCTATAGTGAATGAAACGCCGAATATTCAGTATAGCTTAATCGCCACATATATTATATAAATTACTATATATATATATATATATATATATATATATATATATATATATATATATATATATATCAAAACTCTAAGCTGAAATTTACAATCAAATTTATTGTCCGACTGAATACTCAAAAAAAAAAAAAACAATTTACAAAGTCTTTATTCTGCAGAGTTTAAAAAGAATGCTATTCTTCTGATAAGAGGACAGAAAGAAATCAGTATATATATATATATATATACTTAGGGAGAAATAAAAATGTATTTGTTTTCGTTTAGGATTTTGTTTTACAAAATTGACTATGAATATATTGTATATTGTATGTTGTATTTTACAACAAATCACAATAGTGATCTCTCAGTTGTAGAGAAAAAATGACAGTGAAATCTAAACTAAAAAATAAAATGAACTTTTACTGATCAGACACATTTTAGACGCAATTATAATTGTTTAATTGCATTTTTATTTAGCTTTAATTAGAAATGTTCTCAAAGAACAGAACGTTTCCTTTCATTTCTGCTATTGACAAGGATTTGTTTTGCACATAATCATGCGTTATTTGTCAAAATATGTCTCCTTTTTTTAACAAATACAGAATTCAAAGTGTAGTACCTGTGCTTATACTGCACTTTACCATTTCGATCCTTAATAAATCCTTCTAGACTGAGGCAATTTTTTATTTGTGTCCCAATTTAGAGTTCTCCTCTTTGGGGAGCTAAGTTCCCCACATTAAAAACCGACGTTACGTCTAACACTGCTCTCTTGGAGAGGAACTTAAATAGGATCACATGTAATTAATAACAACCATAACTAAATCACTTCTCTCTAAAATGAAATTCTACTTTCTAGGCGATTATGTAAAAAATTTATCAGAAAACAAACGCCCAAAAAGTTATCATTTTATAATAGTGGCATTTACATTATATGTATATATATATATATAACACGTACCTTAAGCTAGGACTAAAACAATAGTCGGGCTAATAGTAAGCACTTCTAAACGCTATCGTCCGCTACATCTATATAGTATATTTTATGGGCTATTTTAAAAGAAATATATTATATACATTATGTGTTTTATAAATGTGTCATCCCTTATCAAGGCTAAAAATCACTCGAGGATAAGTGTTAATTAAATGGGCAAATTAAGAGTTAATTGGTGGTGATGATGAATATTATGAGAGGATCGAGTGAATTGAAAATAATGAATGGAATTAATACAATTTGATGACTTATGAGGACGCAGAATCTTTCAAGGATCAAATATCACTTCTGATATCACAATTCATCTGTTTTAAAAACTCCTTTTTGACTGAAGCATTTTTTAATTTTGTTTGAATCCAAGTTTCCTTATTAGGGAGTTGGATCCTACCTAAAAGACCGATCGCGTGTCTACACTAATTTCGTGGGTGATTGGGTACTTACAAAGCCGGCTTACTACAAGGGTTTGTCAGCATTAAACTTGTAGCTGACCATGTTGTAGCACTAAGGGAAATACATTACAAACCCGTATCATAGAACCTCTATTTAAATTTAATAATTTGTGATTTTTTCAAATATATACATATATATTTTGGGGGTGGATTGGCAGAGTGCCGAAGAGGTATGCCCCCTATCCTGTGACCCCACTTCGGGCAATCTGCATATATTGCCAATTATTATTATCAAAATTTAAGGTTTATTATCTATTATTTGAATTATTTGGACTACTGTTCTCATCTTGAATGTTATTCTCATAGTATTTCGGCCGATGCAACCTCCAACCTTCTTGAGGTACATCTTGTTAAACTCAGAGATCAGCACGGAATTTTGAACGAAAACTTTTATTTAATCAATGAAGGTAGTTTGCTCTTGTTCCATCAGTCACGACCAGGTAGAAGTCTTAAGTTAATCGTAATTTTATGCTGAGTATTGCCTGTACCGAGGATTGAACCTAAAACCTGGTGCAACAGATAAATGTTCTGAGTGATAATTAGTTTTGTGACAGTCTTCTGGAGGCTGAAGGTTCAATTGTAAGTAGTTTAGGAGTAAATTCAGTAAATACAAATATATAAACATATACACATACCTAACTTTGTATAAATCGAAATACCTTGGTATAAATAGTCCCCCTATCCCCAACTAAATGTTTGTATACTTTTATTAAATAAATGAACCGTTCTATATTCACCAATATATAGTTTTTGTGACTTCATTTTCCACTCTTATTGTTTCCTATATATATATATATATATATATATATATATATATATATATATATATATATATATAGAGAGAGAGAGAGAGAGAGAGAGAGAGAGAGAGAGAGAGAGAGAGAGAGAGAGAGAAATCGCCCCAGACTAGACGGGAAGCTACTTGATATAAGGTGCTAACAAGTAGAAAAGATGATTATCGCAAAGACAAGAGATACCTCTTAACCTTAATCTGGAAAAGCCAAGGCTATAATCGATTAATGCCTTTCTTCAGTCTCGAAAGACAAAAGATACTCCATTTAGGGACAGCTACGCAAAAGTACATTGAAAACTGTGATGACTATCTAGAAAAATTAATTCTAGAGCACAAACGGTTTTTCAGTTTAATGGTACCACTTCCGTCTTCGTAGTTCTTGAACGTTTTTGCTTTTGGAATGAGTCTCGTACTTTAACCCTTGCACACGTCTGTCATATCGATATCGATTAGCGCTATTGTGTTTCAGTTTCATTCTTGCGACTATAATTTTCTTTTGACAAGAAATGTACGTTCCGCTGATATTAGTTGCGCAGAAAATGTGAAAATCGTTGGACACATCTTTATTAGCAGCTTTCAGGAATCACAAATTATTCATTTATCTTCTCTGCTTTCTTCTTTGCCTGCTTGCCCTCAGAGCCCTTATTGTCAAATAAAGAAGCGATATACGATATATGTATACCACCGGTTTGAAGTCACACCATTTTCTTTTTTTCTCTTCTCCTTCCACTCTTGAATATGTCGTCGTCGTCGTCGTCCTCCTCCTCCTCCTCCTCCTCCTCCTCCTCCTCCTCCTTCTTCTTCTTCTTCTTCTTCTTCTTCTTCTTCTTCTTTCAACTTGTACTTTTTTCTTCTTCCATATATTCTTCTTTTTTATTTTATTTTTTGGAATCTTCTTTCTATTCCTATATTTCTTCCTTTTCTTTTTGTGTCTTCTTCTTCTTCTTCTTCTTAGTATTATTATTATTATTATTATTATTATTATTATTATTATTATTATTATTATTCTTTGGAATGTTTTTTTCTTCTTTCTTCACATTTCCTTCTTCCTTGGACCCTTCTCTTTTCTTCTTTTTTATATGTACGCTTTTTTTTTTTTTTTTTTTTTTTTTTTTGAAATCTTCTCTGTATTTGTATACTAGCAGGCCGCCCGCGTTGCTCGGTCGTAAAATACGCATATATGTTATATTTTAATTCATACAAATTTCTTATTTATTATTATACAGTCAATATGTAGTAATGATTTCAAAAGTTATGAAAAATATAACTTGTGTACCATCCGCTAGAATCGAAACCAGCCCTAGTTGCTATTTATCTCTCCAACGTCGTTATGGTGTGAGCTACCAACAGATGGTTACGAAAGGTTAAAAGTTGAGCGACTTTGAGATGTGAATCTTTAATTTTGTGCATGTGTCAAACTAACAGCAGAACTAATATTTTATTCAACTTACTCTGTCATGGTCAACTGTTTTGTTTTCAATTTTGACCTCTTGGCAGCAATTTTTGCTGACTAATTGTGCTGCACAAACAAATACCTTAATTTCAACTCTCTAGACCAAATATTCAGAGAGGAGTTTGATAGAGACTTTTCGCACACACACACCGAAAAGGTCAATAAAAATAATAATGATAAAATTGTTATAAATTTGAATTAATGTTCAAACTTTGACGAAGTTATCCCTCTTAGACTAGTTAGAAATAATTAGGTTAGGATAAAATAATTCCGTTTAAGACCGGAAGAAATGTTAAATTTATAGTTTCATTGGTGATACGATAAATAATTAAAATATATTAGAATAACATAAATCAGAAAAAACTTTTACTCCCATGCATTTTCTCATTATCTTTCCTTTTCCTTTTTCTCCTTTCTTTTTCTCTTTCTTTTTCTTTTGCTTTCTTTAGCGTCCGAAACATTAAACAAAAAATTTTTTAATTCTATTATTTGAATTTTAGGTTGTTAAAAAAAAACGAAATTTGAATGAGATCTTGTAATGTATGTGTATGTTTCCAATTGCGGTTATAAAATAGATGAGTATCGGCTGAAGAGAGCTTGGTATGGGTATGTAAAACGGTCCCTATTATCAGGTTTTAAACCGACGGTACCAATGACTTATCGCATTTAAACTTTCTGTAATTATGAGCTGTGATACAGCGAATCAGTACTGCATGTGGGTGACTATAATGCTCCTTATCTTGAGTTGAGCATATTGGTAAGTGACACACGATATACTATTAGCGTATTAAGCAGTGCTCTTTGTGTAAACAAATTGAGCTTAGGTATTTGGACGATCTCAAAACATCGTTAATTCACTACCCGCACAGCAGCTGCCGATTAGTGTAATGGTTCGAAGCCTTGACTGTTGTACGGGCGGTCGAGTTTCAATTCTGGCTTGAGGTAGTTGCCTGTCTAGCTGCACTAATGAGCTGTGATACAGCAAAACAGTACTGTATGTGGATGACTCTCTCTCTCTCTCTCTCTCTCTATATATATATATATATATATATATATATATATAATTTAAAGGAGATTAGAACAATAGTCTACAGAGCACAGTGTATTTTAATGTAATAGTAAAATTACTAATTTAATTAAAATACAAGGAAAGGAAAAGTGCTCGTTATAATTTAGATATATAATAAGCTCGATAGGTAAATATCATAGAGCTAATTTAATATTCAGTAATGTGATTGATAATTTAAAATTCAAATTAGAATTAAATTAAAAATCCGTCTCACAAGAAGGAACAACAACAAAATCAATAATTTGTACAATCGTTTCGGAAAACAATTTTTATATTGTGATAGATATTAAGCCACGGACAATAATTTTTACACATAGTATTTTTAACAAATAAAGTTTCCTCATCAGCAAAGTATTGGGAAGGGTTTTTAATATATGTAAAAGACACCATAAATAAACCTAGCATTAAAAGTAAGACAGATGTATCTGGAAAAAATTAAAATAAAGGTATGTATTTACTTGATAAGAAAATTAATATGGGTTAAAGATAGAAATAAAATAGAATAAAATTATAAATCTGAATTTGGTTTAAATATAATATTATAATAATATATTTCTAATAAAATTCATAGACACACACACACACATATATACATATATATACATATATATATATATATGTATACATACATATATATATACATACACACATACATGCATATATATATAAAAATATATATAATTATTTACCTTTTAATTCTTCGCCTTTTGAAATCAGCAATTAAGGTTTTCAACTTACGAAATGATAAATTTTCAAAAAGAACTCTAATGGAATATTTTATATCGGTTAGCATACGTTTGATTAAAACGCTAAATTTAAAACTGAAGAAAGGGGAAGATAATCTTATTTCTTTAATTAAACAATGCAAAGGAGATAATTAGTGTTTAACTTAATTTATTATTAAGGAATAATAAATCAAGCAAACAATATATTATAATCTATTTTGAAATTATTGAATTTAATATTTGATAATTTATTTATTTATTGAAATTAAAAATATATCATAGGTTAAGGTTAAGAATATATTTTAATAATATATAATAATGGTCGATATATCAGCTCAATTAATAATAACAATAATATTGATGATCCAAAATTTTTATTAACAAGCATGTTAAGTTATAGTTTCATTTTAATATTGAATATTAATAAGTAACATTTTGAATGATTTAAGGTGGTTTATATTTATTAAATTTAAACCAACGTTTGTGACTGCATGCGAAAATAAGTTCTTCTCTTGAATTTAATAGGATTGTTCTATTTTTTATATCTTCATATTTTAAAAATTTTTAGGGTCTCTTTTGTACAAAGTGCACAGAATTTATTTCCTGGCTTGTATGCTGTGTAAGATCCTATTATTTGCCATTTCAAATTGAAAGAAATATTGTTATCTTTGAGTCGCCAAATATGCTTGGATAGGGTAGTTTGGTTTAACAGGGAGTGATTTTTAAATGAATATTTGTGCGTTGAAATTCTATGTTTTATTAAGCCAGATGTGGAACCAAAATATATGGCCTCTTGTTTAGTGTAATTATTTTCCGGTAGATTAGGTGTTGGATTATTATATGGTGGTCTGTATTTGATTGGTAGATTGCTTAAAGTTGGTGTCATTATTTAATCGGGTGGTTGAATTATGGTTGCCATTAAATTCATTTAGATTTGTGGTTTTTGATACTGTGCAGCTATAGACTACATTTTTTATTTTACATGAGCCTTGTAGGGGACATTTTTTCTTCTGCACTATAACGTTTTCATTTTAAATCCTACGCAATTATGCAGAATGCAGAAACTATGCATAAATAGAATTCAGCGTCATAATAAAATGAAACCAATCATCTATAATATAAATGTCACCTGTCTGTTTAAATGTATGTATATATGACAAAACTTTCAACAGAGGCGACGGATTTTCACGAGATCGGTAGCATTTTGAAGCTCGACCCTTCAGACGACAAATATCGAAAAATTGGTCAAAAACATTAACTCATTCACCCTTAACTAGGAACTTTTCTACAGGGAGGGATTGCTTTTTTCGCCGATATTTTCGAAAGTCATCGCCTCTTTTCAATTGTCTTGCCTTAATTTAAACATCTACTGATAGCTTCTTTCCTCGGACTGCTAGCCTTTGGAATTCCCTCCTTGTTTCTTGCTTTTCTATCTGTACTAACCTGCTGTAGTTTAAATGTATTGTAAACAGACATGTTGCTGTTCAACTCCTCACAGTCCATTGTTAGACACGATCTCAGATAGTAGCCTCTTACGTTCAAGTGGCAGTATGCCTTGGAGTGAAAAAGAGTAAAAAAAACCCAAAAAACTATTAAGCTTTTTCGATGATTTTAATTTATTAAAAGATATAACGATTTCGGATAATTTCTTGTAAATTTGCAACTCAACTGTCCGCAAGTGTCAATTTATTACGTTTATCAGATTAAACAAAATGTAAATCCAGTCTGCCCTAATACGCCCCCCCCCATCCTCTGCTAAATGATTTGGCGAAGAAGATAGAATTCTGGAACTTTCTATTGACACACAATATGGCTGATCAGCTGAGAGTAATTGGAAGAGTTCTTAAACAGTGGAGAGCGCGCCTCATGTCTAATTCATGTCAGCAATGCCGCCAGGGGTGCAGGGTGCGTGCATACACAGAGGCGGAAGGCGGGAGTGGGATACCGAGACGATTTAAGGTAGCAGATGAGGAGTTTTGACCCTTACGTGCCAAATTTTGCATGAGTTTCTGTCAAGTAATCGATACCCATTTCCCAGGAGACTTTTTCCCAAGCCAAGAATAGAGGGGTGCGAGTAGAAGGTTGGGGTGGGGGAGTAATTATCATTTCCTTTGCTTTCTGGCATGCAGGATCTTATTTAATTAAAAGTAGTTTTGTCAGATGACACCATTCACATAAAGTGATGCATAATTGGCCTAATGGATACCTGTACACATGGAATTAGCTATGCAGGGTTCGAATCTTTGCGGACCTAGTCTGGTCATCTATATATTAATACGATAGCGTGTGTTATTTTGTGTGTCATGCTTACACCTTTTTTACTTCTGAATGAATGTCGTTTTAAAATTATGGCCTTCAATTTCTTGTAATAAATAATTTTATCAAGAATTCTTCATAAGTTTTGGTTTCGGTTTCGATTATAGCTGAAAGAATATATATATATATATATATATATATATATATATATATATATATATATATATATATATATATATATATATATATATATATATATGTTTTGGTTTCGGTTTCTATTTAAGCTGATAAATATGTATATATTTTCTAATTTTGGAAATCATAACTTTATAATATACAAGAATCCATAGAAAATTGTCTCTATAAGAATATATACGAAATCTGTATAAAATAAAACATCATATTTAAGTGTATTTTATGACCGGGCTACGTCGGGAGTCCCTGCTAGCTTAGATAAATACTTTTGTAGTTTTAAGAAAAGAGCTACAATAATATCACGGCGTCTCCATTTACGCTGAACATCCACAGAATGACAATATCAATATATTACATATGAAAGAGCTCGTTGTGGAATTTCCACAGGTTCCGCTAGCCTATGCATGCAATTTCTTTGTGAAAAGTAGAAAGTGGGTACTGAGTAAACTTCTGGAAGTCTTGTACAGGTTGCCTAGAATTACTATAACGTTGCCGTTACAAACAAAAAATAAATAAATAAAAATCCAGGTCGGCATTTTTTTTGTTTTTAACAAAAGTTTTTATCACCGTTACTTTGCCGTCTCAGCACCACTTAAAAGTCTCTCGCCATCATCCATCTCGTTCGGTGTACACTTTCCTTCTTCCCCCGACCGCATGCCGGCCACAGCCACTCCATTCTTGTTCTTAACTCTACACGTCTATTCTCTTCAACGTCCCTTTTGCTTCTGCCCCGAGCACTTGGTGTATTTTTCTCTCCTTTTTATTCCTTCTTCTTATTGCTCACTCTTATTAATTTGCATATCCGCTTTTTTCGGCTACTGCTGCTGCTAATCTCTTGTCAAGCCAGTCATCTTTCGCTGCTGCTGTTACTTTCCCATGCACTGTTACATTAGAAAATCAATTAGAGAGTAAGGGAGACCACCCTATTCGCACTTTCGTACATTTGTTACAAAAGTGTTCCCCTTAAAAAAAAGAAAAAGGAGAGACAACGTGTGCTAAAAAAATGATCTTTTGTTTATTTCACATTTAAGACAACTAGCTTATCCTGTCTTGACAGAGTTCAAAATAGACTTTGTAGTAGACGATGCCCTTTTCTCTTCCCTGCATTCTCTTTCCCACAGAAGAGACGTAGCGAGCCTGCCCCTGCTTTATCGTTATTTTCATGGTCAGTGCTCATCTGAACTTCAATCTATGGTCACCCCCCCCTCGCCAGACTTTCATGAAAAACACTCGTCTAGCCAAAACCACTATCAACAATTCCCACACTCTTTATCTATGCCTACACCTAAACGTAGATTCCATGAACAGGGCTTCTTTCTTAGAACTGTGGAACTCTATTCCGTTTGCCTGCTTTCCAGCTGGCTACAATCTGATTGTCTTCAAGTCCAATGTGAACAAGTTCTTATTGAACCGTCCCTCTAAGTAATCCAAGTTACAAAATTCCCACTAATGTTTACTACGCTAAAATTACAATGACTAATGTATACCCAGTAACCCTTATCCTCGAGTTGCCTCTGTGCCTTGATAAGTGGTGACCCCCATGTAAAAAAAAAACAAAAAAACTAAACAATATGCTTCCGAATTTTGAGATGAGAATTGATGTTGGATTATTCGGACTACTGCTCTCATATTTAGTGTTATCTTTACAACCTTTCGGCCGATTTAATGTTCGACCTTCTTCATGTGTACTTGGAAATCTTGTTTACTATTAAAGGGAAAATGGAAACATGTACCTTAATGGAATGAAGTAAAAATTATAGACAGAGAAAAGTAGTTGAGAGAAAATAGTTCAACAAAACGTCTAACATGCTGAGCAACGATCACAGTCTAAGTAGAACTAGTATAGAATTCAAGACAATGTGGTAACCATTAATTATAAATCTATATATCAACAAAAGTGAAAATGTTTGTGAGGACAATTCTCAACCTCAACCTTTTCGACGAATTTTTTACCTACGGACTTGAAATTTGGTATATAGGATATTCAGATACGTGGAAAACATTTTAATCGATTTTCATCCGAAAAAAGACTGCTAAGGGATAAAAATTGAAAAATTGGTATGTGGAGGGGGTCATCGGATTTTTATCTGTTTGTCAACTGTTTTACGAACGCGCATGCATAAATGGTTTACATTACAGATTCCTTATGTTGAGAATATGTAGGTTTGGAAACAATTTGTTAATGATCGTGTTAAGCTGGCCTAATGGTTACTGGACTTGACATAGTCTTTGAGTTTTGGTTTCGATCTCAGCTCGAATATTGTTTTTTTTTTTTTACTTGGTTGGTAATTGTGCGACCCTTGCCTCACAATTACATACACAGCTGCCCCTACACAGGGTATTCTTTGTCTTTCTAGACTAAACAGAGGCATCATCATTAAATCAGTTAAATAGGTTGACATGCTGTAAAATTGAATGTTGTATCATTGTCGTGTTTAAAAGAATGACGATAAACACTAATTTATAAAAGTATAATGATATATTTTTATTGCTTGTTTGAGATAAACGAGTTGGGTGAATAAGAGGGCGAGAGGAAGCATGGGAGTTGATGGACTGACGAATTCGAATGGAGGGAATAATTGACGAATCAAACATCAAAAATAACCTTAGCGATTAAATAGAAGTTAAGAATATGATGCGAAAAGGGGGTCAGTTTATTGCTGATCGCCTGGGGCGCTCTTAACGGAAAATGCCAACGGAGCTATCCAAGCACTTTTTGCAGGTCAAAATGCCTCTCCTCGATGGTGGGGAAGCTGACTTCTTGACCCCATTTACGGAGCGTGTTACAGTTCTTACAGTGGAAGAAAACAAAATGCCCATAGCCCACTCGGGAATGCTGATCACGCTGTGATAATGGTAGAAATCAGCCTAAATTCTCGCCCTAAAACTGAAGACCCACTACTCAAAACAACGAGGTATTACAAAAAGGCTGATTGGGAAGCCATCAGGGAGCTCATCAGAGATGCCCCATGGCAAAATATCTTTACTCTTCCAGCGGAACAGTGTGCAAATGAGACAACTGAATGGTTCAAAACTGCTATTGAAGCACATGTTCCCGCACGGAAATACTATAGCAAGCCCCACTCTCCCCAATGGTTTACTTCTGCTTGTGCAGCTGCCATTTGTCAAAGGCAGCATGCGTTCCGCAGATTCAACCGACATAAGTCCAGCTCAAATAAACAGAAGTTTATAGAAGCTAGAAATAATTGTAAGAGAGTGATAGACACAGCTAAGTCAGATTACTCTGAAACCACCAGAAAGCGCATCGAAGCACAGAAATTAGGAACCCGGGATTTTTGGAAAATCTACAACAGCGTAGTAAATAATGGACAGTCAATTATTCCCCCACTAACAAACAATCATGAGGTTGCTTGCACGGCAACTGACAAGGCTAATCTGCTTGCCAGTCGGTTTGCCTCAAACTCCACACTGAACTCGGTACACCACTCACTCCCTGATTTTCCTCTGCGAACAGACGCCACACTTGACGACTTGAAAATCACCCCTTCTCAGGTACATGCTATTATAAAAAACCTAGACACCTCTAAAGCATGTGGACCAGATCTCATCCCGGCTGTGCTATTAAAAAAATGCTCTGCCGAGGTTGCTCCAGTTCTGTCCAAACTTTACAATAAATGCCTTAACGAATCTTGTTTTCCCGACTGCTGGAAAACCGCCTCTGTGGTACCAGTCTTCAAGAATTCTGGTGAAAGAACTGACCCACTAAATTATCGCCCCATTAGCCTCCTCCCGCTTTTCGCCAAAATATTTGAGTCCTTAGTTAATAAAGCCCTAGTCCAGCACCTAACAGCTGCTAAACTCTTGACTGACAAACAATATGGATTCAGGCAAGCCCGTTCAACAGCAGATATCTTAACTGTAGTTTCTGAACGTATATACCGTTCATTGGATAAAACAGGGGAGGGTAGAGCGGTGGCCCTTGATATATCTAAGGCTTTTGACAGGGTATGGCACGATGGTCTTCTAAGGAAAATTAGATCATATGGAATCACTGGAAGAATTCATAACGTAATTAAATCCTTCTTAAGTAATAGAAAAATCAAAGTTGTCCTCGACGGACGTACATCCAAACAATATGACATAAATGCGGGAGTGCCTCAGGGGTCTATCCTTGGACCTCTATTGTTCCTGATATTCATAAACGACCTCCCTGATAATATTGTTTCGGAGATGGGTATATTTGCCGATGACACCACTCTCTATAACAGATATGAGGGGAAAACAAATGAACACATATCCAAGAAAATGGCAGAAACACTAGAGGATGACCTCCAATCCGTAGTGGAATGGGGACAAAAATGGTTGGTCTCATTCAATGCTGCTAAGACTAAGCTTGTTTCCTTCAATAACTACAAGAAACCTTCTCTACCACCAATAGCAATGGCCAAGAACACATTGCCTGAAAGTACTTCTTTTAAACTCCTCGGCCTAACGTTTACAGGGAATATGAACTGGAATAGATACATTGAGAGCATTGCCAAGGCTGCTGCAAGGAAGGTTGGCTCCCTCTACCGTGCTAGAAAACTACTTACGCCTGCCAGTATCCTATACCTCTATAAGGCAACCATTCGCCCATGTATGGAGTACTGTTGTCACATCTGGGCTGGTGCATCTGCTGCTTGTCTCTCGCTCCTGGACAGGGTTCAAAAAAGAGTCGCAAACCTGATAGGTCCCGAACTGTCATCTGGGCTTCAACCTCTGTCCCATCGACGAGATGTTGCATCCCTCTGCCTGTTCTACAAATACTTTAATGGTGAATGCTCTGACGAACTGCAAACACTTGTACCTCCCCGACGTAACTACCCCCGACAAACCCGACAAGCTACTAAGTCTCATCCCTTTACAGTGGAGATCCCTAGGTGCAAGAAAGCCTTTTACTCCAATAGTTTCTTCCCCAGAACTGCGGGTCTTTGGAACTCCCTTCCGGAATTCTGCTTTCCCAACTGCAATGATATGCAGAAGTTCAAGTGTAATGTTAACAAACATCTTTCTACTCTTCTCCCTTCATAATGACCCCGCTAATTAATTCCCTAATAGTAGCCCCCTGCTTCAAAGTGGCACTGTGCCTTGTTTGGGGTGAAAATTGAATAAAAAAAAAAAATAAAAAAAAAAAAATACGCCCCCTCTTTTTATCAAATTAATCCTTGTCACTTTCTCCTATGTTTTATATGGTTTCCCCTTTTCAACTGATCCTGCTAACTCAACTGCACTACATCTACTAACCCAAGAACTTTCATCCCTTCTTTCAATACAATGTGTTACAATTATACCAATGAAGATATATCAATAATATCATATTCGTCTTTGCCGTATCTTTAGCTATCCTGCATGCTCCATTCAACTGTTCATCTCTTTGTGATATTTCTGGAAACTTAGATTTCTTAGACTACATCTTTGGCAATTTGGATTATTCGTGTTAAGGTTATCACCTTGACTGTCATTTTCACAACGTTCGATCAATGTAATCTTCGATCTCCTTCAGGGATATCTTGTTGAACTCAAGAATCTTTCTGTCAAACGCGGGAATCTGTATGCAGTTTCGAACCGAACTCTATTTGATCCATGGGAGTAGCATGCTCTGGTTATGTCAGCCATAACTGGCTAGGAGTCCTAAGTTATTTACCATTGTATCTTTAGTATTGCCCACACTTGATTGAACCTTCAACCTTCAAAAAGAGTGTAACTTAAAGCTGAATTTTACTATGCAAGTGTACCTTAAGGGTTGATCCTTGAACCTTTATTATTCCTCGTATTCATAAACAACCTCCCTGATAATATTGTGTCCGAGATGGATATATCCAAGGCAATGGCGAAAACCCTAGAGAAATACCTTCAGTCTGTAGTTGAATCGGGTCTAAAATGGATGGTAATGTTCAATGCTGCCAAGACTAAGCTTATTTCCTTTAATAATTACAAGAGACCTTCTCAACCACCAATATCTATGGCTAATGATAGATTACCTGAAAGTGCTCCATTAAAACTCCTCGACTTAACGTTTACAGGGAACATGTTGAAACAGATACATCGAGGACATTGCTGCAACTACTACAAGAAAGATGGGCTCTCTCTACCGTGCTAGAAAGTTACTTACGCCTGAAAGTATCCTGTACCTCCACAAGGCCATCATTCGACCACGTATGGAGTATTGTTGTCACATTTGGGCTGGGGCATCTGCTATTAGTCTCTCACTCCTGGACAGAGTTCAAAAGAGAGTCACCACCCTAATAGGTCCCGAACTGTCAGCTAGGCTTCAGTCTCTCTCCCATCGACGAAATGCTGCATTCCTCTGCATGTTTTTAATGATAGATGCTACAACGAACTACAAGCCTTTGTACCCCCTGAACGTAAATACCCTTGACAAATCTGACAAGCAGCAAAATCCCACCCCTATACAGTAGAGATCCACAGATGCCAGAGGGCGTTCTACTCTAATAGTTTCTTCCCTAGAACTGCTAGACTTTGGAATTACCTTCTGGGTTCCTGCTTCCCTGACTGTACTGACATGCAGAAGTTCAAGTGTAATGTAAACAAACATCTTTCTGCTTAACTCCCTACATAGTATCCCCGCAATTATGTCCTGAATAGTATGCCCCCTACATCAAGGATGCTCTGAGGGGGGGGAATACAATAAAAAAAAAGTACTTAATCTATTAGGCCACGGATCCTTGAAAATAATATGAATTATCAATCCTCATCTCCAAAATTCAGAAACATCACATCTTTAACTTTGTATATTGCGCTTTTCGTTATTCTCTTTGCCACAATATAAATATTCCTAACCCTAACCCTTTTCTCCATGCACTTTATTGCTGATATATTTCAGGGCTTCAAGGGGAAAATATCCCAAAATTAAACCAGTTCTAAATTAGACCAATATGTTGATCAAGTTTTGTGACGATTGGTCTAGCAACATGGACGTGATGCTGTACACAAAAAAAACACACTGACAAACCAACACACAAACTCGACCGAAAACATAACCTCCTCAGCTGAGATAAATATGATACGTCATCAGCCCACCTTCCACCTATGCTTTAATGTGCAGATGTTTTAATAACCAAGGCCATTCAGTAATCCTTGAAGAACATGGCGTATTGCCGAAATGTTTGATACTTGATCGAAAACACAGCAGAAGAATCAGTTATCTTCAAAGAATGGTAAATACGTTCTTCAATAAAATTAATGCAAAGAAATAAAAGCAAAATTATCTTATCTTTTTTTCTAGAAAACCTAAACATCACATCATGGATTTTCGTAACAGTTGTTCTATGCATCTTAATAAGCCAACATATTCACATTACTTGGCTAATGAGGTACGTGCTTGACAAAGGAGATTTTTTTTTGTCCTTTAAAGGAGTGGGAATGAGGGTGGATAAAAGAAGAGCGGCAATAGTTCAAGAAAGATCACTCTGACTCCCAAGGTTCAAATTCAACTGGTAATCGATGACACCAGGGCGACGAAGGCATTGGGTGCAGCTAAATATTTTGGTAGATCTTTGTAGAATCAGGCCACATCATAATCATTAGATTTTATAAGAAAGAGAAACTATTGCAGACTTTACAGAGACATTTCTGAGAATATCTTTTAAAATATAATTTTCTGCACATGATACAGGATTGTTACTCTAACCAAATTAAATTTTTAAAAAATTATAAGCCAAAACAAAAAATAAATAAAAAACTAGTGAAGTGTAATAAGCTATATAAAACGACAAAACTTTATATGTGTTATATGTATTCTTTGGACTACTGTTCTCATCTTTGATGTTATTTTCACAACGTTTCAGCCGATATCACCTCCGACCTTCTCCAGGTATATTTTATCCATTACACCGCGAGTCCCTGCCGGATATTTTAATCTGTGGCATCATGGATAAAGTATTTTTTAAATTTAGATACTCTTCTGAAGATTGACGGTTCAATCATCAGTTCAGGCGATATCCAAAATACAATAAGGCATTATTAAAACTTCTGCCCATTTATGGCTGGCAGACCGAGAGCATGCTAGGATTAAATTTAGGTTTCAGTTAAAAATCTTGTGCAAATCCCCGAGTCTAACAGAAAGTTTTCCGCATTCAACTAAGATACACCTGAAGAAGGTCTGAGGTTACATCGTCTGAAATTTTGTACAACTAACACTCAAGATAAAAATAATGCAAATGATACGATTTATTAATTGTCATCTACAAACTTTAGAAACAAAAGATATGAACAGCAATATAAAGCGAAAATGTTTGTCAAAAGCTATTTGGAACCCGGATGTGAAAGACTCCTTGAACGGTAGGAACCCGGATGTGAAAGACTCCTTTAAAGATAGATTAAAATTCCTGTTGATGATGCTCTACGCTAGAATCAAGTCCCCCGCATGCTGCTTAAGTTAAAATTTGTAACGGCTTTTTTACATGGTTTTGATTGTTTTCCTTATCTTCACAAAAGATGTGGCTGGAAATTTTTAGACGAATCTTTTACAAATGGCCCAGTTAGAAATTCCCAGACAAAAAAAAAAAAAAAAAAAAAAAAAAAAAAAAAAAAAACCTAGAGACGACAAAAATGTACAACAGCTGAACTAAATATTAGAGAAACAATTTAAAAAATAAAAGCACTGAAAAGAACCCATGTCACTGTAGGTAATTTAGGTGATTAAAATAGGATTTAATGCCTTTTATATGAAGTTAAAGAAATAATTGTCTAAAACATTTTATGAACAAATAACTGTAAGCAAGTTATCGAAGTTAGAACTAGGGTGGGGTAGTAATCCCTGCTTTCGGCTTAAAATAATTATTATTTTCAATCAAACAAAATAGAACATTGCAAATTTTAGCAATTATTTCATTCGGCGATGGGACAGAGGTTGGAGCTTGGCCGACAGTACAAGACTGCTTTTGGACCCTGTCTAATAATGAGACAGGTAAATGCACCAGCCATCGGCGAATTGTGACTTTATAAAGATATAAAATTCTCTCTGGTGTGATTAATTTTCTAGCATGGTTGAGGGAACCCACCATCTTTGCAGCAGCCTTGGAAATGTCCTCAATCTAGTTGTTCAAATTCATTATCATGAGTCGCATCTTCCGCAGGCCGCGGATTGTGAAACCACGTGACTTATTTTTCGGCATTTCTTTCGATCCTCGGCAAGTTGGTTGATGAACGCCCAACTGGTGAGAAATGTCCAATCAAAAACATTTTCTCTCCACCTTCTCCTTGGCTTTCCTCTGCCTCTTTTGTCTTCTAACATATACTCAAAGCATAACTTTGAGAGGCCAGTCGTTGATCGTTTGACATGGCCAAAACGTTTAAGAGTTTTACTTTTGATTTTATCAAATAGAGGGGTAGGGAAGTAATTTGACGGAGGGCGGGTATTTTTTTTCAATCAAGCTATGTTCCATAATGAAATTCATTACGTGATTTGGAAACACGTCAATGCGATTGGCTAATGTGATACAATCAAGGCCATATAAAACTACTGAGAAGACATAAATTAAATAAACTTTTACTTTGACAATTATCTGCACCATTTTTGATGTTAGAATGGTGTTGTGATTTTTAGAAAGTCGCCCAATCCAGCCCGATTCTGTGTTTCTATGTCATCATGAGACGACATAGAAACATCATGACTGCCTGCGAATGTTAGACCGATGATTTGGAAGATTGGCTGTTATGTTATTTGTCATAGCAGTTGTTGGTTTAGAAGGGTTTTTTATTTTGTTGTTAAAGGATATACATTATCATCTGGTGTTGTCTATGTTTTTTGTTTGTTTGTTTGTTTGTTTGTTCGTTTGTTTGTTTGTTTTTACTAATGTGCCGCCAGTTATCAGTACCTACTTGCCGACAAAGCCTCTTATTAAGCTACGAGGACGCGTATAAAAATGATTCTTCATTTTGAAGCTATCGACTTTCTTTGCGTCTTGGGAATTGTTTGTTCCTGTCTGCACTTCTCCACTTATGCACCTTCTATTAGACAGCTTCCCGTCGACAGATGAAAAATGGAGGACGAGTCAAAAATCTTCTATGTCTCTCGAATTGGATCACAGTGATGTATTAGTCACTGGGAAACGGCGAGTCAAAAGATAAGATCTAAAAATAAACAATATCTTTTTCTTGTCTGACATCCATGTTTCATAGAGTTGCAAATATTGTCTTTCATGTCAGATAAATAAATAGCGGAATATTTTCTTCTGTTGAAAAAATTAAAAACAAAATAAATAAATAATAAAATGTTGTAGACATAAAAAAAAATATGAGGAAGTATTTCATGTATCCTTGCTTTTCTATCTAATTATATGTCTGCCTATGACCGCTACGAGTTTATACTGTATTCTTCTCGGATTGCGATTTTCTGAAAGGCCGGGTTGGGGTGGAAACTGGAGAAAAGCAAAAATGTCCTCAGGCTGTAAATAAGAAAATAACACAAGAGAAAATTTCAAAAAATTATCATTAAATTTTTGCCCTCTCTTTTCATTAGGAATTCAACTGCGAAATAAAATGGGGAAAAAAAGAAAATTTTGCCGACATTTTTGTTTATGAATAACTTTGTCAAAACTTATTTAATGCAGCATGGTGTTTGGTTTTAAAATGGTCAGAGAAAATAGCATTTCCTAATCGGTTTTAATCTCTATGAGGAACTGAAGCAAGAAATCCAGTTCTCTTGCTAACAAGACATGTTTGCACCCGAAATGGAATTGGTGAATTTTGCTAATAATTTACCAATTCCATTTGCGTTATTTGCAAAGATTCCAAGGAGATTTCCGCTCTAAGGTTCTGAGTCAGGAAATTTGTTTACAATCATAATCACGTGACTTTCTTTTAAATTCACTAAAATTTCGTGGTAATTAAAGAAAAAATGGAATGCGACTTGTGTAGACACATTCACACACACATACAAACACACATAAGTCAGAAAGAGTTGCAACCTTGGTTGAAGTGAGTGTTCCTAATGATGGAGGTCTGAACAGAGCTGAAAAGGAGAAACAAACCAAATATCAAGGTCTCATGTATGATATGAAAAGAAACTGAAATCTTAGAGAGATATCAATTATACCAGTTATTATAGGTGCTGCAGAGCTTAGGAAGAAGAACATAAAGCCCTACCTAACTAATATTCTTGGTGAACCAAGTGCAAAAGAGATCCAGACAATTGCACTTAAGGGAACAACGACGATAATAAAAAGTGCTCTCGGTTGGTTTCAATAAAAAGCAGGACAATGTTGGCAGCTGGTTTAGCTGCCCCATACCCAGCGTTACAATCTCTAAAGGAAGAAAATAAAAAAACATATATATATATATATATATATATATATATATATATATATATATATATATATATATATAAAGAATTAAAAAAACATGTTCAACACTTTAAGAAGAGTTAAAAACATATTTAATTTTCAAAAAGGAAACACAAATTAAGTGGATTGTCCTTAATCCACAGAGTTTCGAAAGAAATACTTTCCTTCTCATCAGAGTGTAGGAATTAGCAAAATGCAGTATCGGATTTTGCTTGCAAAGTACTTAAGAAACTACAAGTAAGCCATAGAGCTTACTTGGTAAAAGTTAGAAAATAGTGAAGCAGATGGAATGGGTGGGGGGAGAGAAAAATGATTTCATGTGAATGGATAGTCGAGTGAGGAGTAGAATATCCAATAACGGTGAAATCCAAGAAAAGCTGGTAAAAGTCCGGTATCAAGAAGTAAAAAATCCAAAAGGAATCGCGTTACTGGAAGATATTTCGATGTCAGCCAAAAGGCAGAATATATATATAGATAGAGAGAGCAAATAAAAAGGAACAAACCGTATTATGTGTTCATCAACGTTTCGTCTTTATTTCGAGAATTCCTCTGGATGAAATAAAGACGAAACGTTGATGAACACATAATACGGTTTGTTCCTTTTTATTTTCTCTATTTTGTCGGAATACTATTTCCATTATTTTCATCATATATATATATATATATATATATATATATATATATATATATATAGTAAGTTATAAAAATATATATGGCAATTAAGCTACATAAAATATTCTGCGTTTCATCCACGCTAGGATTCGTCAGGCTTATGCAAAGAGTTGTGGTTGTCTCGCGTTTTTATATATGCACATTCTATTGAGGTTTTAGTTAGCCAATCAGCTTTCTAGTTTCCACCGCATCCTTCCTAATCAGCCAATGGACAGGCACTGGGAAGCTGATTGGCTAACTAAAAACTCAATAGAATGTGTGTATATAAAAACACAAGACAACCACAACTCTTCGCATAAACCTGACGAATCCTAGCGTGGATGAAACGCGGAATATTCTTTGTAGCGTATTGAGCACTGTTGAAGTAAATACTTAAAGTTTACGCATAAATGATACTTTCGTATATTAATTTATGTGATTAAATGAAGTAGTCATATATATAATATTTTTATTTGCATAAACAAATATTATATAGTCACTACACTGAACATAATATTGTTTTAGACAACTGGTTGGCAAGAAACAAAAGTCCTCGTTCGGCGGCGTAATGAAGCTTATGTGCCACTGGATGCATCTGGTTTTCAATTATTATATTTTGCTCTTTTTTATTGAGCACTCTTAAAAACCTGGTTTTATATTATGAGTTTTATCTTTTGAATAAATTTAACTTGGTGTATATATATATATATATATATATATATATATATATATATATATATATATATATACTTACATGGGTACCCGGCGTTGCCCGGGTGTTTGGAGGTGTGGGTTGAGCAATAAAAAAAACGCTAGTAAGAAGGCAGGCTCGAACCCATACCACAAAGGAGTAAAAAGAACAGGAAAAAAACGTGACGTCTTTGCTGTTACGACCACCGCCAAACCGGAAGTAACGTAGATTTAAATTAAAGCTAGACAATCGAAAAGAGGGGATGACTTTTGAAAATATTGGCGAAAAAAGCGACCCCCCCCCTGTAGAAAAGTACTAAGTTGAGGGTGAAGAAATTAATGTTTTTAGCCAATTTTTTGGTATTTGTCGGTTGAAGGGTTGAACCTCAAGACGATACTGATCTTGTGAAAATCTGTCGCTTCCGTCGAAAGTTTTAGGCAGACATGCAAGCATACATACATAGATTTATATATTTGTAGCTCAAATTTTCGACCCAAACCGATTAAAAAGCTTGCCCTATCTCTGAATACCCTTTATGTAAAATTTAAAATGTTTAGACCAGAAATTGTCTGAGTAATTTGGTAAAGACAGCAGAGGTCAAATTGTTTTTAATTTTAACCCCTATTAGTACCCCTTAGCATTTATTGTTTTGGGTTCAAATCAAGTTATTAAGTTAGACCAGGGTTCAAGGAACCTATATCTAAAATTTCAAGAGTTTCGACCAAAAATTGGCGGAGGAGTTTGGTACAGTTCTCAAAGGTCAAATCGTTGAACTTTGATCCCTTAACAGCAAAATTTCTGGCTGAAAACTAATCAGAAAGATTTTTCCAAATCTCCATACCCTGTATATCAAATTTCGAGTCTGTAGACTGAAAATTGACAAAGTCATTGTGTAGGGAAATGTACACAGACAGACAGACAAACACTTTAAATTTTGTAGATACTAGCATTTAAGCCCGGCGTTGCCCAGGTGTTTGGAGGTGTGGGTTGAGCAAAAGAAACAAAAAAAAGTGGTAGTAGGAAGGTAGGCTCGAACCCGTACCGCGAAGGAGGAAAAGAACGGGAAAAAACCCTGAAGTCTTTGCTGTTATGACCACCGCCAACCCGGAAGTGACGTAGGTTTAAATTTAGGTTAGACAACATGTCTGTAGACTGAAAATTGACAGAGTTATTGTGTAGGGCAGTGTACACAGACACACACACAGATAGACTGACACATTCACTTTCATATATATATATATATATATATATATATATATATATATATATATATATATATATATATACTCATAAGCAAAAAAGAAATGTGCCAAGAGTGAAAGAAGGAAGAAATCGATTTTTCAAGATTTTTCCATGAATTTTTGTTAATTTTAACTGAAAATTTCTATTTTGCAGATCATTATTATTATAGCATATAATAATAAATGGAAAAATGAATCCTAAAAATGGTAAAATCGCATCTTGGCCAAGATATAAAAAAAACGAATTGCAGCATTAAGGCAAAATGACTTACAAGCAGATTTTTGATATTTTAAGAAAAGAAAATGTGAAAACATCTTTTTCTATAGTGAAGCGCATTGGTCGAAGGTTCAAAGTCGACCACTTGGTAAAAGGGAAATCTGGATCTTGTCGCCCTAGAGGATCCACTTTAAAGGACGACCACAGGCTTAAATTAACTGTTTTGAAGGGTCGAAAGAAAACTTATGTTGACCATAGCAAATAATTCAAAACAGGGGCTGAAAATTCTCTTTCTAGATATACAATATCTAGACGAATGGGATTTTCCTCTAAAAAGTGTGCAAAGAAGTCACTTTTATCTAAGAAGAACATCAATGATAGAAAGAGATTTTTGTCAGGTTATGGCAAGAATGATACAGACTGGTTCAGGAATGTTTTCTGGTTAGATGAATCAAGATTTTATCTTCTTAGTGATGCTCCCGATGCTCCCAAATGGTGCAATCGAAGAACTCGAGAAAGATTTTCGGCAAGTTGCATAAAATCGACGGTTAAACACAGGAATGGAGGGATAATGGTATGGA
>NC_136493.1:141943963-142043963 GCF_053919585.1 Euprymna scolopes
ACATCTCTTCTGTGTGAAAGAGGCTACAAGGAAGAGAAGTGAGTCAGTTTTGTACTCTGTCAAAGCAAGAGTGCTCCAAGCAGAACCTCTCTACATTTGTAGATTTATCTGACTAGCAAGCCATTGTTGGATGGGAGACTGATCCTTTCTAGTTTGCAAAACTGATGCAATGTAGCAGTATTTAGATGCAACTGTGTAAAAATAAGGTTAGAATTAGAACAGTAAATATTAAGTATAGAACAAATAATTCCACCAGCAATTAAAAATTAGAGTTAGATATTACGTGTACAAGAAGTTACGTCACAAAAAAGTAAGTCTGGATTGAAACGTGACGAATAAGCTTATCAGACCTTTTACGCTTTAGTAAACTGCGAGAGAGAGAGAGAGAGAGAGAGAGAGAGAGAGAGAGAGAGAGAGAGAGAGAGAGAGAAATCGAAGTTTTTGAAAGCTGTCCTCATTTCCCTATAGGGAATCGCTTGGGAGTTTTATGTATATACACATGTATTTCCTAAAGGAAAAGTGCGCAAAGATTGTTAAACACAGATATTTTTGTGCTATACTTTATTAATAACTTTGATCAGCACTGTTATGCAGAAGAAGAAAACGAGCACCATGAGAATCAACGCATTTTTTCCAACACAAAACAAGTGTATTTATGCCAGTTATGTAAAAATCTTGCGTTCTGGTGGCGATGAAATCGCTGAAGGCATTTTTTATATCGCTTAGGTGTTTTAAGCATTTTTTATATCGCTTAGGTTTTTTAAGCATTTTTTATATCGCTTAGGTTTTTTAAGCATTTTTTATATCGCTTAGGTTTTTTAAGCATTTTTTATATCGCTTAGGTTTTTTAAATTTTTTTTATATCGCTTAGGTTTTTTAAGTTTTTTTTTATATCGCTTAGGTTTTTTAAGCATTTTTTATATATCGCTTAGGTTTTTTAAGCATTTTTTATATCGCTTAGGTTTTTTAAGCATTTTTTATATCGCTTAGGTTTTTTAAGCATTTTTTATATCGCTTAGGTTTTTTAAGCATTTTTTTTTATCGCTTAGGTTTTTTAAGCATTTTTTATATCGCTTAGGTTTTTTAAGCATTTTTTATATCGCTTAGGTTTTTTAAGCATTTTTTTTATATCGCTTAGGTTTTTTAAGTTTTTTTTTATATCGCTTAGGTTTTTTAAGCATTTTTTTTATATCGCTTAGGTTTTTTAAGCATTTTTTATATCGCTTAGGTTTTTTAAGCATTTTTTTATATCGCTTAGGTTTTTTAAGCATTTTTTTATATCGCATAGGTTTTTTAAGCATTTCCCATGCAGAAAATTGTTGAGTCTTGAAAAAGTTGCGGCCTGTAATGAGAGGTCTGGAGAGTATGGCAAATGAGGCAGAGTTTCGTAGCTCAATTCTTTCAACTTCTGCTGAGTCGATTTTCAATTTGCGGTCAAGCATGCCGTGAGAAGCAGTGGGCCGTTTTCTGTTGACTAATGCCTAGTGTTTTTTTTAAAGTTTCTGATGCATTTTATCCATTTGTTGGCAGTACTTTACCGCCAGAATGGTTTCACCTGGATTCAAAAGACTGTAATTGATGAGATCGGTCGCAGACCACCAAAATGTCAGCATGACCTTCTTTTGGTGCAACTTTTGTTTCGAGAAGTGGCGTAGAGTTTCGTCTGCGTCTAACTACTTAGCTGAGCATCGTTGGCTCTCATAAAGAACCCACTTTTCATCGCAAGTCACAACCCAGTGGAGAAACGGGTCGTTCTTGTTACATAAAAGAAGGGAAGATGGCACTTTATAACGCCCTTCCTTTTGGTAGTCGTTCAATTCGTGAGGCACCGATTTATGAAGTTTTTTGTTTTTCAATCTCTCTCAAGTGGTTGGAAATCATCGTATACATTGTGTCTAATTCAGAAGCAAATTCTCAAACAGTTGTGTGTGAATTGGTCTTGATTAAGGATCTTGATTGTTGTCAATGGCCGACCACTACGCTCATAATCATCAGGAGTCTCGTCGCTGCCATGAAATTTCTTAAACCACCATTGTGCTGTCCATTTAATAGTGGTTTCTGGGCAAAACCCTTGATATCGTGAGCTCTTTAAGCAGCTTTCAAGCTTGGCTTTAATTGAAATAAGAAAATTGTGCGAATTTGCTATTTTCCATCTTGTATTCAACGTTCTGAAAAGAAGACATAATCGTAATTTAAACGATTAGATAGAGCGAAAAACGCTCTTTAAAATGGTATATAAAATAAAGATAATATAAAGAAAACTTATTTGAAAATACATCATTTGAAACCAAAATTAAAAATTTAGCAAGAAATTTTTTCTCAAAAAAGAATTGTTTTAGAATAATAAAAATATTATATAGAATGAATATTTAAAATTTATTCTAAAAAATAAATATTTATTTACAATAATTACGAATGTTGTCTTAAAATTGTTATCATAATAATTTTGTTGACAACTTATAAATAATGACATGTAAAAACATCAGGTGATTATCTTAGTAACGTATTAATAACGTCATTTAAAGGCGGAAATCATCTTTTTAAGATACGGAAAATTAGTTAGAGAAAAGAGTTGATCCGAGTTTCGTGATAAAGAGAGACTATCAACAGATCATGATGGTTCCGAGCAGAGGAGATCAGAAATAGCGATGGTCAGAATCCACGAACAACTTTCTAAGAGGGGAAAAAATACTCTGGAATAAAAAGTTGCCGAAAATAAAACTCGGGACTCTGTCATTCTTGGGGAGAATTTCCATTGTATCTTTCCATTAAGATACGGCCCAAGGTAGACCAGATATATTTCCCGAATGACCAGATGTTGAACTCCCAAATAAATTTCATTCGTCGATTGTGCTGTCAAGGTATTTATGTATACTTTTGTCTCGTGATAGACTATATTTATATGTACATACACAGAACTAATTTTAGATAGACGATCACACGTACATACACACACGTATATGCAATTGCATAAAGCATACACTAGACGATAATAGAAATTCATAAATTTACCGCCCCCCCCCCATGTTATGCAGACTTCCACAACATTACATTTGGATTATCCATAGGATCAAAGATTTGGCAATCGTCATACTTTTTTGTAGTTGAAAGAGCATTCACTCAGAGTGGGTTGAGTCAACTTGATCCGTCCTTGCCACTACATCTCTTGCAACAAAAGTCGATCAAGTCTTATGACAGATGAGTGATATTTAGCCACTTGCTGTTCTAACAGCGAACTCCATAGATGTAGGAGTTCAAGTTAAATTTCAGATCAGTTTTACCGCTCATGAGCCAGGTTTTTCTTTATCCACCATATCGTTTTTTTTTACCCTGAAGTGAAGCTGGTGAAATTACTTTATAGACGAACTTTTCTGGATGATAGCAAGCGACATAACCCAGCCAGAACAGACAAATAGAAGATGGCCACCCGTCCAATATTAGTAAATACTTGTCATAAACCCCAATGTCAATAATACTTCTCACAACTCAGCCAATATCAATAAATATTTGTTATAACCCTTATTATCAATAAATAATTGTAATAACTTCACATACTGTCAATAAATAATTGTCATAACCTCACATACTGTCAATAAATAATTGTCATAACACCACAATGTCAATAAATACTTGTCATAACACCACAATATCAATAAATAACTGTCATAACACCTCAATGTCAATAAATACTTGTCATAACACCACAGTATAAATAAATACATGCCATAACCCCCATATCAATAAATGCTTGTCATCTCCTAAAATCAATAAGTACTTGTCAGACCTGCACACAATACCAATAAATATTTGTCATAGCATCCCAATAACAATAAATAATTCTAACTACCCCAGAATCAATAAATACTTGTCATAACTCCTCTTAAAATGAATTAAATACTTGTCATAACCCCAGAAAATATTAGTAAATATATGTCATACCCTACAATATCAATAAATACTTGTCATAATTCTCCATCATCATGTCTGTCATAACACCCTTAAAATAAATAAATACTTGTCATAACACCACACAATGTCAAACAATACTTTTCATAACCCCTACAAATGTCGATAAATATTTTTAATAACCCCAGTGTCAATAAATACTTGTCATAATCCCACAAAATGTTCGAAATATTTGTCATAGAACCTTTATATCAATCACTACTTGTTATAACACCGCACTCCTAAAATAAATAAATATTGTCATAACCTCATATAATATCAATAAATACTTGTTATAACTCATCACAATGTCAATAAATATTTGACATATACCAACGTCAATGAATGCTTCTTATTACCCTACCCACATTATTAGTAAATACTTGTCATAAGCCCCTAAAATCAATAACTACATGTTATATCCCCCAATATCAATAAACACTTGTCATAAACCATATTCAAAAGTCATTCTTTGTTTTTCTTTCTATTCATCATTTGCAATCAGTTCATGATATTAATCACCAATCAACTGACAACCTATCAATTTCATAAACCATTATACTCGATTGGCTTTTAGTCTTCACAAACAGTCACTCATTAGCAAAAAACAAAATCGAAGTTCATTTTGGAATCCACAAGTTAGTTACTGATAAATGTCAGCTAGTTGGTAATGCTTTTCTCTCCTGCACAGAGGAGACACTGCGAGCCTCTGCTCTACAGTAATTTTTATGACAAGAGCTCATCTAATCTTCATTCAATAGTCGTCCCCTGCCAAATTTTTACCAAAAGCACTCGTTAATCTACAACCACTGCCAAAAGTTCGCCTACTTATTATCAGTGCTTAATTCTAAACTCAAATTCTATGAACAAAGCTTCTTTCCTAGAATTGTTCGCCTGTGAAACTGTTTTACTGACCTGCTTCCCGCCTGGCTACAACTAGGTTGTCTTCATGTTTAATGTGAACAAGTTCTTGCTATCCTGTTCCTTTAAATGGTCCAATTCTGCCTAATTCTCACCAGAAACGATCACTGAGTTGTTGTCTCACTGATCACCTTACATTCATTAACCCTTATCCTCGAGTGGCTTCCAGACCTTGATAAGTAGTGATTACCTTGTAAAAAAAAATATCAGAAATGGATCCTGGCTTTTCCCAATTTTTCAATCCAACGTGGAATTTCCGAAACTCTAATAATAAATCTCTGTTACTTTTCTTCCCCTTCCCGATTTTGCTATTTGCAGATAAGTGCCGTCCGATGTTTGAAAAGTGTGTCTTAGTCTGACACCACCATTCCCCCCCCCCCCCCCCCAATGCTTTTGTTTTGGGAAAACAATCGATTATGAGTTTTCCAAAAAAAAAAAATGTGTTCCGCTTTTAAGTATGGAAAAACTTATTGCAATGGAGGTCTTAGGAGCCAGGAGGGACCGAGTTAAGAAGCTCTTACTTATTTGTTACTTCAATTTGTATAAATCGACTTTCAATTGAGATGCGTTTGCTTCGACTTTTAGGATTACCTTTGAAGCTTTAGGTTCAAAGTAGGCGCTTACCTGTAAATAAGTATTTTTTTCTTTCAAATGTTTCTATGCGATTGCTCGAAATGAAATATATATATATATATATATATATATATATATATATATATATATATATATATATATATATATATATATATACTAGCAAAAATACCCGTCGTTGACTAGGTTCAAAAACAGCCTACAGAAAATGGACTCTGATTTATGAAATAAATTATGAAATAATTATGAAAGTATGATAGGTTATGAAAAGGAAGGGTTGTAAAGAGATAGCTTCGAATTTGGGGGTATCAAAACCAAAGCAAAATATGATGAAAGTAAAAATAAAATAGATAAACCCCATAATTTATTATACCATACCTGTTCACACTGAAACACTTATCACAATATTCTGTGGATCTGTATTAAAAAACCTTGTTAAACTTTGTGACATATTTACATTCTATGGAGGTCAGGTGCGAATGAACACCCCATAATTTTATTATACCATATTTCTTCAAACTGAAACATAATTACCAAGTATACTTTTGCATATAGATATGAAAAGTCTTAATTAAAGTTTGTGCCTATTTCCATTCTATGGAGGCCAGGTGTGAACGCGAACCCCACAATTTTATTATACCATCCCTATTTAAGTTAAAACATACTTATCAAAGTATTATTATGTACATCTATATCAAAAACACTTGTAAACGTTTTTTTTTTTTCATTTTTAAATTTTTTATTTCCATACTTTGTGGACCAGGCGCGTACGCAGACCCCACAATTTTAATGAATCATCATTATGCCAGATACAACATACCCATTCCTGTGTCTCGATACATCTTCTATCATTATATGTGATCAGTTTTCTATAATAGTCAACCATATAGGAGCCTATTTGTGACCAGACACTCACACAGATATTCAGCTTTATATATATATATATATATATATATATATATATATATATATATATATATATATATAATTGTAGGTTAACATTTCGCATAAGTCAAGCAACCAATGAAATTTTCACGAGGTTAATGCAATAAGGGCAAGATATACTTTGTATGTTTTACATAAGCATCCACTTGTCGCTACACATTCATGAGCATGTTTCGGTCAGCCAGTTACAAGTAACTAGAGACTTCTTCAGACGATATTGCTTATACAAAAGTTTAGTTCATAATGAAAATTTTACAGGACTTCACAAGCAAAACAAAAAACCATTTATCAAGAGCTCACATCACGTGTCATTCAGAATAAAAAAAAGATTATGGCCTTTAATATATGTGAAGAAGACGAAAAAAAAGAGGGAGAGAGTAAAGTGTTTCTAATTAGAGAAAACAAACAAAGACAAAAGGATATATATATATATATATATATATATATATATATATATATATATATATATCCTTTTTTTGATCCGATTCGAAGAATGCTTGCCTCTTCCAACAGAATCTTGTCCTGAACTTCCTTTAACCTCAACATTGTATTCCTTGTTGATTGGCTGTCCAGTAGGGTCCCAGCGCATGTACATCATACCCGTGCTGTCAAAAAAGACATAATCATAAGTTTCTGGGTGGATTTGCTCTGTCTTACCTCCTTGGGTCACGAAGAGCTGATAAGCTTCCACTGGGAACTGTCTCTTGGTCTCTGGATCAAAGCAATAGAATTGATCTGAATTGATCAGCTCGACTATCTCCCTGCTGACAGCATTTTTCTTTCTAATCTTTCCTAAGCACCTCTGCAACAAACCTCGCACAAATCTGTCGCATCTTCGGTTCTTTGCGAATAATTGTGCAAACAGTTCCCACACTGACATCAAACTGAGCACTTATTATCTCTATAGACATACAACAATCATTATCCATGAAATTATTTATTTAACTAATCAATTATGGTATTCTGTTTTCCTTACTTCTGTCATCATTGGGCTATGACAACAGCATATTATTTTCCTTGTTTTGATTCTCAGGTATACATCCATTGATATCTTATATGTTTTTATGTAGAGTGATGTGGTTCTCGGTTGATTAATTGTGTCTAACTGTGTCGGATATATACTCGAGAGTCAAAACAATGATCATAATATGTTGTTGTCATAGCCCTACTCATCATCCCTCACTGACTCCCTGCCTTCCTCGAATCTCTTATGCAACTCAAAAACTGATGGTCAATTCCTGAAAGATTGTCCATAAGCAATCTGAAGCATTCCATACGTTTGTGTGGCATTTTTCTTTCAAGGTTTAAATAGAATTTTATTGCGTATTGTTCTTCTAAAATGTCGGCACGTCCAGATTGCAGTTTTTAAATTCACCAGCTGTGACAATCAGGTTTTAGTAAGGTGTATTCAATTTCTGCTTATTTGTTCATTTGAACCTGAAATCATAAAAACTGGTCAATTATCTTATAAGGTATATAACAATAACATACTGAATTTCCAAGAGTCTATGATAATTTTAAGTACCTGTACAAAAAAAAAAGTCTGGAAACTTATTTAAAACACCTCGTAACGCCCTGCGTTCTTCATTAAGAATGATTATGGAACATCCTAGGTTTTAAAACAAAATTACTCCGTACATGAACGACTTCATTTTTCTCCAACACCACAGGACTCCATCAAAAAGAATTTCTGATAAAGAACACAGGACGTTTGAAATACTGAATCACTAGCAGATGAACTCAGCATTACCCGATATAAAACGTAATGTTAAATTCTTAAAAAAGTAAAAACCAAAAAAAAAAAAAAACAGAAAGACGCTAAGACTTGTGCATGCGAGTATTATGGTTTTTCTAAAGATTTCACTTCTTTATAAGTAAAAAAAAAGAAATGCTTCAGCTGAGATCGAAACAAAAACCTAAAGACAATGAGTCATTAGGCCAGCTTGCCACGATCTTTAAAAAGTGTTTTCAAACCTATTTATTCTTAACATAAGGAAGCTGTCATGTGAACGATTTTCACATGCGCAGTTGTGATACAGTTGGCAAACAGATAAAAATCCGATGACCTCCCGAGCATTAATTTTTAAAATTTGACTTCTTAGTAGCATGTTTTTGGTTTTTTTTCAGATAAGAACTGATTATAAAATTTTCCATGTGTCTGAATCCCCTACATACCAAATTTCAAGTCTGTAGATCAAATATTCGTTGGGTATATAGGTTGAGAATTGTACTCACACACTCTCACACAGACATTCTCATTTTTATAGATATACTAGCAGGCCGCCCAGCGTTGCCCGGTCGTAGAACACGCATAAATATTAAATTTTAATTTGTGCAGAATTCTTATTTATTATAAACAGAAATATTGTAGGTATTAAATGTAGCGTTAACTTCCTTTAAAAAAAAACAAAAAAAAAACCAGACAGACAGAAAAAAGAGATATGTGCATTCGAGCATTATGTTTTTTTTTTCCAGACAGTTTACTTCTTTTAAGTAAAAAAATATTTGAACTGAGATCGAAATCAAAACTTAAAGACAGTGAGTCAAGTACGATAACCACTACACCAGCTTGACATGATCTATAAATAGCGTTTTCTAAATTAATTTATTCTTAACATAAAGTCGCTGTCATGTTTTCCGGTAGCATTCGTGAAACAGTTAAATATATAAATAAAGAATAAGATAAATAGATAAAAATCCGACAACCCCACGTAACAATTTTTTAATTTGACCTCTTAGCAGCCCCTTTTTTTTGGCAGATGAAACCAGATTAAAAAATTTTCTACATGTTTGACTCTCCTGTATACCAAATTTCAAACATGAAAATCAACAATTCGTTGAGTATATAGGTTGAGAAGTATCTTCACACATACACACATTCTTACTTTTATAGATATCTATACTCCTATCAATTTGGGTTTTTTTATGTGTGTGTGTGTGTGTGTGTGTGTATTGATATTCATATTGAAACACTTTTTTCTATTTAGTTATTTATTTGCTTCCCCACTGAGCAAATTAGACACAAGGCCGTGTTTTAATGTGGAGAGTAAGGGGAGGGGGACCAGCTTCCCCGAGAGGGAACTGGATAGTGACAATTGGTATGAAAGGTTTCCCCTACATTGACCAAAACTGATTGCTCAAAAGCAATAGTCTCATATGTAGGGTTGCCCTCAAATGTAACTTTGATTGCAGCATCTGCTGGAACAGATACTATACTCTGATAACAGAAAAAAGAACTTGGCCCGAAAGCAAAGAAGAAAAAAGGTGGACCTTTTTTTCTATTTATTTGAAAAGAAAATACAATTTTCTTATATATTTATGTATAAGTCGTGGAATTGCATTCATCTGCAAAAGATCTAGCTAATTTGCATATTCTTTAAAACATTCATTTTAATTAATTCCCTATTAGTTTTTTTGGTTTTCATATAGGATGATCATTTTTAGTTAACTATTACGTGTAATTATATTCATCCAGATATTCTACATGATTTATACTTGCGTAATATTTGCGTAAAATGCTTATAGTAAACACAAACTTCTTTCTATATATATTTATGTATGCATATATATATATATATATATATATATATATTTGCTTAAAAATGTTGCCTACTAAACTACTCCGTCAGTTTTTGGTTTATGAAACTTAATATATATGGTATTCGAACCCATGCAAAGTTTTATATTTGGGTTTTAGCAGAGGAAAATCGGTGAAAAAGTGTGAAAATTATGAAAAGTGGAACTGGAATTTGCCAGGTGAAGGTCGAACGGCATTACGGATATGCATGCGTAACGTAATAGCTATTGGTTCATGTTTTCATAGCTCGGGCATTAACATCAAAGGAAAAAGTAAATCATATACTAAACGTTTTGGTTTTGATTCTCAGCTATGGCGCACAAGTCATTTTTTAAAAAAACTTTTTAAATCATTACTATATATATATAAGAAGATATTAATATAATCTATATATCTGTAAAAGTGAAAGTGTGTCTGTCTGTCTGTCTACATTTCCCTACCAAATAACTCTGTCAATTTTCAGTCTACAGACTCAAACTTTGACATACGGTGTATTGAGATTTGGGAGAATCTTTTTAATCGGGTTCAGCCAGAAATTTTGCTGTTAAGGAGTCAAAGTTCAACGATTTGACCTTTGAGAACTCTACAAAATTCCTCCGCCAAATTTTGAGTCTAAACACTTGAAATTTTAGATATAGATTCCTTGGACATGAATCTAACGTTATAATTTGATTTGAGCCGCAAACAGTAAATGTTAAGGGGTCCAAATTGGGGTCAAAATTAAAACAAATTTGATCTCTGCGGTCTCTAACAAATAATTTAGCCAATTTTTGGTCTAAACATTTGAAATTTTACATAAAAGGTATTCAGACATAGGGCAAGCTTTTTAATCGTTTTTTTTTCTAAGAATTTGCCTTCCAATGGTCAAAGTTCAAAAGATTTGACCTGTGCGATCTCGAGCAAACTATTCAGCCAATTTTGTGTCTAAACATTTGAAATTTTACATAAAGGGTATTCAGACATGCAGCAAGCTTTTTAATCAGTTTTTGAGCGAAAATTAGGCTGGCAAGAGGCTACAGTTTACAGAGGTAAACTTTGCAGACTCTACCAAACCCCTCCACCAATTTTGGGTCTAAACACTTGAACTCTTAGATGTAGGTTACTTGGACATGGGTTAAACATCTTAATTTAATTTGAGCCCAAAATTGGGGTCAAAGTTTTAAAAAATTTGACGTCTGCGGTCTCTACCAACTTTTCTCTATGGTAGATAAGGAAGCCTATTATATAGAAAGGCATTACCGTACATATTCATACTTTTTAATATATACATATGCACATAAAGTTATGAACAGTACATAGGGCCAAAGCAAAACCGGGTGGAACTGCTAGTATAAAAATAAATACGAAATCATTAATCAAAATACAAATTTAAGCGTATTTTACGACCGGGCAATGCCGAACAGCCTGCTAGTATAGATTTAAAACTCATCGTTTTATGCTTCTGTTACGACTTTATTATCATCATCAAAAATATTTCTAGAGGCCTACATGGAACAAACGCCACTCCTCTCCCCCTCTCTTATATATATATATATATATATATATATATATATATATATATATATATATATATATATATATATATAAGAGAGAGAGAGAGAGAGAGAGAGAGAGAGATTGGGTGAGAAAGAAAGAGACTATTAAAAGTAAATGTGTTTCTTAAGTCCATGTCTTAGGTTTTTTTTTTACATGTTTATATGTTTCTTTCCTTCATGCAAATCTGTTTCCATTAACGGGAGACAACCTGTCTGCATACGTATATGAACTTAAAAGATGGCCGTTCCTCAAAATAATTACCACGAGTAAAACAGCCATTTGTCAGTGCATTCGATCCCCACTAAATGACCGGCCACCAGAGAAACACACAGTGACTGTTACAAATTTACCTGCATTTCTCTGCCCTTGATTCCCCCACTCTCCCCAATTTTTCATTGCGTTTTTTTTTTTTTTGACAAATCCAGCAATTGCCATGTGCCAATTTGTATAAGTAAAGAAACTGACAGTTTCATTTTCTTTTCCTAATGTAGAATAAGAATATTAGATATTTTTGGTAAAATTGAATTATTTCACCTTCTGACGGCTATTCCAATTTCATGATCGTTAGCCGCCATTAATAAACTGTTTTTCTTGTACCAAACTGTTAAAAGAATTTTAAGTCACATGAAATATTTTTATGTAAAATTTTATAATTAAAATTTATCTAAATTTTCTGTTATTATTTGTTTAATGAAAATTAAATATCAAATGAAAATTGAATTATTACTTGATATTTAATATGAAAATTTTACTGAAAATAATTCAAATGGAAAAATCGATTTACTAAATTAACTTTTTTAGTGTGCAATCATTTATGCAGGTTTAAAACCGTCTAAATTCAACTTAAAATGCTGTTTATGACCGTTTGCTAAAAAAGAAAACCGTCTACTCGATAGCGACTTGCCGTTATGAAATCAGAATAGCTGCAACAAGGTAAAATAATTCAGTTTTTCCATATTTTTTTGTTTTGTTTATTTTAATTTTTACTATGACGAGCCGTCATTTATCAAGGCCCCACAGCAAGTCGAGGATAAGTGTTAATGAAACGGGGGATCATCGCCAGCTGCAAGATTTAAACACTATGGGAATACTAACATTGATAAAAAAAGGTAATGCCCAGGAGGATGTTTTCATGACAACAGAACAGATGCTACACTACCCACCCTTTTATTGAGCATTGATAAATAGCACATTAGGTTGAAATTTTATATTAAAGTAAATCAAGCATTGCCAGCTAGTAATAATATAGTTTCGCCTTCAGCTAACCAGATGCCAACTATTCATTAGTAATAAATTATATTATAAGGACGATTTTTTTTGTATCAAGATAAATATGATGAGAAAATCTGAGATGTTATATTCACCTGCTTTTTATTTAATTGTGTTATATTCGGTTATGATTCAAAATTTTATGAATTGTCTCTATCTGGTATTATGCCTTTATATTATCATACTTTGTGTTACATTAAAAGTGTGCTTGATTTCTAACTTATGTATTAACAGTGCGTTTAATTGTCACCGTTTCTCAGTCCTATATCATGTTCATATAAGCATTATTTGAGTGCTCAATTCCTAAATATCTGAACAGTTTGATACAATGATAATTCAAACTAGCGGAGAGCCTGTGGAAATTCTATGGTGCTTTCTATATCAATGTGTATAATTTATCATTAATAATAATTAATAATATTCATTTTGAAAAAATGTTTCCCAGTGTCGATATTAGTAAGAATAAAAATGTCTGTTTCTTCTTCTATAAAAATAAATGTGAAAAGAAATTTGAATAAATTATATAGTCTCTCCAGAGAACTTCGCCATATTTTTTATAAATAAAATCATTTTGCAAAAATAATATGAAATAAAAAAGAGAGTATGGAACGTAATTGGGCGGGGTGGCCAAATTAATTAACATCGTTTACTTCCTATGCCGTTCAATGACATTCAAAACAGGAAATGGCTCGAGAAAAGTTAAAATGTAGTTAAAACATAATTCTATACTCCTATAAATTTGGGATTTTTTTGTAATGGTATTCATATTAAAACCCCCTTTTTTTTCTATTTATTTAAAAAGAAAATACAACTTTGTTAGATATGGGTCATGGAATTGCATTCATCTGCAAAAGATCGAGCTAATTTGCATATTCTTTTAAACATTCATTTTAATTAATTCCCCATTAGATTTTCTGTTTTATTATGGGATGATCATCTTTAGTTAACTATTACTTGTAATTATATTCATGCAGATATTCTACATCATTTATACTTGCGTAATATTCGCGTAAAAAATTTATAGTAAACACAAACTTCTTTCTATATATTTTATGTATTTATATAATGTTGCCTACCAAACTACTCTGTCAGTTTTTGGTCTACAGACATGAAATTTAATATATAAGGTATTCAAACCCATGCGATACTTTATATTTCCGGTTTTAGTTGGGGAAAATCGGCGCAAAAGTGTGGAAATTAAAAAATGGAATTTGCCAGGTAGAGGTCAAACGACAGCATTACGAATATGCATGCATGACGTAATAGCCATTTGTTTATGTTTTAATTTTTAGCCTTGCAGCAAACATGTCTTCATAGCTCGGGCATTAACATCAAAGGAAAAATTAAATCGTAAGCTAAACGTGTGTGTTTTGATTCTTAATGGTGGTGCACTAGTCATTTTTTTTTTAACTTTTTAAATCATTACTATGTATTAGGTTCAATATAATATAATAATAAATACGAAATCTGCATTAATCAAAATCTCATATTTAAACGTATTTTACGACTGGGCAATGGCAGATGGCCTGCTAGTTTATACAATATTATAGCTCTTGTTTTTATCCAGCACTATTTTATATACACTAGAGTACAATTGATAAGCTCCTAACAGAGATAATCGCTGATGCAACATACGACCATCTGATTGCTGGTGATTACGTTGAAAGTTAGCAGAGGGGGTGTACGAGAAAAAAGCTAGGCACAAAAGACCAACTCCTTGTAAACAGAACCATATTAGAAGACTGCAGAAGAAGACAAAGAAATCTGTCAATGGCCTGGATTGATTACAAAATGGCCTTTGACAGTATACCTCATTCCTGGATACTTCGCTGGTTGGAGCTGTACAATGTGCACACTGATATTACATCATTCCTTCAAAAACAAATGGCCAGATGGTGCACATCAATTACATTACAGCACATGGAAGGAAGGCTACAGACCCCAAACATAAAGATCAAGCGAGGAATATTCCAAGGAGACAGCCTCTCACTGCTCCTTTTCTGCCTCACAATGGATCAACTAAGTAAGCTACTTAAACGATCCAATGCTGGATACAATCTCAGCATAGGCAGAAAGGAGGAGGAAAATAAGAGTAAACCATCTACTCTTTATGGACGACTTGAAACTCTATGCAGAATCCGGGAAACAACTTGTCTCTCTGATAGGCATTGTTAAAAATTATACAGAGGACATCTGCATGGAGTTTGGATTCTACAAATGCGCTAAGTGCACCATAAGGAAGGGAAGAAAGACAGCATCAGAACATCAACATAAAAGCCAAGTACGTCCAAGGATGGAATACTGTTGCCATATCTGGGCAGGAGCTGCTAAAAACAGCCTATCCTGCCTTGACAGAGTACAAAATAGACTTTGTGACTTAGTGGAGGATGCCCTTTTCTCTACCCTGCAACCTCTCTCCCACAGAAGAGACGTTGCGAGCCTATCCTTGTTTTATCGTTATTTCCATGGCAGGTGCTCGTCTGAACTCCAATCTCTGGTCCCCCCTCGCCAATCTTTCACGAAAAACACCCGTCTAGCTGAATCCACTGTGAAAAATTTCCCCCACTCTATATCTGTGCCTAAATCAAAACGCGGATTCCATGAACAAAGCTCCTTTCTTAGAACTGCACGCCTGTGGAACTCTGTTCCGTCTGCCTGCTTCCCTCCGGACTACAACTTGGATGTCTTCAAGTCCAATATTAACAAATTCCTAATGAACCGCCCCCTTAATTAAACACTTCATTAAATCTCCACACTAACGTAATGTACTTGCAATAACCCTTATCCCTGAGTGGCTTCCGGGCCTTGATAAGTGGTGATCACTGTGTAAAAAAAAAAAAAAAAAAAATCTTAATCTTGACAATGGCTCTATTGAAGACCTTGAAGAAGATGCTATCTATAAATATCTGGGAGTATAGGAGAATGAGACACTTGAACACGGAAAGATGAGAGAAAAAGTGCAGGGAGAATACTTCAAGCGACTTCAAAAAATCTTCTCATTAGAACTATCACCAAAAAACAAAATTACTTCATCAATCAATCAGCAATACCTGTTGTCTCTTATTGATTTGGCATAATCAATTGGCCACAAAACTGCATCAATAAGCTTGACGTAAAAACTCGGAAAATGCTGGCCCTTCATAAAGTCATTTACAAACATCAGTGCATGGACAGGCTGTACTTACCACAAAGTAAAACCAACACAAAGTCAAGTATCTGCAGAATGTCTTCTTGGTTCCTCCTCTTCTCTTTTCTCTCTCCCAACAATCGAACACAGCATATAATAACAAAACTCTAAAGCACGTCTGACAGCACTGACTTCTGCCAACAGTCTACTCCTCCTCTTAACAACACAGGCTTTTTATATCGCAAAATCGTTCACCTCTATTTGCATATTCTTCTAACTCACGTGATCACTACTCTATAAATAAGAGTCTTGACCATTTCTTTTCTTTCTTTTTATTTATTTTTGGTGACCGACCCGCACGTGGTCTATCCAGGTAAGTCACGCATTTCTCCACACTCCCCCCTGATCTCATGATCACAAACAGGACATGCGGGCAATCGTCGTTGGCGGGTACTCCTTCGAAGAAGCACTTCCTCATTGCTGTTTTCTTCATTACCACCATCATTGCTACCAGTCTGTTCCATTATCCCGTCTCGTGGTTCCATAGGCGGTGTCTCACAATCAGGGCAGGGGGGCAGTATCCGTCTTTGTCGGGTACTTCTCCGAAGAATCGGAGGCGTCATCTCCTCGGTATGCTCCATCATCCCTTCTCGCGGGGTTTCGCAATCACGGGGGGTGGGCAGTATTCGTCTCTGTCGAGTATTTCGATGAGGCATTACTTCCTTGTGTCCATCGCTCTCCTCACTATTGTCATCAGTATGTCCCATCATTCCCTCATCTGGTTCTGTTGGTGGTGTTTCTATGCTCACCTGAAGGGGCAGTAAGTGATCAGGGTCATCTCTGAACGGTATGTGATCCTCCTCATCGTCCTCAGAATCAGAAGAGGTATAACAAGGGCGGATATCTTTTACGTGACGTGGTATGCCACCAATCAACATGGTCTGAGGACTTATGATTTCGTCTATTTTTCCCCGGAAAAATTTCGTAGTGCACCCAGCATTTGGGGGTTTTATCCAAACAAGGTCTCCCACCTGATATGGTGTATTGACAACACTCACCACTGATGGTATGGCATCAACTCCTTTCACACGCTGTTCATATTGATAAATCCCATTGGCTGGTGCAGTTGCTGGTGTTGCATTGTCCTTGGGTGTTATATTATACCAGTACACAGCTTCTGGAATAGAGCACTGCGTCCTGGCTGCAATTCTTTTGATGGTGCGGTGACACCGTTCTGCTATACCATTACCCTCGGGATAACATGCACACCGATAATGCATTTTAATCCCCCATTCGTGCACGAATTTCTGAAATTCTTGACATCGAAATGTGGCGGCATTATCAGTCAGAATTTCAATCGGGGCACCACGTTCAAAAAAGACGGCTCTCAACTGTTGTATAATGCTGGCTGCATCCTGTCGTGTCAACAGGCGCCATATTGTGAAACGCGTCGGGCCACAATCCGTCATGGTCAAAAAATGTTTGCCCCCATAATGTGTTATGTCCATCCCTACTCGCTGCCAGTTGCCCTCCACCTCGAGCTTCCCTTTTTGCCATTGGGATGGTGCCGGATCAATTCTCTGACACTCTTCACACGAACGTATGGCTGCTTTCACTGATGCTTTTGTAGTTGCAGGGCATACTCTTCGGACAAAATATGCAGTCCTCTGAATTCCAGGATGTCCAATCTGCTGGTGTATCATACGGATCTGGTCAGGTGTTAATTGATCCATTACAGTCGCGCATGTTTGTTGTTGAAGATCGGATCCCTGCCTCATTGCATCGATCCACCTCTTTGGTACTCGAGTCAAGCTATCAGCCAAATTTTGCATCGACGAGACTAACGTAATGTCTACCTGCAAGCTGTATTCGTCAACTAGACGCTTAATTATTGCTAGTCTCCTTCGTACTAGCATTTCACTTGCAGCTCTAGTCTTAACTCGAGCCTTTCCAGTCAAGGTGTCGGTTAACCAATGGTAAACACACAATGAGTCAGTGTGGAGATGCACAACATTAGTCTGCCATTGCAATGCGAGATTAAGACCTTTTAACGTGGCATCAAGTTCTGCCAAATTTATATGTTGGGCATCATTTTTCGGACGAAGCCAGCATGCATCTTCCACAACAACACCTAGTTGCTCCAACACGACACCTGTAGCCAACGAACTTGCGTCAACCCATGCATTTAGTTCGTTTCCAGACACTTGCCACTCACCCCGGGCAGGGTCATTCCTATGCACTCTGGACAACATTTCAGCCATCATTTGTTGGAGAGAATCATCATCCGCAACATCGTCCCATCCTTTTGTTACTGTAGTCACTCGTCTTTTCACCACTCCTGTTGCCGATCGGAGCCATCCACAGACAGGTAGATGTCCTACCAATTTACCACAGATAGAAAACACAGTACGTCTTGTTAATACATTGGGTAACTTTGGAAGTGGGCTCCCTCGTTTCCATCGCAACGTATTGCCCTCCTCCCAGACCTCGAGGCCTAGCACGGGCACTCCATCCTTTAGGCGCTTAGGGTCTTTGCTTATTAACCCAAACGCTTTCAGTTTTATTCGAACTGCATCCGCAGACATTATGTCCTCATTAACATAGATGTCATCTATGTAGGCTGAAGCAGCTTTTGCTGTGGTCTCATCCTGCATCAAAACAGTTTTAATAATGGTTGTCATAATCAAGGGTGCTACGTTTAGGCCAAAACCCAAACGTGTCAAACAATATAGTTTTCCCTTGAGTAGTACTGTCTGAAACGGCCATAATGACTCATGGACACGTATCTGCAGGTAGGCCCTCTTTAGATCCAGAAGTGCTACATTGCTCCCTTTTTGACGCCACTCTCTCAGTTTAGCAGCGCACACATCTGCATTTCCGGTAAACGCATCAACATGCCGATTCAACTCTCGGTAATCCATTACGGGACGAATTTTTTCTTTGGTAGGTTGTTCAACAGCCATGAGCGGAATTAATCCCTTGGGTGGTCCCAGACGTTCCTGTGGGTATGGTATTAACCAACCGTTGTCAATCCACATCTGAAGTTCTTCTTCATATGCGGCCCTATTCTTGGTAGAAACTGCATACTCTGGAATCGTGTTGCACAGCCGATCTGGTTCCTGGCCCATTGCCCATTTCCACTTTGCAGTCCACACCCTTTCGTTGTCATCAAATGTAGCACAGAAGTCCTTTTCTTCAATCGACATGGCTGCACAGACGTCTTTCCCTTCTCCAAGCCTGATACCTCTAGCTGCTGTGATTGTAACGCCTCCTAGTGCTTGTATTGCATCAATTCCAAGCAACATGTCGTAGCCAAGGGGTTTCTCCTGCATCACCAGAACGTCAACTTTAGCTGTGTCACCCTTCTCAGTGCAGATTGTGACTGTCCCTTCACCACAACATACCCGTGATAAGCCATTGATGGTCATAACGCCGACTGGGTTCCTCCGCCACACCGGACAGCAATGGGCACTAACTATAGACCGGGAACACCCCGTGTCTATAAGTGCTGAACACTGCACATCATCAAGTTTAACGCTAATGACAGGCAATCCTGTGTTTATTGGTTGGCAGGGGGCAAGGGTAGCGATAGTACCTTGCCCCCAACTTCGTTTCCCGAACAGTTGCGAGATATGTGCCCAAACTTATTGCAGCGATAGCATTGCACTGGTCTCTTTGATTGTGGATAAACACCTCTCCTAACACTCCGGCACTCTTTAGCAAAATGATTGGCCTCCCCACATTTATAGCACACTGGGGTGGCATGCTTATTACTATCTGGAAGAGAGTCCACATTGCCTCCATGTCGAAAACGAGCTGCTGCTGCAATTGGTTCCTGTTCCTTACAGATGTTTCGAGCTCGGGCCAATAACTTATCAGTTGACAATTCATCGATTCTTGATGATGCCCGCAACAGTTTACTGACCTCCTCAGGTAGGCCTACCAAAAAAGCACAGCTTAATATTTTATCGTTGACCCCACCAAACGGTACAGATAATTTTCGCAGGTCGGCTAGGTACACGTCGACTGTTTCCTTGGGTTGAAGTGTCCGGCTCGTGAACTGTTGCCACGCAACAAATGGATCTGTACCAAACGCTGTATACAGGCTCTGCTTGATTTCATCCCAGTCTGGTTCATCCCCGAGTTGTTGGTAGACTGCATAGGCCCCTCCGGTTAGCCTCAAAGGGATAACTGTGGCTGGTTCTTTAATTTTGCACAGTTTACAGATTTTCTCTGCCTTTTCAATCCATTCAACGACAGCCGGTCCAGTGGTAGATCCGTCGAACTCGGGTATTAAGCGAATGTCGAATCTGTCCATTGTTAGTAACCGCACACCAAGTGCCGAAATAGCTTAAAACCAACACAAAGTCAAGTATCTGCAGAATGTCTTCTTGGTTCCTCCTCTTCTCTTTTCTCTCTCCCAACAATCGAACACAGCATATAATAACAAAACTCTAAAGCACGTCTGACAGCACTGACTTCTGCCAACAGTCTACTCCTCCTCTTAACAACACAGGCTTTTTATATCGCAAAATCGTTCACCTCTATTTGCATATTCTTCTAACTCACGTGATCACTACTCTATAAATAAGAGTCTTGACCATTTCTTTTCTTTCTTTTTATTTATTTTTGGTGACCGACCCGCACGTGGTCTATCCAGGTAAGTCACGCATTTCTCCACACAAAGAGAAAGTGGTTTAGGCCTCACTGAAATTAACCATGCATACCAAGCTTCAATGGTAAGCATAGGCCAATATATCAAATGTTCTTCTGACCCAAAAATAAAAATGGTGAATGAACATCATACCAAATGTTTGCCTCAGCAGACGTCAACTACAAATTTCGGTGAAAATTTCAGTGGTAACACACTGGATAACACAATAGAATATGACAACCCAGCAACCCTAATCGCCCGAAAGAAGAGAGAGGAGTATACAAAAAGGGAACTGAAGACAAGACTGGAAGGATGGCAACAACATAAGAGAGCAGGCAGGTTCATGGAAGAACTGAACCAGAACTACATTGACAAGGAGGCTTCATTGCAATGGCTTAAAAGTGACAAATTTCCATTTGATGAAGAAACGATTAATTATAGCTGCACACGACCAAGTCTTACTCACAAATGGATTTAAGAAAATGGCTGGTCTACAAAAAACCGACCATCTGTAGATAGATGCAACGAGATAGGTCGTCGAACATCTGGGAACATGAACCACCACCGATAACATCAAATGGAAAAGTGGCAGTGTTCTACGACAAAGACGTACAGGCAGGCAGATACATAAAAGACGAGACCATAAAGCCAGATATAGTAATATGGAACAAGCCCGAAAGGACTGCACTCATTATCGACGTCACAGTTCCAAATGACTTTGGCCTTAATAGAGCTGAACGGGAAAAGATAACAAAATATCAGGACCTAAAAATGATCTAAAAACAATATGCTCTCTGAAAGAAATAAACATTATACCAGTTGTGATGGGAGCAACTGGCCTAGTAAAAAAAAACCTTCAGAAATACTTAGAAGCAATCCCTGGAAAACCAAGCTGTAAGGAAATACAGATAGCAGCCATAAAGGGAACAGTGTCTATTCTTAAAAGAACCCTCGGATATAAATTTAAACTGTAATAGAATTAAGTGTTTGCCCCAGCAAGTAAGTAAAATAAAAAGAAAAAAAAGTTTCGTTGAATTAACATCTAGGAAACCAGAGTAATGCATTTTAATTTACTGTTAACTCTGATTTTTCTCTTGAAATAATAGATGTATTTATAGTTTAATATTAGACAGACAATTATTGTAGTTTTCTTTTTCCATAATAATAAATGTAATTGTCAGCTAATATTTAAATAGATAAAACGGACATGTCCCTTCATGTGTGATTTTTTTTATTTAAAATTGTAACAAGTGTTTTCTTTTTTTTTGCTTTTTTTACATGATAGACACCACGTATCAAGGACAGGAAGCCACTCGGGGATAAGGGTTATTGCGTGTACAGTAATCAATGGGATAGTATCATAGTAATCATTAGTAATGGAGATTTGATAAAGTGTCTTACTTAAGGGGGTAATTCATCAGGAATTTGTTTATGTTGGATTTGAAGACATCCAAGTTGTAGTCAGGTGGGAAACAGGCAAACGGAAGAGAGTTCCACAGGCATGCGGTTCTAAGAAAGAAGCTTTGTTCATGGAATCTACGTTTTGATTTAGGCACAGATAAAGAGTGGGGAAAATTATTGACAGTAGTTTCAGCTAGATGGGCGTTTATCGTGAAAGATTGGCGAGGGGGGACCAGAGATTGGAGCTCAGACGAGTACTTGCCATGGAAGTAACGATAAAACAAAGAAAGGCTTGCAACGTCTCTTCTGTGGGAGAGAGGTTGCAGAGAAGAGAATAGGGTATCCCCCACGAAGTCACAAAGTCTATTTTGTACTCTGTCAAGACAGGATAGGCTGTTTTTAGCAGCTCCTGCCCAGATTTGGCAGCAGTACTCCATCCTTGGACGTACTTGGCTTTTATATTGATAGAGAATTGCATCAGAAGTGAGATATCTTCTGGAGCGGGAGAAGGATCCTACCATTTTCCCAGTGACTTTGGCAACAGCCTTGATGTACGTGTTCCATTTCAGATCAGGGGTAAAGGTCAAACCTAGAAGCTTGTCAAAACATGGAGCTTCCCCAAGACGAGAGCCATCCATTTCAATTGATGCCAGATGGGGATCAGAGCGTTGATGATGTAAAGATAGAAGCTTGGTTTTAGATGTATTAATAGTAACCAGCCACCTCTTGCCCACTGTACCACATGCTCAAGATCAGAGGAGAGAGAATCAGAGAGAACTTTGTCATTTACGGCCTTTGATGTGTTGCCATAAATGGTCGTGTCATCAGCATAGATGTCAACAAATGATTTAAGTATGTGTTTTGGGAGATCATTGATGTAGATCAGGAAGAGAGTTGGGCTCAGGATGGACCCCTGAGGAACTCCAGCATTAATACTCAGGGCCTCTGATTTCTGCCCATCAACCATTACTCTTATGAGCCTATCAGGGAGAAATGATTTAATAATTGAGAAAATATTTCCAGTTATACCATAGCTGGAAATCTTATGAAGCAGGCCTTTATGCCATACCTTATTGAAGGCCTTTGATATGTCAAGAGCAATTGCCCTAGAGAGGAAGCCTATGAGATATAACTGTTAGCTCATCTGCTGTAGATCTAGCAGAACGGAAACCATATTGCATGTCACTAAGAAGGTTATTTCTGCTGAGGTGGTTGACTACTTCTTTATTTAATATGGATTCCAGCAACTTACTCATGACACACAGGAGACTTATTGGTCTGTACTGAGAGGAAGATGACTTATCACCTGAATTCTTTTATACAGGGCATACTGATGAGGTTTTCTCAGGGTGTTGGGAAGCACTTCTCCTTAAGGCAACGCTTAAACAGTTTGGAAAGTATGGGGGCAAGTTCTGATTGAAGCTTTTTCAATACTATAATTGGAATGCCGTCAGAGCCAGTTGCTTTACTGGAATCAAGGTTCTTGATTAGCTTGGCGACCTCACGCACAGATATGTATATGTTGCATAGCGCGTTGTCTGTTATAGGAGGAAATACAGGGAGTTGATGGCCTTCGTCACATAGGGTAGAATTAGCTGCAAAGTTCTTGGCAAATAGTTTGGCCTTGTCTGATGCTTGTCTGGTTTGTATTTAAAAATGGCTTTGGAATAAAAAGTTGCAAATATTCATTTTTAAAGTAAAAGCAATATGACAAAATTCAATTTTGGAACAATCTACGTAAAAATGGGTAAACGCTAGTACAATGTCAATTACATTTTTGTATTTCATTAAAATAAAAGAGCGTGAAAGGTGATAATGTACGTACAAACAAGAAATAACATACTATTATATAGATTCTTATAATATTGAACGTTTTTATGACAATCGCTCCAGACAAAACACGAAACCACTTGCTGTAAGGAGATAGCAAAAACAAAAGATAATTATTGCAAAGGTAGGATATGTCTATTAGCTTTAATCATGAAAAGGTCAGCACTATAGGTAGGAGGAAAACAGTCAGCGGAAAGAAATTTCCACAAGCCTGTAGTTCTTGGAAAGAAAATACTGGAAACTGTATTTTAATGAGATATCAAACCAGTGAATCGATGAAGACCATTAGACCAACGAGTAAAACGAGCTGTAAGAAAGGAAGCAGTGAAGAGATCATTACAATTGTTTCACTGTGGTGATTTATATAACACCGTTTTAAATGTCAAAGATTAGTTCAAATGCTTTTGCTTATACAGTTATAAATTCTATTCTAAATTTCTGATTCCGAAAGAATTCCCGATTTCAATCCGATTTTTATTAGATACTAGCACAAAATAAGTGCATGAGAATACCTATAAGACATGACACTTACGCAAGGCCACCTTTATACACTAAACGGCTATCAGTGTCCATTTACATTCCATGACTGTTAAACAAGGAAAGAGTCTATCGGCATGTGTATGTAGTGTAACGATGTATAGAAATGAACCCCAGCTAGCAAGAGTTGAAGACATGCGTTGCATGAGAGAAATGATATGAGAATGAAACGATAATGTGAGTCTTAAAGACAGGATTAGATCTGATTACCTCAGAGGAAGATTAAATTTCGAGAGAAAATATATGCAGAACAAGAGAATTCATTGGTATTCGTACATTGAAAAATTGGATGAGAGTTCTTGGGTTAGAAGATGTAAAACAGCCAAAGTAGCAGACTCAGATCACATGTACACATTTTAAGCGTGTCATTACATTTAACAGACCCAACATGTTGTAGACTCTGTAGCAAGGAAACAGAAGAATATGGAAACTCAACTCACTTTCTTTTTTTTTTAACAAATGCCTTTATATGTGGTATTTCCTACAATGCATTTTTTAAATATTAAAACAGTTCATTTCTCCTTCTCTGGTCCCGTGTGACTTTTCATCCCTGCTGCTACGTCACCCACGTGCCTCGAACAGGTGCTTTTCCAAACACCACTCCTCCGAACACCCAATGCTCTTTCTTCTCGGTCTTTGCCACGTGCGTTTTTTATTGTCTTTGCTATGACGTCACATCGCACACTGGCTCGCTCATTTGCATATGGCTGCTGCTGCTAAGCCAGCATCAGTAGCTTTGTTACAAGCCAAGGAATACATAGAAAGAAGTGATAAAAATGGACTTACAAAGAAGAGGGATAAATAAAGATCTGATTAGATATAACTTAGTTTGGAAATCAATTTATTAAAGCCGTCCAACACATGTCAGCATGTAAAATTACGTTAAACCATTGATGAAGATGATGGTGGTGGGGGGTGATAGTGGTAGTGGTGATGATGCTGGTGGTTGTGGTGACGACGATGATAGTGGTGGTAGTGATGATGATGATAATAATGATGATGATGATGGTGGTGGTTGTAGTAACGACGATCATAATGATGGTGATGGTGGTTTGATGGTGGTTGTGGTGACGACGATTATAATGATAGTGGTGATGGTGATGGTGTTTGTGGTGATAGAAAAAAGTGATAAAAATGGACTTGCGAAAAAGAAGGATAAATAAAGAGCTAATTAGATCAGCTTGGAAATTAATTTATTAAAGCCGTCCAACACATGTCAACATGTGTCACATCTGGACAGAAGTAGCTTGGAGCGTCCTGCCCTACCTTGACAGAGTTCAAAACCATCTTCGAAATCTAGTAGATGAAGCCTTTTTTCTTTTCCCTATAACCTCTTTCTCACAAAAGAGACGCTGCTAGGTTATCTCTGCTCTATCGTTATTTTCATGGCAAGTGCTCGTCTGAGCTCCAATCTATGGTCCTCCTTTGCCAAACCTTCACAAAAAACACTTGACTAGCTACAACCACTATCAACAATTTTACCCACTCTCTGTCTGTGCCTAAATCTAAATGCAGATTCCATGAACAAAGCGTCTTTCTCTAGAACTGTCCGGCTGTGGAACTCTGTTCTGCTGACCTGCTTACTAGCTGACTACAATATAATTGTCTTCAAGTACAATGTAAACAAGTTCTTGTTGAGTTAGTCCATTAAATAATTTAATTATACATAATTTCTACCACTAACGATTACTACGCTGTTGTCCTAGCGACCACAGTACATTCAATAACACTTAGCCTCGAGTGGTCTTCGGGCCTTGATAAGTGGTGATTCTCATGTAAAAAAAAAATAGACGCTAAATGGATGATGGTGATAATGATAGAAAAAGTGATAAAACAGACTTGCAAAAAAGAGGGATGAAGAAAGGTCTGATTAGAGATAAGTTAGTTTGTAAATCAATTTATTAAAGCCGTCCAACACATGTCATTATGTAACATGGACGTTAAACTCATGATTATAATGATGGTCATAAATTGTAAATTCCTTTACCAAACAGACATGAAAGTATTAGAGCATTTATCACTTTCAAATAAAGGAATCAAACTGCCTTCGGTCAATGTAGAAAAAAGAAAACTGACTCTTGTTTTTTTGTTTTTATGGTTACCCTTGCAGTCGGGGGGAGAGAAGGGGTGAATGAATATTCTTTTAATTGAATGAAGCTTAAGTGTTCGGGTGAGCATTGACAAATCTTTCAGCTTCAGTTGTCCACAGCTCCCCCTCCCTCTAAAAAAAATAAATAAAAATAAACGAAAGAAAGAGACAAAGAAAAAACATAGAAAGAGTCAAAGAAACAAAGAAACACGGACAGAAAAAGAAAAAAGAGGCGAAAAAGAAAGAAAGACAGAAAAGGAAAGACAGAAGAAAAGAAACATACAAATAAAAAAAGAGATTAAAAAGAAAGAAAAGGGAAGGAAAGAAAAAGAAAACAAAAGGTATAAAGAAAACACAAAAAGAAAACGAAAAAAAGAAAAATAAAGTAAAAAAAGAAAGAAACAAAAACGAAAGAAAGAAAAGTAAAAAGAGAGAAAGAAGAAAAAAATAATCGTGTGAAGAATGTAATTACTCTCCAGACGAAATAACAAAGAAATTCTGTTAGTTTGCATGAGTCACATAGCTGAGATTTATTTCATCTTTTAGTGGAACCAAATGTTTGCACACCCAGAGAAGTCACGCAAAAAAAAAAAAAAAAAAAAAAAGAAGCCCCGATTAGAAGTTAGAAATATTAACATTCCTCTGATAGAGACAGGGACCTTCAAAAGTTTCAATAAAAAAAATAAAAATAAAATAACTGGTAAACTGAAATAATGATAAACATTTACCACTTCCGGTTAAGAATATATCCAGCAGTCAGCGGTGAATTTCGAAAGTCAGTTTTTGTTATATTACGTTCCAGCTAAATGCTTTGTTAACTATTCTTAGTTGTGGATGAAAACACATTTTCGTTCGTTTATTAAATTGTTAGATGAAAGTAAAGAATAGTTAATAGTCCTCATGTTAAGAACGGTTTTCCTCGTTTCATTCCACCTCGTTCGATCCCTGACTCGACGTGGCCACGTCGTCTCTTCACCGGGATTTTGGCTTTTTTTCTTAGTCTTTTCCATTACCTTAGAGTCCGTTTAGTTAAACTAGTCTTCACTTGTTGTCTTTAGATCTCAAAAGGTGACATTCCTTTCTGTGTTTAGCCATTCATATGCTGATGATGATGTCGCTTACACCAGTTTTTCTCTGCTATATCATAATTTTCATGGCAACTGCTCGACTGAGCTTCAATCTATGGTCTTCACCTGCAAAACATTAACAAACACTTGTCTAGCTACAACAAGTGAACAATTTTCTCTACTTTCTTTCTGTGCCTAAAACTGGATGCAAATTCCATGAACAAACATGCTTGTGCTCACCTAGACGCACCATCTGCATTCAGTTAAAACAATATTCACTTATCCCTTCTTCCCCGTCCAGCAAGGCTAAGCATAAAAAATAAACCATAGTTTTTTTTCTACATCGACTGATAGCAGTTTAAACTAGAACTGCCTGTCTGTGGAACTCTGTATTGTGAGGCTGCTTTCTGGTTGACTATAACATGGTCGGTTTCAAGTTCAATGTAAACAAGTTCTCGTTTTTAAATAATCAAATTCTACCCTATTTTCACCACTAACTAATATTACGGTGTTATCTCACCGATCACAAAACACTCATTAACTCTTATCTTTGGGTAGCCTTCAGGCCTTGAAAAGTGCCGACTCTTTTGTAAACTAAAAGAAAAGGAAAGCAGTCCGAAGAAAGAAGTAATCAGAGTATAAGTTCTTACAACATCTTAGGACACGTACAATGAAAAGGTGAGATGTTTCTACTGGTCAATCGGTTGGCAGCCTTTTCATTAAAGGGCTGCATGTGCAGTAAGTTCATAAGTTCATTGGAGCACATTCTGTGGAAGTACTTGTAAAACAACACTGCAGTGATGTGGCAAGAAAAGAACTTGGCAGACAGTGGAGGACATATTAAGTTAGAAATTTTGTTTTGCACTTTGTCTGAGAGAGAGGCTAGTGGTTGCTACACCAGCCCAAACATGGCAAAAATACTCGACTAAACAGAAGATGCTTAAAGAAGACCACAAATCTTTACATTTGTGACAAGTTGTGTCCGTATTTGGCAGCCATAGTTTTCATAACACACAAAAAAAAAACATTCAAAGTTTTGAGAGGAATCCTTTCAAAGACTTGTGTTTTCTAAAAAACAATGAACAACCTTTCAAGTCACACAACACTATCAATAATAACTGCAGTATTTTGTAAAACTGGAGCTATTCTTAAAATACTTTTTTGCAATGTACAGTGTATAATATCAATATGTTTATTAGGAATAAATATTTTGTTTTGACATCAATAACAGGAACACAGGTTTTTTTTTTCAAAATGGAGTTTTTTTTTCCAGAGAAAAAATTCTTCTTCTTCTTCTTCTTCTTCTTCTTCTATCTATCTATCTATCTATTTATTTATCTATCTAATCTATCTAATATAATAAAATGATAACAATTTTTCCACTCTACAAAAACGGCATAATAATTCCGTAAACGCAGATGACACCTAAAAATTCAATATGCTCACACAAGCTCCCTATATCTGGTGCAAATTTTCCGAATATTACATTTCCCTTATAACTAGTATCGTATCTTCCCATATAAATTCTAACAAAATTTACTCTCCACACAACATACATATGGATGGGGTAGCACAGTATTTACTCCCTCAAGATTTTCTTCTCACACATTCCCATCATACACTGGGGCATCATCTCATAGTAATACCTTGCCACCAACAACCAGAATTATTTCGTTTTATTCGTTACGCGCCTAATTTTCGATAAAACTAATGCTAGACACCTTCTGAATCGCTACCTGACTATTTCAGCGACTTCATTGGTTTTTTCCCCCTTTAATTTCGTTAAGCCATTATTCTCTCGATGTTACACGATTATAGAAGGTTTACATAACGTATCGACTAAATTCAAACATGGCGTTCCACTAACTCAAAATCGTTGCACACATTTTTTGTCTAATCACTGCAGGCTTCGCCCAAAAAGTTTTATACCAACGGTCACGCGTCGACAACAACGACACTAACAGCATACGAGTTCTCATGATACTGCCGTCACACTTTTTTCAAGCGTTACATTAATCTGTTTAGATTTGAACAAAGTCGCCGATTAGCCGGTTTTCGCATATTTTCTCAAACAAATGTTATTATACTGTGCAATTATATCAATAATTATTTACATTTCGAAACATGTAACTCGCAACGTCATAAAAAATAAACTCATTTAAACAAAGCAATATGCCCAATAAACTCATTTAAACAAAACGATATGCCTACGACATCTACTTCCCCCCCCCCCATTTTTGTTCGGGAACAAACACAATATTTTTGTTCGATAAAGTTACTAATTTGCTAACTATTGGAGTGGATCAGGCAGACGTTTATTTTTATTTTATTTAATTTTTTTTTCACAAATGTCCTGGAGCGTTTGGCTAAGACCAAAGTGTACTTTCTGTTCTTACATTAAACTTGATCTTTCCTCTCCTTGGTCGTTGTACAAACACACAGTACATTACGAATTATATATATATATATATATATATATATATATATATATATATATATATATATATATATATATATATATATATATATATACACGTGTGTGTGTGTGTGCTTCACCTCAAGCAAGGCATATAGCCACTGGACGTAAGGGGCTACTAATTGGGACGATGCCTAAGAAAGATTAAGATCTTGATTTACGTTTGAACTTCTGCATATCAGTACAGTTTCAGAAGCAAGTAGCAGGAAGGAAATTCCAAAGTCTAGCCGTTCTAGGGAAGAAGTTATTAGAGTAGAAACCTTTCTGACCTTTAGAGATCTCAACAGTGGAGGGGTGTGATTTTATTGCTAAGCGGGTTTGTTGGGAATATGTACGTCGAGGGGGCACAAGTGCAATGAATTCATCAGAGCACATTCCATAAAATCCTTGTAAAATAGACACAGGGATACAATATTTTGGGACAGAGGTTGGGGCCTAATAAACAAAATGGAACCTGTTAGATTGGAGACCCTTTTTTGAACTCTATCCAAGAAGGAGAGATTAATGGTAGATGCACCAGCTCAAATGTGACAACAATATTCCATGCATGGGCGAATGGTAGAAGTACAATATACTCTCAGGTATGAGTAGTTTTCTAGCACAATAAAGGGAGTCCACCTTACTTGCAGCAGCCTTTGCAGTGTCCTCAATATATTTGTTTCAGTTCATATTGCATGTGAATGTTAAGCCAAGGAGTTTGAAGGAAGAATTCTGAGGTAGTGAGTTATTTGTCATGAATATCGGTGGTTGGACAGGCTTTTTGTAATTGCTAAATGAGAATAACTTAGTCTTACTAGCATTAAATGTTAGTTTCCATTAACGTCTACATGCCACTATGGGTTGGAGGTCATTTTCTAAGGATTCAGCCATTGTCTTGAATTTTTGTACATCCGTTTTTTATTTGGAATCAATTGTCCCCTTGTGTTATTTCAGATCATTTGAAGCCATAGCAGCAAGTTTTAGTCTCCCCTTTATAAAGGTCAGATGTTTTGAGGAAATATCAGATATTTTGTAATTCATATGCAAAATTAGGAAAACAAATGACTATGATTGAAACATTTTATGGCTATAAAAAGGTGCCAAAAATAGACTCTGGATGATGGATGATCCCCGAATGTGCGATCTTAAAGGCAAATGTTGCATAACCCACTGCATAATTTAGGCCATTAGCTTTCCAACGAAACTTCAGTTGTTAAATTCTGATCAATAGTTGCTGTGATTTCAAACTTATACAATTGCCATAAAAGGTGGTACATTGTTGGATCTATTCGAATCAATATTACGATATTTTGACGTATTTTATTTATCAACCCATTCATTGATCGGATTTTGCCATTTGTATAAATTTTGATTTATGAAGCTTATTTTCAAGATCATTCTACAGTTTAAATCCCTTTTCCAATAATTGTTTTTGTTTTTTTGCTACTTATTACTCTGTAGAAAAAGCCTAATCCTTGAAATGCTACGGAATAAAGAAAAACATTCCTTCTCTTTGAACATTTGATGAATTAATAAATAATGTAAATTTTATTTTCACTATTTTATTTTGTTTAATATTAATCATCTATTGTTAATATCAGTCATCCCTTTATCAAGATATGATCTGATATAAAGTATCTATCAATCTTTCTCTCTTTATCTCTCTCTTCGTATATATATATGTATGTATATATATATATATATATATATATATATATATATATATATATATATATATATATATACATACATATATGATGAAAATAATGGAAATAGTATTCCGACAAAATAGAGAAATAAAAAGGAACAAACCGTATTATGTGTTCATATAATCTCAATTAACAAATTACATAAAAAAGCACTCACCTCACTTCTGTTACAAACCCACACCTGAACTTTAAGAGATACACATCCTTCCATGAACGCAGTTGGTGTTCTTGCTGGAAGGATGTGTATCTGTTGAAGTCCGGGTGTGGGTTTGTAACAGAAGTGAGGTGAGTGTTTTTTTTTTCATGTAATTTGTTGATTGAGATTATATGAACATATAATACGGTTTGTTTCCTTTTTATTTCTCTCTCTCTCTCTTTCTTTCTCTCTCTCAATATATATATCTATCTATCTATCTATCTATCTATATATATATATATATATATATATATATATCCCTTTAAGAAATTCGTTTCTTATCGTTGAGCACTTTCAGTTGAATTAAAAAGTCGGTCAATTTAGCTCTTATCAGATCATCGGATAACGATTTGATCACTGTCTGTCTGACGTAATGAACATTTAAATTAAAATGTTTAAAATTCAACGCTATTTCACACGGTTAATGGTAGCCGAATTGATACGGCCTCCGCTAATCGAGCCAGAGATGTCTCGTGACGCGGGGTTCGAATCGTTCGACTAGTAGTAATCGTGACACCCTGCACTGAAGAATCCCAAAAGGATGAAACACTAGTGTCTGTAGGTATTTAATTATTATAGTAAAAAATAATTATATATATATATATATATATATATATATATATATATATATATATATATATATATATATATATATATATACACGTATATATATAGCAAATTATAGTGATTCAATGAAATTAAAAATTTTTTTATTTAAATCAAGGATTTTTTATTATTCCAAGACAAAGAATACTTTTAAAATTTTATCTCTATATGGTTTCGATGCCTACTATCTCTTCAGAGGAGAAAATATTAGCAAATAGGGTGAATATCGTTATATCTATTTGCTTAAGTCAGTTAGACATGGAAAATCATACTCAAAACTTGATTAAATAGAAGTCCCATAGCAGGGGAAATTAAAGAAAAGGATATAAAGGGTTAGTTCCAAATTGCGCAGTAAAATCCAAGGTAACTGTCCTTTAAAACAGTGAGATAATGAGATCCAAGCTGTATATTGGGTAATCCACATCATAGAGTAGAAATCCAAATTGGGCATATTTCTGGAGTAATTCTTATTTATAGGTCGGTGAAAAGACTTTTAAGGTCTGGTTGGAATTTTTTATTAAAGACCTTAGTATTACTGGAATTAAACGTTAGTAAGATATAATAGGTAGAAATGTTTAATTTCATTGAATCACTATAATTTGCTTTATTTGCTCTGTATATTGAGCAATTCCGATTTAGATGGGATAATACGTAGAATATTACGACAAGTAATATTTTGTAAATCTTATAATCACAGGTTTCCATCCCAGCTGATCGTTTGATAAATTTTTTCGGAAGTATATATATATATATATATATATATATATATATATATATATATATATATATATATATAATGCTCCCTATCTTAGGTTGAGCATATTAGGAATTGGTATACAAATTACCATTAGCGCATGAATCGATGCTCTTTGTGTAACCAAATTGAGCTTAGCTATTTGGATAATGTTAAAACATTGTTAATTCACTGCCCATATAGCAGCAGCCGTATAGAGCAAGAAATAGATCGGGTTTCGATCCTGGCTTGAGGTAGTTGCTTGTCTAGCCGCACTGATGAGATGTGAAGCAGCGAAACACTACTGTGTGTGGATGAAAAAAAATATATATGTTATTGGACGATTTCAATATTTATACTGATTCCTATATGATTGCCGATTCCGTACTAAAGTCCCGATTCCGATTCTTTGTAAATCTCTAAATATTTAACTATGGAGTTATGTTTTCTCGATTACCGTAAAAAAGCGCATGTTAAATGCGAAAACATTTTCTTAAAAGTAAAAACATATTTGTGCAGTGGGATGATCTATACATTTTAGTTTTGCTGCAAGTTTAAAATTAATAAATATTTATTATTTTATTATTACGAAGAAAGGTGCAAGATTTTGCATGACACAAAATCACATAAAACAGAAAATAAAAAATCGATTTTGGCATTGGAACATTAGTGCACATTTTTTCGATTGACTCCAATACCTCTAAAAATTCCGATATTTTAGATTTCCGATTCTGATTCCAATTAATCATCCCAATACACGCACACACACACATATATATGTGTGTGTGTGTGTGTGTGTGTGTGTGTGTGTGTGTGTGACCATTTAGGAATTCTAGGTGCTGTATGTGTTCTCCGCTTATATCGGCATTTGTTTCCAGTCGTCCTGTACATACACTTCACTTGCCACTGGTATTTAACAATGTCGACTCAAGAGAGATGTGGTACGAGATTGGCTACCTCCTGCCACAAAAATTTACACAGACAGGAGATACAGACACGTTCACTTATATCTATCTATCTATTATATCTATAAAAGTGAACGTGTCTGTCTGTGTGTCTGTCTGTCTGTGTACATTTCCCTACGCAATAACTCTGTCAATTTTTAGTCTATAGACTCGAAATTTGAAATACCGGGTACTGAGATTTGGGAAAATCGATGTGACGGGTGTCAGCCAGAAATTTGGCTGTTAAGGGGTCAAATTTCAACGATTTGACCTTTAAGAACTCTACCAAACTCCTCCGACAATTTTGGGTCTAGACACTTGAAATTTTAGATATAGGTTCTTTGAACCTGGATCTAACTTAATAAAGTGATTTGAGCCCGAAACAATAAATTTTAAGGGGTCATAATAGGGGTCAAAGTTTAAAAAAATTAACCATTTTTTTTGTTTTTTTGCTTTTTTTGCACAGCATACACCTCCAAACACCCGAGCAACGCCGGGCACCCCTGCTAGTATATATATAAAAGTGAAAGTGTCTGTGTGTGCATGTGTGTGTGTGTACATTTTCCTACGCAATAACTGTCAACTTTTTGTCTACAGACTCGAAATTTGATATACAGGGTACTGAGATTTGGGGAAATCGATGTGATCAGTGTTCGGCCAGAAATTTGGCTGATAAGGGGTCAAAGTTCAACGATTTGCCCTTTGAGTACTCTACCAAACTCCTCCGACAATTTTGGGTCTACACACTTGAAATTTTAGATATAGGTTCATTTGACATGGCTCTAACTTAATAACTTTATTTGAACCCAAAACAATAAATTTTAAGGGGTCATAATAGGGGTCAAAGTTTAAAAAATTGAACACATTTTTTTTTTTTGCTCAACATACATCTCCCAATACCCAGGCACCGCCGGGCACCCATTCTAGTATATCTATAAAAGTGAACGTGTCTGTGTATCTGTCTATCTGTGTGTGAACATTTCTTTACGCAATAACTCTGTCAATTTTAAGTCTATAGACTCGAAATTTGATATACAGGGTACTGAGATTTGGGAAGATCTTTGTGATCCGTCTTCGGCCAGAAATTTGGCTATTAACGGGTCAAAGTTCAACGATTTGACCTTTGAGAATTCTACCAAACTCCTCCGCCAATTTTTGGTCTAAACACTGGAAACTTTAGATATAGTCTCCTTGGACATGGCTCTGACTTAATAACTTGATTTGAGCCCAAAACAATAAATTTTAAGGGGTCATAATAGGGGTCAAAGTTTAAAAAATTGACCGCTTTTTTTTTCTTTTTTGCACAACATACACCTCCAAATACTCGGGCAACGCCTGGCACCCATTCTAGTATATCTATAAAAGTGAACGTGTCTGTGTGTGCATCTGTGTGTCCGTTTGTATGTGTGTCTGTGTATGGACATTTTCCTTAGCAATAACTCTGTCAATCTTTAGTCTACAGACTCGAAATTTGATATACAGGGTACTGAGCTTTGGGAAAATCAATTGTGATCCGTCTTCGGCCAGAAATTTGGCTGTTAACGGGTCAAAGTTCAACGATTTGACCTTTGAGAACTCTACCAAACTCCTCCGACAATTTTGGGTCAAAACAGTTGAGATTTTCCTTGGACATGGATCTGACTTAATTTGATTTGAGCCCAAAACAATAAATATTAAGGGATCATAACAGAGGTAAAAGTTTAAAAAATTTGACCTTTGCTGTTTCTACCAAATTACTCAGACAATTTCTAGTCTAAACATTTGAAATTTTCCATAAAGGGTATTCATAGATGGGGCAAGCTTTTTAATCGATTTGGGTTGAAAATTTTTAGTTACCAATATATAAATGTATGTATGTATGTATGTCTGCCTAAAACTTTCACCAGACGAGACGAATCTGTACAAGATCAGTATCGTTTTGACGTTCGACCTTTCAAACGACAAATATCGAAAAATTGGCTAAAATTATTAATATCTTCACCTTAAACTGGGCAGTTTTCTATGGGGTGGGGGGTCGCTTTTTCGCCGATATTTTTGAAAGTCATCCTCTCCTTTCGATTGTCTAGCCTTAATTAAAACATGTCACTTCCAGTTTGGCGGTGGTCGTAACAGCAAAGACGTCACGTTTTTCCCCGTTCTTTTCCTCCTATGCAGTACGGGTTCGAGCCTGCCTTCCTAGAACCACTTTTTATTTTTTGCTCAACACACACCTCAAAACACTCGGGCAACGCCGGGCACCCATGCTAGTATATCTATAAAAGTGAAAGTGTCTGTCTGTATGTGTGTCTGTGTATCTGTGTGTACATATCCCTACGCAATAACTCTGTCAATTTTTAGTCTAGAGACTCGAAATTTGATATACAGGGTACTGAGATTTGGGAAAATCGATGTGATCGGGTTTCTGCCAGAAATTTTGCTATTAAGGGGTCAAAGTTCAACGATTTGACCTTTGAGAACTCTACCAAACTCCTCTGACAATTTTAGGTCTAAACACTTAAAATTTTTAATATAGGTTCCTTGGACATGGATCTAACTTAATAACTTGATTTGAACCCAAAACACAAAATTTTAAGGGATCATAATAGAGGTAAAAGTTTTAAAAACTGAACGTTTTTTGTTGTTTTTTTTTTGCTCAGCATACACCTCCAAACACCCGGGCAACGCCGGGCATCCATGCTAGTATATATATATATATATATATATATATATATATATATACACACACACACATATACACTCACAGGACTGGGTGAGAGAAAAGGTGGAAAGAGAGATTAAGATACTGATAGCAGTTTATGACTTGGCCTGGTCCACATAACACTGGGGGTTTGAGGTAAAAGTCCACTTTACGCCACCTGATCATCGCCAAATTTGGCAGGAGAAAGCAACTAATGGGATTTATGCTATGTTTTCTGGTTCGGCTGTTTTACTAGCACTGCCTGTAAAGAGAAAAAGGTATCCAAAAGCCCGCCAAACTCATCGTTGGTCGTTAAAACATCGATCAATTTGATTGTTTTAAACAAAGACAGTGGGTGGCCAAATAAGTCAATGAGGGGCTTGCTTATAATGGTCCAATTTCTCACAGTGCAGCGAATACGCGTTTGTTGTAAAACGCATGTGTTTCTCTTGTTTAACGTTTGTTCGTTTTAACAACACTGTTTTTGTTTATCAGAAATGTTGCATATATTAGTGAGTGTTTTATGTTAGTGCGAGCGTGTATGTATTAGTGTTGGGACGATTAATCAGAATTGGAAACATTTGTACGCAACGGTATCGGAATCTGAAAAAAAAAAAAATGTTACCTATTTTCCATTGCCAAAACAGTTTTTTAATTGTTTAATTTTTAATTATTTATTTATTTTCAAACTTAATTTTACATAGGTAATTTATCTTACATAGGTAATTCATCTTACATAGGTAATATATATTTTATTTACTTAATTTTACCATATGGGGTAATTGGTACTAGTAAATAAATGATAAATACTTATTGATTTTAAACTACTAGTACAATTAAAAATATATAGTTTTGGTAAAAGAAGTGCACCTTTTTAAAAAGTGATTATTTCTACATGTAATCCTGCTTTTTTCCTTTAATCTGGAAAAGAAAACAACACTATAGCTTAGTATTTAGATATTATAAAAGAATCAGAATCGGTAACTTTATCGGAATCTGGAATTCAGAATAGAATCAATAATTGTATCGGACTGTGGGAAAATATTGGAATCATTCCATCAATAATATATATAAACTTGTGTGCGAGAGAGTTTCCATTAAGCAGCATGTACATGTTGACGCTATGCATACAAAGATTTCTGAATGTCTCTCATCAAGTCTGTGCTACTTGCCAAGGGATTTCTGGTCCAAAGAGAAAGAGGTCAGCCTCGATTATGACGTTCACGCGTTTGTTGAAAGGAAAATACCAAAGAAGAGAAAAAATATATTATACAGTGCCGGCAAAAAGAAAGTCCGAACTCGTAATTTTTTCAAAAACTGCAAATTTAAGCTAAATTGAATGTAACTGTTTAAACAGCCTATACCTCATTTGATTCGCGTTTTGTTCCTCTATAATTTTACCTGTTCATATTTGACTTTTAATTGAAATATTCTAGTTTTCACGTCAATTTAAAAAGATAATTTCAAATTGAGGAGGCAAAAAGAAAGTCCGCAGCAACAAATTTGCTTAAAACCAGCTTAAATTATCGCCCCTAAATCAGTTTAAAATATCCACCAATAGGCAACAATGCATCTCTAATCGTAATTGTTGTTATTTCAGCTTATACAACGTAACATTTAGTCCATATGCCACAACTTTCTATTAGTGATCGTCAGGAGCTCATTAATTTCCACCTTTCTGGTTTATCCAATCGAGAAATCAGACACAGATTGAAATGTGATGAGAAAACGGTACAAAAGACTGTGCAAAAGCACCAAAACACCAGCAATGTTCCTGATGCCCCTAAATATCTTCGTACTATAGTTACTTCTAACAGGGAAGGCAATCCTATCAAGATTCGCAGCCTAAGAAACCGATTTGTAACGGCTTCCCAAATCCAACAACATTGCAATCTTGATAAAAAGTGCTCTCCTTCTACTGTCAAGAACAGATTAAAGGAATTTAATTTGCGAGGATATATCGCAAGACGCAAGCAAATGATTCTTGTAAAGAACAGAAAGTGCTGTCTGGACTTCGTCAGATGCAATGAAGCGCATGACTCTTCATATTGGTGAAAGGTGCGCAGTACGTCCATCGGAGGAAAAACGAAGAATTTAATCCTAGGTGCTCAGTTTCAACGCTACAATGTGGTGGAGGTTCAGTTTTGGTGTGGGGCATTATTAGCACCAATGGTCCAGGGCCTATAGTTCCTTTGTAAGGTCGAATTAATTCGACCAAGTACATCAATATATTGACTGAGCATTTTCTACCCTACTTAGGTTGGAATTTGGATGATAATCATAAATTCATAATTTATGCAGGATAATGCTCCCATTAATACAGCTGACAATGCCAAGAGGTTCCTAGAAGAGCATGATATTACTTTTTTTTTTTTTTTTTTACACAGTGATCACCACTTATCAAGGCCCGGAAGCCACTCAGGGATAAGGGTTATTGCAAGTACATTAAGTTAGTGAGGAGATTTGCTGAAGTGTTTACTTAAGGGGGCGGTTCATTAGGAATTTGTTAACATTGGACTTGAAGACATCCAAGTTCTAGTCCGGAGGGAAGCAGGCAGACGGAGCAGAGTTCCACAGGCGTGCAGTTCTAAGAAAGAAGCTTTGTTCATGGAATTATTACGTGTTTGGATTAGTCTGCACAATCTCCATACCTCAATCCCATCGAAAACGTATGGCATTACATCAAGCAACAGTTATGCAATGATAAAATTTCAAATTTGGAAGAACTTTGAACAAAAATTAAAGAAAAGTGAGATGCCCTTTCCCTGGAGTATTGCTGCACTCTAATTCAAGGAATTCCCAAAAGATTGCAGGCTGTCAAATTGCAGAAGGGCTATGCTACTAAATATTAACTAGTTCATTGTGTTGCTGTTGTATTTGTGCTGCATTAATGTCCTAAAGATACATTTAAATAACAATTTTCAATTGTGCGGACTTTCTTTTTGCCTCCTGTGTATGTTTGGATTTTTTATGTTATGCGCAACATATGGAAGTAATTATCTCTTATGATGTGATAGGTTAAAACAATCTGATTTGGTCTTTGTAAGAACCATGCAAAATAACGGCAAAGAATAAAAGTTAAAATACATAAAAATGTAGTTCAAAGAAGCGGTAGAAGTGAAAGAGTATTTTAGTGACCATTAAATCATTCTTGAAAATGTCTTCATTTTTAAAATCTTCCTAGGTGGATGAAATAGTTTCTTGAAAGAAATCAAATCGAAACACATTTTTACGAACATATATTAATGTTTCACCAAAAAAAAAAAAAAAATGGTAAAACAAACTCTGCCATTGACTTTGCAGAAAAATGATAGATTTTATAAAGAGACTCACTTGAGATTATTTTGAAGAAGAAAAAAAAGGAGCGGGAGGAGAAGGAGGAGGATAGATGATAATCTATCCTCCTCCCCCTCCTTCTCCTTCTCCTCCTTTTTCCTTATCAATCTCCTTCTTAAACATCTCAACTTTGCTGTAAACATGAAACAATTTCTCATTTATTCATTATAGATAAACATTAATATTTTGGCCATTTCGATAACAAATTTATTTATCTTTTAAATGTGATCATAACGAAAGGAAAAGTAAGAATAAAATCAATTTGCTTTTTCATTTGCAATATAAAAATAGATCGCAATTTATTGAAAATCAAGCCTCGCCCACCCGCCAAAGAAATGCGCATTTGGTCAAAAAAATGATAAAAATTTGTTTAGGGGGGGAAAAAAAAAACAGTAGAACAGAACTATTTTTTACATTAAAATCCAAACAATCATTGATTAAAAAAAAAGCAACAACAAATAATAGTTACTTAATAGACTGTCCTTTTCAAAACAAATATGCAAATTAGTTAACCTTGTGATTTATATTCCCCCATATATATATATATATATATATATATAGTAAGTTATGAAAATATATATAGCAATTAAGCTACACAGAATATTCCACGTTTCATTCTCGTGAGAATTCGTCAGGCTTATGCCATTCACGAGAATGAAACGCGGAATATTCTGTGTAGCTTAATTATATATATGCTTTCATAAGTTCCTACCTAGGTCTACCTATGTATTAAGAACTGTTGAAGTAACTACTAAAAATTTACACATAAAATTATATCTTCGTATATTAATTTATGTGATTAAAGGAAGTAGTCACACACACACACACACACACACATATATATATATATATATATAAACCTTGACTAAATATTCAAAAACATGATGTGCTGCCTCCTCAAGCCATACAACACGTTCTTCAGGTTACAAACGGAGACATGCCCTCTATTTATAAAGGGCAGTTTCTAATACCAAATAAGAAGCCGTGGACAATGAGAAACTAAGTAATAAAAAATAAGTAAACATAAACTTACATACTGGCAGGCTGGCACCCAGAATAAAAAGGACCACTCAATCTGTTCATACACCAAGTAGGAAGAGGTAAGTAATGGTGTAAGCCTTCTCTCCTCTGAAAATGACTTGGTCAGTTGCAGAAAATAAGGTTCTATTGTTTTGCTACCATTATTCAAAGTTTGAGAAGTCGAGCAAAACTTCAAATGTGATTCTTATCCAGCAGATAAAAAACTAACTTCCCAGAAGATAAACCCATACGACTGACTTTCAGTCCAGACATGGAATGGAAGACATGCATCAAATCTGTTGCTAAGGTTGCTGGAAAAATGATTGGATCATTCCATGGCTCCAGAAAGTATCTTACTTTTGATGAAATCATCTACTTGTATGTGAGCCACATCCACACTAAAATGGAGTATTGCTCTTATATTTGGAATTTTTCTGCTCGGAGTACTCTTTCTTGCATTGACAGAATAAAGAAAACTTTGCAATGACTTTCTCTCTTTTATACAACCTTTTTACAAAAGAAGAGAATTTAAATTCTACATTATATCAAATTGGCAGATACATACAGTAAGATTAGTTTTATAGTGTTCAACGGCAACGGCCAGAACATTAGATTACGCATAAATTGACGACTTATTATAAATTCTTATAGAGGCAGAATCCTTGCTGAAGGGAAGAATAACACTATTTTTTTTTTGATTGAATGGTAATTATTTTTACCTATATACACTAGTGTTTCATGTTTGCATAATTTTTAGCATTGGAGATGGTAATTATTGCCGGTCGAAGGATTCAAACCCAATTGCAAAGTCACAAATAATTCCGCAGTTTGGTATTCAATCCCTAGGCCACCATTAATTAGAACGAGAAAGAAAAGAATTGAAATACTATATTATGTCAAGTCGGCAGACATATATGGTAAGCTTAGTCATATAATGTTCAACAAATATATATGACTAATTTGCATATATATATATGACCATGTCTGTTTGTTTGTTCGTCTGTGTTAGGAATGGCCTCTACTAAACTACTTTGTCAATTTTTTGTCTATAGAATTGAAACTTGATATATAGTGGATTTGAACTTGAGGAACAAATTCAATTTGGCTCCTAGCCAGTAAATATAGGTGCTACAAGGTCAAAATTGAAAAATTGGAACTTGGCAGGTGTAAGTCGACATTTATATCTTTAACAGCGTTATTTGTAAAAGTTTTCTTTTATATGTTTATGGCCTTAGATCAAACGGTAGCGACTAAGACTGCAGCGTTAAGTGTTTTAGTTTCGATTCTAGCTGATGGCACTCAAGTCTTTTTTTTTTTTTTTTTTTTAGATCACTACCATATATTGGGTACAATATAATAATCAATAGAGTGTTGTCTCTATAATAATAAATACGAAATCTGCATTCAATGTAAATATCATACTTAAACATATTTTATGATCAGGCAACGCCGTGCGGCCTGCTAGTATTAATATGGATACAAAGTAATCATGGAATTCACGCTGCAGTTCAGTTTCAGAAATCTTTATCAAAATTGTGCAATTACGTTTTATGTGACAAGGTGTATTTCATAAGATGTAAAATTACTTTTCATTTCTTTGGTGTTAAAATTAGTTTAAAAGGATCGATGTTTCTGATCCATGGCATAAATGATAAAGTGCCAATTATAATTCAGTTATAAGCGACACTCTTCTGGAGGTTGAAGGTTCAATCCTCAGTGCGGGTGATACTAACAATACAATTGCAATTTATTTAAAACTTCTAACCGATCATGCCCAACCGTCCTTATTGGATTAAATAATGGGTTCCGTTCGAAATGCTGTACAGATTTCCAGATTTAACAAGACACACATAGATAAGTTAGGAGGTTAAAACGGCCAAAACTTTGTGAGAATAACACTCAAGATGAGAACAATAGTCCGAAAAAATCCAAATAATGTAAATTGTCAATCTAATTGATTTTGTTATTCATTGTTTTAACTAACAAGATGAACTCACATAGCGATTTGCATAGAATATGTAGCGAAGTATTCCCGAAACAGTATATTCATTCTTGATGATTCCAACTATGCTGTTATTGGTTGTTTTTGTTTTACGGCATATCAACCCTTTTCAGGTTATTTAATGCCGAATCCAGGGATTTTGAAGAAAAAGTTTTTAATAGAATATATTTGTTTTTTTTTTTTTTTTTTTTTTCAAGTCGGTTTCTAGTTAACCCATAGTTGGGACCCTAACAGATACTACCACCCGGGACAAAGTGGACCTGGGAGCAATGGCAATTAAGGGGTGGCTCCCACAAGCTGAGGCCTCATCATCGGATATAGTTTAAGGTCATATCCAGGACTAACTAGTCTGTTAGTTACTCGGTGACGGTAACTAAGTGATTAACGACACGGATTGGGTGCGCCAAGTTCGAATCCAATTCATTCCACAAAAACTTTTTAATCTAATTGCTACCTGACCTTGTGTCAAACCTCCTGGACAGGAGGTAAATACATGTACGAGAGTGTCTGTTGATTTCAATCTAACAAGCCGTACCTTTTATCTGTACTGACCCAGTTTATGGTAAGCAGTCGGAAAAGGCCGAGTCGAACACTAATAAATTCAAATCGTTGAAAACAAAAGTTTATCATAATCATTATCGTCAGTTTAATTATATGAAAGAAATATTTTTATATTAAAATTTTTCAAAGAAATATTGGAAAAAAAAATGGAAACAATTATGAAAGAATTTTTTCCTTTTTTCAGAAAAACTATCCAAGATTTTTGTTTTTGCAAGATAGGTTTCAACAAATTAAGTTATTTTTTTTGCAACGACAAAAAGAAATTTTTTCATAGAAATAACTGTGATCGAAAACAACTTTTTAAAATAACAACAGATAAGCAATATTTTTCTTATTAACAAAAACACCGTCGGCTGTGAACTGATTGCTGATTGGCTAATCACAGAATTTTTTGGTTGCTTTTCCGGCAGCTTATCGTAAACTGACGGAAGATACAGACACAGCCGTGGAGATCAGTATCCTTCTATCTCGTACCAGGCTTAGCTTTGTATTATCTGCTCATTTCAATATGCCAAAATCTGCTTGAAAAGATCTGATTGTTCTTTTAAAAATGTTTTTAGTTAACTTTTAACATTGCATAATATAAAAACAAAGCCACAAACTTCCATTAAAGCAATTTTCCTCACCTGCGACGTATTCAAATTTATGTTATTTTCCCTGGCTTTTTTCTTTTTTTTTTTTTCTATAGAAATGGAATATTATTTTTTTAATTAACTTCTTTCGCAAGTCTCTATTTATAATAATAATTGATTAAAAGCATCGCAATTCGATTCCTACCCAATTCTATTTCGGAATTCTTCAAAATATTGATCTATTTGTATTATTCATTGATCAGATTCAAAACTGAACACAATCTCTGCTTCACTGATCTTCTTCTTCTTCTTCTTCTTCTTCTTCTTCTTCTTCTTCTTCTTCTTCTTCCCATGTTGCTTCAAGGACTTGATGGATACTTGTACGAACAATGATGTCAGAATTAATTAGTGTCTAAAAATCTCAAGGAAAACTTGGATTAGCTTCAGTCGTCTTTCCGAAAAGGTTAGGCCTTTCCCATATTTTCATAGTTAAAGAAAAAAAAAAGACGTCGATAACTGTTCGGGTTATTTATTTCTGTCGCTTTATCAATGGCAAATAGTTAAAGATATCACCTAGATAAAACAACATTAACAAATTTCATGAATATACTACGTACACGCACATCTAAATAAATAAATGCGAAAGTTGAAACCATTTCTCTCATTAATAGTAAAGTTAAAAGCACCCGATCTCAAGTAACTTCAACCTTAGTAGATGCGCCATCTTTTTTTTTTACTGTTCATGTGAATGCGATACAATTACTGTTCATGTGTATGCGATATCATTAACCATTTCTCTCATTAATAGTAAAGTTAAAAGCACCCGATTTCAAGTAACTTTAACCTTACATAGTAGATGCGCCATCTTTTTTTTTACTGTTCATGTGGCTGCGATATCAGTCGCAAGGTTAACTAATTTGTATATTGGTTGAAAAAGGACAATTTATTAATACACACTTCGGACGATGCCCCCTTCTCTTCCCTACTACCTCTTTCTAACAGAACAGGTGCTGCCAGTCTACTCTATCGTTTCCATGGCAAGTACTAAGCCTCAATCTGTGCCCCCCCCCCATAAACCATTCACAAGATTCGTCTAGCTACAACCACTGCCAATATTTTTTTTGTTCCTCTCTTTACTTAAAACTAAACGAAAATTCCGTGAACGTTTCTTTCATCGAACTACCCGTCTGGGGAACAAAATATCGCGGGGCTGCTTTCCATCTGACTACAACATTATCGTTTTCAAGTCTAATGTGAACAAATTTTGTTGAGTTCATATTTTTAAATAACACGGTTCTGCTAAACTTACATCATCGTCACCTGGCACTCATTAACCCTTATCCTCGAATGACTTTTTGCCTTGATAAGTGATAAACTTTAGTAAAACAAACTATTATTTGTTATTTATTATTTTTTTTTAATTTAATGATGTTTTTCTTGATTTTGATATAACAAATTGTTGTTTCAAAATATTTTTTTCCTCTACAAGTATTCTACATTCTTTACGGGGACTGACTTGATTTTAAACAAGTTTAGACCTATTTCTAAATTGCAAGTGAAACAGCCAATTGATTTATTCTTTCTTTTCCTTTCTTTACAGTCACATTTAAAATAGAAATTTTTTTTATCGAAATCACGAAAATGTTAATGGTTTTGTTCATGTGAATTTTTGCTTCGTTTTAACAACAAATTAATGAAATGTTTATTTGAAACGAATACTTCAAGTATTTAAATTAGTGAATTTGTTGAAATGATATCAACCCACAAAGTCAGCAAGCATCTCTACAATTATGTAAAAGGAACTTTGTATATGTGTGTCTGTGTGTATGAGTTCGTTCCCTAAGGACTCGAAAACGGATGAGTCGATTTTTTCTATGAAATTTCACGTTAAAGGTACATTATGTGCCTGGCAGTGTTCTAAAATAGGTTTTGTATCGGAATGTCTTTGATAAGCATCGATAATCGAAATAATCTGATAAAAGTAGAAACGGGCAATTTTGACCAAAGTTAACACCTTACACAGCCTAACATCACAAGTGCATTTCAGAAGTTTTATTATCACACAAGCAGAGCGGGCAGACATATAAAATCAACAGTATGTTCTTTGATATGACAGGCGTGCGATCGAAATTAATGTTTCTGTTTAAAGCACAATTTCAGAATAATATTTGACTTTTCCATTTTAAACTTAAATTCAATCATCGCACAACCACCGAACAATCAATAAAGCTAGGCATATAACACCAACAGTTTGTTCTTTGATATGACAGGGGTGCGTCCGAAACGAATGTTTCTGCTTAGAGCATAATTGAAACATGATACTTGATTTTTTGCATTTCAAACTTAAATGCAAGCCATTATATATAAAAATGTTTTTATATAATCACTAGTAGATTCTCTACAGTGCAATGTAGACTTCAATACATTGTGAACATAGTCACTGCGAGAGGCATGTGACGCTTCCTTCAGGTGGGTCTGCAATTAGAGCATTTAATCAATCAATTTGATTGAAAAAATGGGCGATTTCATCGATTTCGATGACAATAAAAATATGGGAGTGTGAAATATTTGTTGATCATTATTCAATCCGGGCAACGTCGGGTCTCCCTGCTTGTGTGTGTATACTGTTTTATGTATCTATTTTCCGTATTTACTTCAACAGTGTTCGATATGTAAGTAAGGCTAAGTAGTTTTTAGATATATGGCAATTAAGCCACACTGAATTTTCTGTGATTCATCCTCGTGAGGATTCGTCAGGTTATTGCAATAGCTTGATGAATTCCCACGAGGATGAAGCGTGGAATTTTCAAAACTATATATAATATATACATAACGGTCGTCTCATAATAAGGCCTTCATTTTTTAAAAACTAAAACGTTGAAGAGCTATGAAGACGAAAGTGATATTAAAACGAGTGACAATCTGTGCTCCAGAATTTATTTTCTACATAGTCACCACAATTCTCAATGCATTTTTGCCTGCTTTTTTTATAACTCGGTCGTAAAAGTCTGGAGCACACTTTGTCATTCACATCTCTGTCACCACTCTGAAATCGACAAACTCATCTCCTAACTCTAATGACACTAACTGCATCATCTTCGTAAACATTCAACAGGCACCGATGAATGTTTATCGGTTCAATTTTTTTTTCTGAGTGGAGGAATTCAATGACATATTTCTGCTTCTGATGCACGCCCATGACAAGAGTTGCTTTCTTATAGTCTCACACCATCAATATCTTCAACAGAGACAAAAGAGAGACAAAGCTTTCAAATCATAAATGCATAAGTTCAGCCATCTTAACAATGCAATTTACAGCAGGAATAAAAAAAATAGGAGGTATTAATTTTGGAACATCTCCTACATATATATAGTCATCCACATACAGTACTGTTTCGCTGTTTCACACCTCATCAGTGTGGCTAGACAGGCAACTACCGCAAGCCAGGATTGAAACCCGACCGCCTGTACATCAGTCAAAGCTTCTAATCATTACGCTAATCGACGACTGCTGTGTAAGTCATGAATTAACAATGTTTTGACATTGTCCGACATACCTAAGCTTGATTTGTTTACACAAAGAGCATTGCTTTATACACTAATGGTAATTCATGTTTCACTTCTTAATATGCTCAACTCAAGATGAGGAGCATTATAGTCATCCACATACAGTACTGTTTCGCTGTTTCACAGCTCATCAGTGCTGCTAGACAGGCAACTACTTCAAGCCAGAGTTGAAACCTGACTGCCTGTACGACAGTCAAGGCTGCTAACCATTATGCTAATTGGCGGCTGCTGTGCGAGTCGTGAATTTATGATGTTTTGACATACAACTATAAAAATGCTCTTCGTTATATATTATAGTACCAATGTTCCTAATGGGATCATCAGTTATTCACCATGAAATACCGTTCCCCAGCAGTGTTGATCAAACACCACATGAACAGAAATATTTTTGATATTGGATCCAGTTCTTTTCCTCTAGATAAATTAAGCTAACCAATTCATGTCACATTTATATATGTATATATATATATATATATATATATATATATATATATATATATATATATATATATATATATAATATAAAGCTGAATGTCTGTGTCTGTGTGTGTATGTGTGTGTGTGTGCCTGGTTACGAATATGGTTGACTATTATAGAAAACTGATTACATATAATGATAGAAGATGTATCAAGACACAGGAATGGGTATGTTTGATCTGGCAGAACGGTGGTTCATTAAAATTGTGGGGTCTGCATTCACGCCTGGTCCACAAAGTATGGAAATTAAAAAATTAAAAATTAAAAAAAAAGACGTTTACAAAGGTTTTTGATATAGATGTACCTAATAATACTTTGATAAGTATGTTTTAACTTAAATAGGAATGATATAATAAAATTGTGGGGGCTGCGTTCGCACCTGGCCTCCATAGAATGGAAATAGGCACAAACTTTAATAAAGACTTTTCATATCTATCTGTGTAAGTATACTTTGATAATTATGTTTCTGTTTGAAGAAATATGGTATACTAAAATTATGGGGTGTTCGTTCGCGCCTGACCTCCATAGAATGGAAATATGTCACAAAGTTTAACAAGGTTTTTTAATATAGATCCACAGAATATTGTGATAAGTGTTTCAGTGTGAACAGGTATGGTATAATAAATTATTGGGTTTATCTATTTTATTTTTACTTTCATGATATTTTGCTTTGGTTTTGATACCCCCAAATTCGAAGCTATCTCTTTACAACCCTTCCTTTTCATAACCTATCATACTTTCATAAACCAGAGTCCATTTTCTGTAGGTTGTTTTTGAACCCAGTCCACGACGGGTACTTTTGCTAGTATATATATATATATATATGTTTAAAGAAAAAATAGAAAAAACCGAATGAAATTATTAAAAAATCAACGTTTCGTCCTTGTCTCAGAGGACATCTTCAGGATAATTGAAATAAAAATGTGATAAAAGAAAAAGTCATAGATCGTGCGAAAAAAGACAGTTTTTTAAAATCCAACCCATGTTGGGAAAGGACGAATATGTGTGCGTATGGGAAGGTTGTTTGATGTCTATATATACAATTTTAAAATGCATTTAAAATAAATATGTACATTTTTTTTTTTTTTTTTTCTTCTGCGAAACTACTCATTTTCCTGAAACATTCAAAGAAAAACGGCTCGGTTTATGCAAGTGTTAAGCCTCAGATAGATTGAACTTGGTTAGTATACCTAAGAATTTTAACTACAATTTTGTTCTTCATTTATAATTTAGCCAAGGACTAGGTATATATATATATATATATATATATATATATATATATATATATATATATATATATATATATACCTAGTCCTTGGCTAAATTATGAATGAAGAACAAAATTGTAGTTAAAATTCTTAGGTATACTAACCAAGTTCAATCTATCTGAGGCTTAACACTTGCATAAACCGACTTACTAATGGGCGATTCACAAATATAACAGTGAAATATAAACAATGGACCTTAAATTTAGTCATTAATTTTCATTCCTCTGAATCACTTGAGGATTTCATATATATGTGTATATTTGCGTGTGCATGTGTGTACGTATACATATATATGCGTGTGTGCATTTCAAGATTTTTATTATTTTAAGCAAGACAAAGAATGCTTTAGTATATTAATCTCCTTAACCTATAGGGTTTCGATGTCTACCATCTCATCAGAGGAGAGAAGATATTAGCAAATATTTATAAAGATATGTACCCTATTTGCTAAAGTCAGTGAGACATGGAAAGTCAAAGTCAACGTAATTAATTTATCAGAAGTCCTGTAGCAACAGGGTTTGCAGAAAAGGATATGAAAATTGTAGATCCAGATTGCTTGGTAAAATCCATCACTGACTTTAGCAAATAGGGTACATACCTTTATAAATATTTGCTAATATTTTCTCTCCTCTGATGAGATGGTAGACATCGAAACCCTATAGGTTAAGGAGATTAATATTCTCAAGTATTTTTTGTCTTGCTTAGAATAATAAAAATCTTTGCTGAAACTCAACCACTTCATTTTAATAAGGGTTTTTTAAAATTCCTTGAATAACCATTTTATTTATTTGCTCTATCTTGCATATCAAGCAATTCTTATTTAGTTTGGATAACTTATATAATATTACTGCCGGTAATATTTTGTAAACCTTACAATCTCACGTTTCCATAACAACTGATTGTTTAAAAGAACTATTCTAAAGAAATATATATATATATATATATATATATATATATATATATATATATATATATATATATATATAGTAAGTTATAAAATATATATGGCGATTAAGCTACACTGAATATTCCGCGTTTCATCCACTCTAGGACTCTTCAGGCTTATGCGCGAATTTTGTGGTTGTCTGTCGTTTTTATATACGCACATTCGATTAAGATTTTAGTTAGCCAATCAGCTTTCTGAAGAGTCCTAGAGTGGATGAAACGCAGAATATTCAGTGTAGCTTAATCGCCATACATATTTTATAACTTACTAACTAACTCTACCTACGTATTGAGCACTTTTGAAGTAAATACTTAAAGTTTACGTATAAATTTATACTTTCGTATATTTATTTTATGTGAGTAAATTATATATATATATATATATATATATTTGCTTACTGTATTTTGAGGAAAGAGTTCCGACAAAGCGCTCGATTACAAAGAAAACCTTTTCGATATAAGAGCTAAATATTTATTTATTAGTTTTACAGAAGTTCAGAAAAACATTGGTACCGTCGGTTTCAAGCCCAAACACAACGGGAAACCGTTAATGGTAACACGTAAATAATGTTCGGCTCTCGTCAGCCATCTTGTTTTTGCCCCGGGGCATATTTTTTCAGGTCTGCATATGTTTGTTTATATAATGATGTATGTTTTTATTTATTAGACTATAGCTAGTTCCTGTATAATTTATTTTAATCCGGTATGAATTTTCTTCTTTTCTATTTTTTTTATTTTATTTTTTTTTTTTTATTTAACGCGTTTTAGTAATTATGTGTTGTTTGTTTTTTTTTCCGGTCTGCCTTCGTTGCTTTTGGTTGAGTAAGGGGGATAATTAATTTATCTTATTTAACCTCTCTACCTTTTTTCGGTTGAGGGGAGACAACCTGTGTTTTAGTGGTCTAAGGGGGGGGTAACTAATCTATCTTATTTATCCTTTTAACTTTTTGTATTAAATATTATAATAGATGAGGGTGGGTGTGTCATTTAATTCTAAATTCTTTTATATATCTGTGTGCTGTGTTATAGGCAGTCTTATTCTTCTTCATATATACTAATATTTGTACTTAATGTATTTTGACAAGAGTCTAAATGTCCGTTACCCTTTTCTGGTTTATGCGTTAAGTTGGCTGCATCTAGAATACTCTTTGAGAACTCCTTTAGGTGGGGTCCTCGTTTATATATATATATATATATATATATATATATATATATATATATATATATATATCCCAAACTTCTGGCTTTGATAAAGGGAAGACTAAAACTTGCTGCTTTGGTTTCAAATGATCTGAAATAACAGCAAGGGGAGACTTGATTCTAAATATTTCTCACATTTTATATCTCCGCTCTTTTTGAAAGAGGGTCCGATTATGAATATCTCCAGTATCAAATAATGCTTATACACTGTGAATTTTACTTTATGTATGAAAACCAAAGAAATATCAGAAATTGGCTCTGGATAATTGATGATTCCCTTAATGTACGACCTTAAGGACAATTCAGATCATTATCTTTCCAACAAGCCTTCATTTGTTAAATTCTGATGAATAGTCGCTGAAATTTCGAACTTATAAAATTGCCAAATAGGTGGTATAACTAAATATATATATATTAGTGGCCTGGCAAGGCCACAGATTAGACTACCGAAGCAGCAAAACTGAAGCTGCTTGCCAGGACACTATATATACAAATGTAGGCAAATTTGGTCATAATTTATTAGTTTGAAAATATAGTTTTTTCACCAACTATCATAAAATTTTAACCATAGAATTATATTATAATTTTGAAAAACCCAGCAAATTTTCACGTAATATCGTTCTATAGAACCAAAGATATGAGCATTTCAATATTCAATTTAGCTACGAGTATAGATACATCAATATCAATATATATATATATATATATATATATATATATATATATATATATATATATATAGTAATGTGATTTACAATTTAAAATTCAAATTAGAATTAAAAATTAAGAATTTGTTTAATAAAGGACAACAACAAAAGCAATAATAATTGCTTTTGTTATTGTTCCTTCTTATGAAACAGATTTTTAATTCTAATGTGAATTTTAAATTGTCAATCACATTACTAAATATTAAAGTAGCTCTTGGATATTTGCCTATCGAGCTTATTATATATCTGAATTACAACGAGCACTGTTCTTTTCTTGTATTTTAATTAAATTAGTAATTTTTCTATCACATTGAAATACACTCTGCTCTTTAGACTACTGTTCTAATCCCTTTAAATTATATATATATATATATATATATATATATATATATATATATATATAGTAATTTATAAAATATATATGGTGATTTAGCTATCTCTCTCTCTCTATATATATATAGATAGATAGATAGATAGCATTTTTTGGCATTTTTTAAGTTCCAAATCTCAGCGACTATTGATCAGAATTTAACAAATGAAGATTCGTTTGAAAAGTAATGACCTAATTTGTGTAGCGGGCTACGTGACCTATGCCCTTAAGGTCGTACATTAAGAGGATTATTCATCATCCAGAGCCTATTTTGACACTTTTTTACAGCCATAAAATATTTCAATCATAGTCATTTGTTTTCCTAGTTTCGCATATGAATGACAAAATATCTGATATTTCCCTATAACCTGTGGCCTTGATGGAGGAGAGACTAAAATTTGCTGGTATGGTTTCAAATCATCTGAAATAATAGCAAGGAGAAACATGATTCCAAATATTTTTCATATGGTATATCTCCCTTTTTTGGTTTTCATACATAAAGTAAATTTCACAGTGTATAAAGATTATTTGATACTGGAGATATTCATAATCGTACTCTATTTCTAAAAGACAATTGGTAAAAAAAAGAAACGTATATTTTCAAACCAATAACATATGACCAAATTTGCCTACATTTGTATATATAGTGTCCTGGCACGCCTGCTTTAGTTTTGCTACTTTGGTTTGCTTAGTTTTTTTGCTTATTTGTCTCCCCTGTGGCCTTGCCAGGCCACTAATATATTGGCTTTTATTCTAGAGTGGAGGATTGGTGCTATCTCGTTTTGGGACGCCCTCCACGTTACTCCTCTTACTGCCATTGCCACCAACTTTATTCTTTTCCAAATTCCCAAAACCCAATAAAAATATTTCCACTGGATAACTATTTCAAAACGAACACTCTTTTTCTCCCCATCTCTTGTTCAACTGCCTCCTACCCTATCAAAATCGCTTATTCACTCCTACCACATATCACACCAAATCATGCTATTATGGTCATCTCTTTTTATTTAAAATTTTACTTATATGTTTTTCTCCATTTTATGCCTCTACATTTTGTTTGATATCTATACTCAAAATATAACTTATGTATATATATATGTGTGTGTGTGTGTGTGTGTGTGTGTGTGTGTGTGTGTGTGTGTCTTTTTATTTTATATATTCATGTTTATATATTTATTTCATCTATTTCAGGTAAGTCTCCCAAATTGTTGAAAGTTTTCATTGTTTCGCCCAAGGTCAGTTTGATTTATTTTATACTTTGATATACGGTCATGAGAAGGGTCAAAATTATAAGACTACTACTACTACTAATACTATTACTACTACTACTACTTTGTCTTTCGTAAGTATCTATATTTCTTTTTTCTATGTGACCAAATTCTGTTTCAGAAAGCAATAACCACAAAACAAATTCAATCGTTTTTATTTTTCTGAGCTTAAAAAAAAGAAAAGAAAAGAAAATTGCAAGTAAACCGTGATATTTATTGTTTATACTTTCATAACCCGAAATCTCACCCTGCTCGGTTATGGTCGCTTGAAAGTAGACACTTTCCGATTCCACACACTTAAAACATGGTGTTTAAAATTCTTACAGATCGTGTCATCTATACATGGTAACAGGATTACGATCGCCAGAGTGAACTTATTGATAATTTCTGTGAATTAGTGATACCCATTATCTTTTTTTTTTTTTTTTGTAATTTTCGGATGCTGTTATGAAGACTTGTGTTTTCCATAATTCTATAATTTCTTTCTGCGAAGTGACTTTCACTATGGATGCTAGAACTATCCGAGTGGTTTTTGCCTGTGAGTATCGTATTTGTAAAAAAAAAAAAAAAAAAAAACAGAATCGGGGAAAACTAAGGTCAACGACAGAATCAAGCAAATTAAAATAAAATTCAATATGCTGATTCATACGAAGCAAAGAATAACTTCTTCCAAAAGTTTTGAGATGAGAATTGATAAATTTATTTATTTATTTGCGGACTGTTATCCTCATCTTCATAGTTGTTTCACGACGTTTCGGCCAACTATTTTCTGGTACCGTACAGATTCAATGCCTCTATTAACTGCGCCCCGAAGGGCGATCAAGATTGGATTTTTTGGTTTTATAAATCCAAGTTTTTTGTTCTTATCTGGTCTTCCAACATTGGGTACGTATTGTTTTATTATTAGAGTAATTTGTCTATTTATTTAATTGAGAATTGATGATTTGTAATATTTATTTACATTAGATTATTATATTTATATTATTATATTTATATTGCATTATTTTATTTATATTATTATATTTATATTATTATATTTATATTATATTATTATATTTATATTATTATTTTTATATTATTTTATTTATATTATATTATTATATTTATATTATTATATTTATATTATATTATTATATTTATATTATTATATTTATATTATATTTATTTATATTATATTATTATAGTTATATTATATTTATATTATTATATTTATATTATTATATTTATATCATATTTATTTATATTATTCAGACTACTGTTCTTATCTTGAATGTTATTGTCAAAATGGTTTGGTTGATGTAACCTTTGATCAATAGCGTGCAAAGTGAGATTGACGAGGCAATGACCTCTAAATTCATTAAAACTATTTTCCTTTCTCATAATATTTCATAGTATTAACAGAAAATTGAATGCCTTCTAGACACGATCCTCGAGTATCTAAGGTCTTTCTGCACAGGGGTTCGTCAGGACAATCTGGCATGAGGATACTTTTCCGTAGAAGTAAACCCTGACTAAATGTTCAAAATCAGGTAAAATTTGCAGCTCAAATATAATCTACTCACTATGGCTAATGCACACTGGCTTTTACAAAGAATGTTGCACTAAAAAATATTAAAATGGTCAACTGGGATCAGGAAAATTATGTTCTCAACTTCTTTACTGAAACAGTGTTTTTTAGACCTGTAATGGGACATTCGAACATCTTTGTATCTCAAGTGTTAGATCCAGGTATTGTTATATAGTGGGAACTGAGTCACGGACGGCACCAAAACGAATATGTTATATTGCGGGTGTCATAAAGGAGTGTCATAAAGGGAATAGTGTCAAGAAGGAGATTCGTGTACGTGATCGTCTAGTTTCTAATCTTATTGTTCATGTCTTCGTGGGTGTGTGTTTGTGTACATGCATTTCTTAACATACCTTTCATTCATGTGTCGTCGGTTGTTCCTCTGGTTTTCATTGTCTCTTGGAGGGGAGCTGGCCTGTTGGATGAAGAATTCACTCCAAGATGATAATTAAGGTTTTATGTTTTTATTCACCTTCCAAAGGTCGACACAGAATGGAGGTGAACCTTGCTTGTTTGATGGTACACGTCAGCGTCCTCCCCAGCCCAGGGGGGGACAGCTGAAAAGCCGTCTGTCTTCTTCAACACCCGAAACCAAACTGCCAAGAAAGAATCAGCTAACCTCATCACATGACACCACGTCATCTGGTCAGCTGACCCTTCTTTTGCAAACGTGTCCACTGTCCACGTTATTCACCTCTCTCTCTTTCCCTCCCTCTCCCTTTCTCTATTCTCTAATAGAGACACAGAGAGAGAAAATAGAAAGAGTAAGAAAGCCAGAGAGGGGGGAGAGATGCTCTGTAACAGTATGAGGCCCCTTGATTTATGAGAACCTCGATAGAAAGAAAATTACACATATTAGAAAGAACCTATGACTGTGCAATTTCTACAGCTACATACCTTGAAAACGTAGCTATTAAACGTAACCTAGTTATATAAGACAAAGATAAATGAGAAACGTTAGTAGAAGTTATTGTCCCCAATGATGTTGGATTAAACAGAGGTGAGACGGAAAAGATGGCGAAATACAAGGGTTTTATGGAAAACATGAAAAGAAACTGGAATCTTAGGAAGATCTTCATCATTCCACTAATTATATGAGCAAAAAATTTCAAAAACTACTTGTCAAATATACCTGGTAAACCAAGTGCAAAAGAGATTCAGATAATTCCACTTAAAGGGATGGTTAGAATCGTAAAACGGTCTCTCAATTAGAGTATGAGATAGTGGGTTAATGTGTTGCATCCGATAGAATGCTTCATCCCCAGCTTGAACAAAACAATAAGAAAATTGAAAAAACGAAAGTGAAAAAAAAAAAGCTTATATTTAAGTTTTTCAGCAATACAATCAAAGAGTTGGGCTTGGCCATCACCAAACCTTGCCTCCAACCTTCTACAGATGTGTCTTCTCAAACCAGATGAGTAAGGATGGTTAACTCTGGACAACAAAAGATGTGTAGGATTTGGTGATTGTATTAAAAAGAATAGAAAAGACTTGTTAACTGGTAAAAATGACGGATAAGGTTTGTTAATTGTGGTAAAAAAGATGGCAAAGACTTGTTGACTGTGGTAAAAAGAGATAGAGCATACTTGTTAAGTGTGGTAAAAAGAGTTGAACAAGGTTTGTTAAATGGTAAAAAGATGGATAAGGCTTGTTTACCGTGGTAAAAAAAAAGATAGACAAAGTTTGTTAACTAGAAAAAAAGAGTTGGATAAGGCTTGGTAACTGTAGTAAAAAGAGATTTTTTCTGGATTTTCACCTGAGCCCTGTTAGCAGCTACAACTCCTACCAGAGTGAGGAAGGGTTAAACTTTATTAAGGGAGTTGTGTGCAAGTATTGCATCAAAATGAACATTTCTGGGACTGACATGTATTCCAATCCTATTAATTTATTGACCAATCATGTGAGCAAACACACACGAGCAAATTCTATACAAAATCAATAACCATTTTCGTGCAAAAAGAGGCTCCCAGTGAAAATTTGACAAGAAAAGGAAAATTAAAGGTCATTTGATATGCTTATGATTACGTCCGCACATCAAAGTCCTTCTTTGTGTCAAAATAATTTTTAATGCTCAAAAATAAATTCGCTTTTACATCCAGTTTTTAAGCGTAAAAAAATGAGAATTTCAAAATTCCTAATATAACAAAACAGATGATAAAATGTCATTATACTTTACACAATCCCCTTCCCCCCCCCCTTTTGCCATGGGGCAAGAGCAAAACAAATTACTATTTTCAACTTACACACTAACACTGTATGCACTCATATAATCTATCATATGCATATACATACAGTTACGTGCTTAATCTAGAGTATTACAACAAATTTGAAGGTATTACATGCTTAAACTAAGGTGATCTAAGGTATTACATACAACAAATTTGAAGAGAAAATGATACCAATCGACTCCGAATTATAAAAAGAATTTTTTTATTTTACAAAAACGAAACAAAAGCAATTAAGTAATATTTACAAATAAACACTCTGTTGATACTCATATTACAAGAAATGCAATCGTGAAAGAGGAGTAACTCTTCTTAATTTAAAGTCATCTATTCAAACAGTATATCAGATGAATTTGAAAACAAAGACAGCCCTTGATCAATAAAATAAATAAGAAGAGAAATTTTTTTATTTACCCGAAACTCAAATCTTTAACTGAATGCTGGAAATGCCTTTTGGGGAGTTTCTGTCGTCTGGACTAAGGTCCGTGAAGCAGGCCGGAGTTAGAAACGTAAAGTTCATCATATAGGTTAACAGCCGTTAGTATAACTATCGATTTTATGAGTGCGACGTCTTTATGCAAAATTTTTGGATTGTTCTAGAACGTTCTTTTTGAGTTGAAAAAAAAAGAATACTTTTTTGTTGTCTTGAAGATGGGTTGGATTGTTCTAAAATTAATATAAAAGAATGTATTTTCTTTATTTAATTTTATTAAATATTAATAATCATTTATTAATTATGTTACAAATTTTATATCATTAATTATTATATCATTATTAGTTTATTATAATATATATATTATATAATTAATTATTATTATTGATTTATTAATATAAAATATATATTATAATGTAAGGAATATACTTTCTCATAATAATACTGACAGAAAACAAACATACAGACATACATACTTCGAACATTCTACACATAGTATTTAGTATTGTCTGGTCTATTCTCTGCTTCCTTTGTTCCAGCTTCTTTTGTCTCATCAGTCTACTGGTCTCTACATATTCGCTGTTTTGATACCTTATTGTAATATAGCTTTCTAATCAAGCAGCTTCTTTCCAAAAACTTTAGGCTTGTGAAACTCTTTTTCTGCTGACTGTTTTCCTCCTACCTATAACCTTGGTCTTTTCAAGGCTAAGATCAATAAGCATCTGTCTATGCGATAATCGTGTTTTGTTCTTGTTAGCTCCTTTCATCAAATGGCTTCATGCCTTGTCTGGAAAGATTTTAATGATAAGAAATTTAACTTTTCGAATTGGTACATATATAAATGTATTTTTTTTTAACCATGTTTCATTAATTTCATTCAATATTTATATTTTTATCCATTCTCAACATGAATAACTATCAGCATGGGTCCTGTCATCATCATACCATATCCAAATCAGAATCCACGTTACGCATTCTTCATTTTTGACAGCTTCATCTTCTATTGATTAGACAATAGTCAATTTTATCTGAGTAGCAAATGCAATAATTACCATGAATACTCAGTCAGAGCAACAAAATTCAAGTGTTTTTTGACAAGCTTCTGGGTTTGACCTTTACTCCTGATCTGAAATGGAACACGTACATCAAGTCTGTTGCCAAGGTTGCTGGAAAGATGGTGGGATCCTTCTACCGCTCCAGAAGATATCTCACTACTGATGCAATTCTCTATCTATATAAAAGCCAAGTACGTCCAAGGATGGAATACTGTTGCCATATCTAGGCAGGAGCCGCCAAAAACAGCCTATCATGCCTTGACAGAGTACAAAATAGACTTTGTGGCTTAGTGGGGGATGCCCTTTTCTCTGCCCTGCAACCTCTCTCCCACAGAAGAGACGTTGCGAGCCTATCCTTGTTTTATCGTTATTTTCATGGCAGGTGCTCGTCTGAACTCCAGTTTCTGGTCCCCCCTCGCCAATCTTTCACGAAAAACACCCGTCTAGCAGAATCCACTGTGAAAAATTCCCCCCACTCTATATCTGTGCCTAAATCAAAATGCGGATTCCATGAACAAAGCTTCTTTCTTAGAAGTGCACGCCTGTGGAACTCTGTTCCGTCTGCCTGCTTCCCTCCGGACTACAACTTGGATGTCTTCAAGTCCAATGTTAACAAATTCCTAATGAACCGCCCCCTTAATTAAACACTTCATCAAATCTCCACACTAACGTAATGTACTTGCAATAACCCTTATCCCTTAGTGGCTTCCGGGCCTTGATAAGTGGTGATCACTGTGTAAAAAAAAAAAAAAAAGAGTTCATCTTTGTATACAACACAGACATCAATAAAATTTTCTGAGCTTCACAACCATTATATCATTCTCATATTATACCCCTCCATGCAACGCATGTCCTCAATCCTCACTGGCCAGTTTTCACTTCTAGATGCCATCACAGTGCATACATATGTCTAGTAGATTCTTTGTTTACTACTGTAAAAATCAAAGAAAGCGGTTGCGAAGCATATGGACGCTCTATGATGATGTATGAAAGTGAAACTTGGCTAGTGAGGGTTGAGGACATGCATTGCATGGAGAGAAATGATATGAGAAAAATACAATGGATATGTAATGCTTATCTTAAAAACAGGCTTCGATTTACAGATCTCAAACGACGATTAAATCATGACAGTATAGCGTGATATTCACAGAGCAGGAGACTTCGTTAGTATGGTGATGTTGAAAGAATGAATAAGAGTTGTTTGGTAAGTACGTGTAAAACAGTTGACATGAGAAAACACGAAAGGAAGTGATGAAGACAGAGCTGAGAGGAAGGACAAATAAAGACGTGACTAGAGATAAGGTTTGGAAGTCAAGAAAAGCCGCCCAACACATACTAGCATGTAATAGAGACGTTAGACTGGTCGTAGTGACGGCGGTGGTGGTGGTTTACACGGATTAACCTAGTAGTTCCCAACCACTGTGCCGCAGCACATTAGTGTACCACAGAATACTGGTGTACTGCGAATTGATAATAGCTAGAAGCCATTTAATTTCATTTTGTTTAATAAAACCGTTTAATTTCTTAATCGTGATGACACCGTTCAATTCCAACTCAAAATAAAAAAGCTATTGAAATCTTACTGCAATTCTCAACTTCGTACCTAGGTGAACTGATAATGTCTTATCAAAATAACATTAAAAATAAAAAACGTGAAAGACTTAAAAATATTGAATAAGAGTTAAGAGTGTGTCTCTCCATCATATTCGCCTACATATTGCAGCAATAGTTAAAAAAACACCAGGCACAACTGTCACACTGACATTCTTCATTATTATTTGATACCAGACATTAAATACAGGATATGTTGATCTATGTGAATAAAACATTCCTCATATAATCTTTATTTATTTTATTGCAAAAAAAAAAAAAACTTTATGAGTAGAAAATGCATATTTTTTATGGTAGGTGTGCCGCAAGAATTTACAAAAACTCAATAGTGTGCCGTCATGTAAAAAAAGGTTGGGAACCACTGAGTTAACCAAAGCGTTGACTATAATTATTACGATTAACAACTGAAATGATACAGCGACTTTACTTTTACTCTTTGTTTAACAAACTCTAACCCAGTGCCCCTCTACCCCCGCAGTAAAAATAATTGTCATGTATTACTGGACATGAAGAATGGGAGTGTACTTTGAGCCTGCTGAAATAACACAAACACCTTAGTTACTTGTTCATCCAGAGAGCTTTGAACCATAAAAGGAAGTAAGGACGGAACAGAAACAAGATTATTCAGATACCGACTACATTAAATAATGGAAAGGTTTTTTTTGTTTGTTTTTGTTTTTTTCATTGCTACATCAAATCTTAGTGGCCTAAAAATCTTCAGAGTTTTATTAAGCTATTTTTTTTTTTTAAAGAAAATCAATGTTCAAAGGCAACTCAAGGATAAGAGTTAATGCGTGGGAAATGACTGGTGAAACAACACCGTGATGATTGGTAATGATAGTGGCGATTAGGCAGAATTTGATTATTAAAGGGTGACAGCTCAATAAGAAGATGTTCACATTGCACTTGAAAATAACCATGTTAGGATCAACCGGGAAGCAGCCTCGCTAGTTCTAAAAAAGGAACTTTGCTCGTGGAATTTTCGGTAGGTTTAGGCATAGAGAGAAAGAGATAGATGAATTTTCGGTAGGTTTAGGCATAGAGAGAAAGAGATAGATGAATTTTCGGTAGGTTTAGGCATAGAGAGAAAGAGATAGATGAAGGGCAACTACTGAGAGCAGTTGTAGTTATAGGAGTTATACTTAAACATTTTAGCTTAATCGTAAAATAAATTATAACTGCAGTAGTAATAAAAAAACAACAAAGGTTAACAATAAAATATACAATCCAATACCAAGCAAAATTAATAATGAATAACACTTATTGAAAAACTAAAATAATCTCAGTTTTTTCTAAAACAACTTTCAAAGACCCTGGATTCAAAGGTATAATAAATTGATAACTTAAATATTGCAGCATTAAGAACATTTTTGAAAATTCAATTTATAACATTATATAATTAATTCTTAATGCTGCAATATTTTAAGTTAAAACTTTATTATATCTTTTACAAGAATATCTTGTCCTTTTTTTTCCAGTTTTAACAGTTAGTCCTTTACTTTTCCATGTTTAAGCTTAACCATATTACTTTTCATGCTCGCATTTTTCTAAAAATAAGAATAGGAGGTGATAAAATGGAGTCTAAAAATAGATAATGATAAAATAAAATACAGTAAATAAATAAAATAAAAATAATAAAATTAAGTGAAATTACGAATTTTTTTTATTTAAAAAAATTTTTTTTTTTTTTATATCGCGTTTAACCGGTGTCTAAGTTGTTCTCTTTAATAATTATTTTCGACAGAAAGGGAGCAACGTGGAAAAAAACTTTTCTTTGCTTAATTATATTGCTGGAATGGGAGATTATAGCTGACTCAATTAAACGTCGTGTGGATCCGTTATGTATGTGCTTAAGGAAAGTTGCTTTGTTAAAATCAAAATGGTGGTCGTTTTCCATGATGTGACAAAATATGGCGTTGAGTGTATTGTTGTTTTTTACATCTCTTTTGTGTTCATATATTCTTTTATTTAAATTACGTTGAGTTTCTCCTACGTATATTCTTCCACAATCAAGGCAGGGTATGGAATATCCTCCGACTCTCTCGTCAATGACAATCCCTCTTGAAAAAGCCCGCATAAATCGGGCGAAACGTTGAGTATCCAGGTCCTTCCACCTCCATTTTATTTCATATCGTCGGATTTAATCCAGCTCAACAATCATATATATATATATATATATATATATATATATATATATATATATATATATATATATATAAAGAAGGTTATAAAAAAGAAAACGCGAGTCTTTGAATTTTGAACAAAATTTTGCACTATATATGCTCTGTCCCTATTAAATAGACACATTGAGCTTAACTCAAAATTAACGGTGAATGGTTTTAAAATAACAATCTAGACCCGTTAAACGAAAACGGTATACATTGAAAGTAACGACATTTCAAAAAGAAACGTTAATATATATATATATATATATTGCTTCTAACACAAGTTTCTTAAAACCGCATTCTAGAATTGTGAGTTTTCATCAAATATATGGTTATTATATCTAATTTTGTTGATTCTTCTAACAGGGTTGTAACTACTCACAAACTCCTAACTTACAATTCGCCGAACTATCTCCCCCTATTGTACTTGGTGTGAATAAAAGGCTTTTCTTTTCACAAGTCACTCGTTCATAAACCCAAGCAGCCATAGTATTCCTGCCTGTACCTGCTCTTCCCCTCCTCTGGGTACACACTCATCGTGGGCGCTTATTACTGTGACTCGCCACACTTATATCTCAATACACAAAGTGCAGTAGAATTAATAATAGATCTATGATCGTCAGAATTCTTATGAACATAATATCATATTTATTGTCTTGATAAAACATTTTTTAAGTGATCAGTGAAAAAATAAAACTCAGAAAGTCTCCAGAGCACTACTGCAAGTATTAATTAAAACCAAGGAAGCCATTCTAAAAGCACTACTAAGACCAAGTCTCTACCCGCCACAAGAGAAGATATTTGAAGAAAAATATTTTTAAGTAAGGCCTGAAAAAAATAATAAATCGTCAGAATCCACATGAGCCCTACTAAAAGCAATAAAAATGGGTATAAATATAATTATAATTGTATATTTATATTTAAATTAGTCTTTTTTACTCAACGGGGTTTAATTACATTTATTTGTAAGGAAACCATTTTAAATAAGTTAAAACAAAAAATATTGTTAACCTTGTGTATGCTTTGAATAGCAGCGGTGACTGTTAATATCAAGACAGGGCGACCATGAAATAGGTAAGCAGATGGATTTTTTTAAACCAGAAGTCAGAAACTGGATGGGCGGTTTAAGCGCCCAAGCAAGCAAGCAAGCTAATCTGAGTTTTATAATTATATAGACGTAGGTGCACCTGAACAATCGGTACCCCATTGCAATTTTGTCCTTGTGGTCTTTTTTCAACTATTTCTGCAGATTATTGGACACTAAGCTACCATATAAACAATTTTTAAAAAATCAATATTTAAAGATTTGGAAAAAGGATTCAGTTTCATATACAACGTTCCAGTAAATGGGACCCCATTTTCAGAACCGATTTACAGCCCCGATTGTACATTGGCTCCTTCAGACCCCTATCCCCCGCAATTATTATTATAATCGTTATTTGTTGTCAATTAATAAATCTCGCCTATATCGTTTGTATGTATCAAGTGTTGGCGCAAAACCGGAGATCCTAAACCAGACTCTTTAACCGAAAGGCTTTTTAAACACCAAAGCAAGCAAGCAAGACGATTTGAGTATATATATATATATATATATATATATATATATATATATATATATATATATATATATATATATATATATATATATATATATATATATGTTCAAAAACAGCCTACAGAAAAGGGACTCTGATCGATGAAAGTATGATAGGTTATGAAAAGGAGGGGGTTGTAAAGAAAAAGTTTTGATACTAAAAAATTTTACCCTAAGAAAAATATGATGAAAGTAAAGATAATTTTCGTGAAAATATATTTTTTTATATCAACTTTGTTTCCATTCGTAGCCAAGAGTCACCAACAAAATGATGTTTCCTTACAAAGGGAAAATGTTATATATATGCATAATAATATAAATATACAAAAAATAAATGTTACCATAGTCAATAAAAGTGACTTTTATGTTAGAAAAGTTCATTGGTTTGTATTTTAAGTAGTTTGTAAACAATTTTTTTTTTAAATCACGAACCGGTTTTAAAAAAAAAAATCAAAATGGCAGCGACTTTGAAATGGAGAGCCCCTTTTTCAATTTGAAGGAGGGGCACCTGAGCATTCTGTGTTAACAATTTAAGAGAGCTTCGTCAACGTAAGGAATATTTATAAACATATTTTAATGTTTTCCGTTATTTTGTGCTTGAGGAATATTCGATTATGCCATGTGTAGTTTATATAAAAATTCATTTAAGTAGTTATTACCTCAAATTTCGTTTTAATTTCGGTTCGCTAAAATTATTTCAAGTAAAGAGCATTAAAAACTATTTCAAAACAAAAAGAAAAACATGAACGGAACTTTTATTGACTGTGGTAACATTTATTTCTTGTATATATATATATATATATATATATATATATATATATATATATATATATATTGGGTAGTCGTTTGTTGGCTTTCCTGCTAAACATTCTTACTAAATAATATCGACGAAATATTGAAAAACAAAGAAACAAAAACAGTTTTGAAAAATAATGAAGCTTTACTTACTTTAGTAAAATAATCCCGAAACAGTAAAATGGGATATTAAAAAAGTAAACACGTAATTATTTTAGTTTTTTTAAAGCAAAGAATCGATATAATATGAATAAGAAGAAAATGGCGCCCTTTCACAGCAGAACAGCTTCGTTTCAGTTTTACAGTATTGAAGGGTGTAGTATTGCGCCGTCGGATTCAGGGTTGTACTATTGTAATGTAAAGAACACGCAGAAAAAGTTGTAATCATCTGAATTCCTTCTAGTACACTGACAAAAAAAGCTTAAACAGATATATAAATAAAAATAAAAAGGTTGTGTAAATGCTTTTAAAAAGACACATAATCACGTGAACTGGATATTTTTCCATCTTTTGATATGATAACAAATAACGTTCTTATTTTTTATTATTTATCTATTTTCGAAAGAGTGTCACGTGCAAGTGGAAAAGGAAAAAAACGGAGTTATACAAAATTTGTGTCGAGCATTATCTAAAGTTCCAACTTTTTTTTTTTTTTTGGCTTTCACTTTAATAAGGACGTAAATTTATGAGGTAAATTTATTCGTCACAATATGATTCAACTCAAAAAAATAAATAAAAGCTAACGCGAATTAAGATTAAAGTTAAGGTGTTATTGTGGACCCTCACCCCTTTTAAAAAACCTTGTTAAACTTTGTGATGTATTTACATTCTATGGAGGTCAGGCGCGAACGAACAACCAATAATTTTATTATACCATATTTCTTCAAACTGAAACATAATAATCAAAGTATACTTAGGCAAATAGATATGAAAAGTCTTTATTAAAGTTTGCGCCATTTTTCCATGGAGTATGGGTACGAACGCAGACCCCACAATTTTTATGAACCATTGTTCTGCCAGATCAAATATACCCATTCCTGATCCTCGATACATCTTCTATCATTATATGTAATCAGTTTTTTAAAATAGTCAACCATATAGGAGCCTATTCGTTACTAGACACACACACACACACACACACACACACACAGACGTTCAGCTTTATATTATTTATATATATACAGGCGTCAACAGGCAGTACTATTTCACTGTTTACAGCGAGTCAGTGCAGGTAGACAAGCAAGTGCTTCAAGACGGGATCGAAACTCAACCATCGAATTGACAGTCTACACCTCTACTTGCACTATCATTCAGCACCGCCGTAATCACACACACACACACACACACGCACACATATATATATATTTATATATATATATATATATATATATATATATATATTTATATATGTGTATGTGTATATATAATTAAATAATAATTATCATTCATAGCTATAGACAGTGTTTCCTCCTTACACAATCATCAGTGTAAAGATAACAATCCCTGCCGGTCATGAGATTCGAACCTGGCCATGACGCCACCTTTTGCTCTATTTGCTAAGCCTCCACCTCACAGCCACAAAACAATTGTCAAGTGAATGAAGGGAATTAAGATTTATTAAACACAGACTATGGGCGAAAACATTATGACAATCAAGAGTGTTCGCACGAGCAGAAGTCATGAATATTGCATAGATACCAATTGTCTGTCTTAGTTATAATTTCGCAGATATCTTGAAGTATTCTTAAAGAGGCTTGATAATTATCATTAAATAACAATTATTCTTTATACTTACAGACAGTAGAGTTTCATGCTTATGTAATCATCAGTGTAGAGTAAAAATTCTTACAAATCTATAGCTATAAATTGTTTTATGTTGATTAAAATATTGGAAATTATTGGACATTTTTGCTTTCAAAATTAACTAAATTAGTTTTTTTATTTTTGAATATTCTTTGTGTGCTTTCCAGTTGGTTTCAGTAAAACGCATAATGGAATAAACCCAAAGCTACGTTCGTTCTTTATATTTCTTGGTTATTTTCGTGTCGTCACTAGATGATCTGAAGAATTTAGATTAAAATGTTCCTATAATTCAATTCTTTTGGATAGATTACATTATCTTTGCATATAAATCTGTAATTTGAAAGCACCCATTCATGCAATCACTGTGATCAGTCTTAAACAGAACCCAATAATAATAATAATAATAATAATAATGATAATGATAATAATAACAATAACAATGATAATAATAATAATAATAATAATAATAATAATAACAACTAGCTGGCCGCTCGTACAATACGCTTAAACATGATATTTTAATTTATGCAGATTGTGTATGTATTATTATCGAATCAATCCTCTATTGATTATCATATATTACGAGGAATAATTTGTCTGGTGGACTAATTCGCAATAATAATAATAATAATAATAATAATAATAATAAAATAATAATAATAATAAATAATAATGTCGTTCATCAAATTCCGTCTGTGTTTGTTCACAATATCACATCAGCTGATATTTGGACTTGACGATGACTGCCCTGGAAAAGTCACTTCTGATTAACTCTTTTTTATCTATAAAAGAGAAATATTAATTTTAAGATCGGATTTTTGAGATTTTTCGATACTTATCCAATGAATTTCTGTATAAAACATATCTAAGAAAATTGTCAGAAATATAAATTACCTTTATGTGAAATTTTGAAAAAGATGGGCTCAGCCGTTTCGGAATCTGCGAGGAAGGAACTCACACACATACACACAAAATGGCTTTTATATAATAGTAGAGATAATAATGATAAAATTGCAGTGTCGGCATCAACTGGCACCACACCAATTAGTCACGAAGGGTCAAGGAAGATGGAATGACCGAGGAGAGAAAGCACTAACCAGACCTCCACTTGATGACTGCGATAAGGACTGGAATTTCAGGGAGGCTTATCGCTACCCAGCAAGAAATCAATAGGAAATGGCTGTTGCGGTAATGCAAATTTATTTGCAAAGGTTATTAAAAGAGGTAGAAAGTACGGGAAATTTGGGGAAACGTTGTCACCTAGATTCCAGGGAACACCATAGGTTGTTAAAAAAGAGAAATCTTTGATGATGGCCTGTGTGAAAACTACTGACTGCATAATAATAATGGAACGGTGTAGAGAGTGCTTTGGCCATGAAGTGGTTTATTGCCACCAAAACCTTAGTGCCGAGCAATAATCGTTGCAAAAATAAATGAATGTTTCGATAATGAAAAATCATGTGCAATGATTATCATGAAAGCTGGGGTATACTGGAAATCTGCAGAGATTTGATGTTAATAATCAATTATAAAATGGGCCAAATACTGGTGATGACCTATGTGAAAACTCCTACTGAGTTGTTTATAATATTATTGGAAATTTGGTAAACTTGTGTCACTCACTCCAGAGAATACTACTTGTTATTACCGGTGAGCGAGATCTGGTAATGAGCTGTGTGAAAACTCCTAGTGAATAAATGATTTACAAGACGAATTAAAAACTATTGATAAAACAGACGAAGTACTTGTTATAAAATGGACCAAATACTAATTATAAAATGGACCAAATACTAATTATAAAATGGACCAAATACTAATTATAAAATGGACCAAATACTAATTATAAAATGGACCAAATACTAATTATAAAATGGACCAAATAATAATTATAAAACAGACCAAGTACTTGTTATAAAATGGACCAAATACTAATTATAAAATGGACCAAATAATAATTATAAAATGGACCAAATACTTATTTTAAAATGGACCAAATACTTATTATAAAATGGGCAAAATTATAATTATAAAACGGGCCAAAAACTAAATATATAATGGATAAAAGGTAGTTATAAAACGGATAAAAAAATGCTATAAAATGCAAGAAACACTAATTCTGAAATGAATAAAAAAACTAATTGTAAAGTGGACCAAAAACTAAATCTTTAATGGATAAAATTTAATTCTATTCGTTAAGTATAGAGGTCTCCAGATGCCAAAGAGCTTTCTACTCTAACAGTTTCTTTTCTTGAGATGCCTTTGAAACCCCCTTTTTAAATAAATAGAAAAGGTTTTTTTTTAATATCAGTACACACAAAAGCAAATTTATAGGAATATATATAATATAAAGCTGAACGTCTGTGTGGGTGTGGGTGTGTGTGTGTGTCTAGTCACGAAGAGTCTCCTATATCGTTCACTTAGAGTGATCTAATCATTGTATGATGATATTCATAAATGACCTCCCTGACAAAATTGCCTCTGAGATGGGTATATATGCTGATGACACTACACTATATGGCAGATACGACAGGAAGACGAATGAACACATTTCTAAGGAAATGGCAGAAACACTAGAGGAAGACCTCCAATCTGTGGTGGAATGAGGACAAAAGTGGTTGGTCGCGTTCAATGCTGCCAAAACTAAACTAGTTTCATTCAATAATTACAAGAAACCCTCTCTACCACCTATAGCAATGGCCAATGACTCTTTATCTGAGAGTACATCTTTTAAACGCCTTGACCTAACGTTCACAGGAAACATGAGTTGGAACAATTACATTGAAGGCATTGCCAGGGCCGCTGCAAGAAAGGTGGGCTCTCTCTACCGTGCTAGAAAACTACTAACACCCGAAAGTATCCTGTACCTCTATAAGGCCACCATTCGCCCATGTATGGAGTATTGCTGTCACATCTGGGCTGGTGCATCTGCTACTAGTCTCTCGCTCCTTGACAAGGTTCAAAAGAGAGTCGCAAACCTGATAGGCCCTGAACTGGCATCTAAGCTTCAGCCTCTGTCCCATCGACGAAATGTTGTATCCCTCTGCCTTTTCTACAAGTATTTTAGTGGTGAATGCTCTGACGAACTGCAATCACTTGTGCCCCCACGACGTGAGCACCCTCGACAAACCCAACAGGCAGCTAAATCCCACCCCCACACTGTAGAGATCCCTTGATGTAAAAGATTTTTTTACTCCAATAGTTTCTTCCCCAGACCGCTAGACTCTGGAATTCCATTCCAGGTCCCTGCTTCCCCAACAGTACTGACGTGCAGAAGTTCAAGTGTAACGTGAACCGACATCTTGCTGCCCAAATCTCTACATAGTACCCCAGTAGTTGTTGCCCTTGATAGTAACCCCCTACACCAAAGTGGCAATTTGCCTTGTTGGGGTGAAAATGTAATAAATATATATATATATATATATATATATATATAATGATAGAAGATGTATCGAGACACAGGAATGGGTATGTTTGATCTGGCATAATGATGATTCATTAAAATTGTGGAGTCTGCGTACGCGCCTGGTCCACAAAGTATGGAAATAAAAAATTTAAAAATTAAAAAAAAAAAACGTTTACAAGTGTTTTTGATATAGATGTACATAAGAATACTTTGATAAGTATGTTTTAACTTAAATAGGGATGGTATAATAAAATTGTGGGGTCTGCAATTGCGCCTGGCCTCCATAGAATGGAAATAGGCACAAACTTTAATAAAGACTTTTCATATCTATCTGCGTAAGTATACTTTGATAATTATGTTTCAGTTTGAAGAAATATGGTATAATAAAATTATGGAGTGTTCGTTCGCGCCTGACCTCCATAGAATGGAAATATGTCACAAAGTTTAACAAGATTTTTTAATATAGATCCAAAGAATATTGTGATAAGTGTTTCAGTGTGAACAGGTATGGTATAATAAATTATGGGGTTTATCTATTTTATTTTTACTTTCATCATATTTTGCTTTGGTTTTGATATCCCCAAATTCGAAGCTATCTCTTTACAACCCTTCCTTTTCATAACAAATCATACTTTCATAAATCAGAGTCCATTTTCTGTAGGCTGTTTTTGAACCCAGTCAACGACGGGTACTTTTGCTAGTATATATATATATAATTATTTACTATAATTAAATACCTACAGACACTTGTGTTTCATTCTTTCGGCAATCTTCAGTGCAGGGTGTCCCAATTAACACCAGTCGATGGATTCGAACCCGGCGACACAAACTATCTCTGGCTTGATTAGCAAAGACCGTATCCATTCGGCTAACATTAACCGCGCGAAATAACGTTGAAATTTAAACATTTTACTTTTAAATGCTTTTACATCAGTAAGAGTGATCTAATCATTGTATGATGATCTATGCATAAGAGCTAAATTGACGACTTAATTCAACTGAACGTGCTCAACTATAAGAAACGATATATATATATATATATATATATATATATATATATATATATATATATATATATATATATATATATAGCAATTCCTATGCAGAGGTGTACACACACACACACATATATATAATAATAAACGTAAATGATAATTTATTTTTATTCAAAATTACAATTTTAATGGTTATTAATGCGGTTTTATGACATAATATTTCAGGAAAAATGCCATCCGTTAGATGTAGGTTTCGATTCCGTTTTAAACTGCATTGGAATCACTCCCTGCAAATTATTTTGTACATATATGCTACATACAATGCTTTAAGCAAACTAGAACACCTTCAATTATTAATACAACAAAATCCATATGCATAAAATTAAAACATGAAAATTAAAAGGAAATGATAGACGTCACCATTTCCAAATTACTCGCTAAGCATATATTTCATCAATAAATATGACCTGAGGCTTATTTCCAAAATTATTTTTGATTAATTGGTAATTAATTTGGCTCCAAGCATTGTCCAATTTTTCTTGACTTTAGACAAAAAATAAAAGTTTCAAAATGTTTGCATTTATTTCAAAATATTTAAAGATTTACTTAATTAATGGTTTTATCAATCTATATCATGTGACGTAATGTATTGCTTAGTTTGCTTTAGGATTTTGGCTTTCATAAAAGTCACACGATAATTTTGACTTTTGACACAATTTCAGGCGACAATTTTAACTTCAATAAGATATGACGTCATACTTTTAACTTTAATAACAATGATACCGCAATCTGAACTTTAATCTGCTATGACACCAGAATTTTAAATTTAATAAATCTTTTTCACCTTAAACAAGACAGCTATTTTGGACCGTATACAACAGTGGGGAGTTGAGAAGCGAGATGTCTGTTCACATTACATTTAAACTTCAGCAGGTTAGAAAAGCAGGAAACCGGAAACTAACTCTAAAGTCAAGATGTTTAAGGGAAGAAACTATCAGAGTAGGAAGAAATCTCAAGGGTGAGGGGGCGAAATTTTGCTGTTTGTCGAGTTAATAGGAAGTATATGCATTAAGGGAGCCTAACTGCTATGAGTTCATCACTGCACATACTCAGTGCACTCTATCCTGTCTTGATAGACTTCAAAACCGGCTTCGAAACCTAGTAGTTGATGCCCTTTTCTCTTCCCTGCAACCTCTTTTTTCATAAAAGAGACGTCGCGAGCCTGTCTCTGCTCTATCACTATTTTCATGGCAAGTGCTCGACTGAACTCCAATCTATGGTCCCCCTTGCCAAACTTTCACATAAAACACTCGACTAGCTGTCTATATATGATTTTCCCCACTCTCTATCTGTGCCTGATTGTAAACGCAGATCTTCAAGAACTGCTCGCCTTTGGAACACTGTTCTACTGGTATGCGTCCCGGTTGAATACAACATGGTAGCCTTCAAATCTAATGTAAACAAGTTCTTGTTGAGCTGTCCCCCTAAAACTTCAAATTCTAACCAATTATCACCATTAATGATTACTACGTGGTGGAATGATAAAAGTGTCGCCCCAAATAAAACAACACAGATTTATTTTTAAATTTTTATTGAAAAATCAATTCAAGTAATGTGATTATGTAGTAGAGCTAACATCTATTCAATGTAGCCGCATTCAGCCTCAATCACCGGCTCAATACGGGTCTGGAACTGGGGACATGCTTTTTCCACAAGCGCCAGCGAGAGCTTGGTAAATACTCGGTGGATGGTGACGATTAGGCTGGCTTTGGTGTTGTAAGAGATCATGTTGGTAATGTTTTCAACGAATGACCAAACGAAGTAGTCCCGCAGGTTCAGATCGGGGGAAGGGAGGGGGGCAGTTAGAGAAGGGTACAAAGTCGCAGCACTCCTTCTGAAGCCAAGCTTGGATCTCTTTGAACTTGTGGGTTGGCAGTGATTCCTGCTGCTGGCAGCCACCTCATTGCACCAGGGAATCACCAGACTCTTCAGCACATTCAGGTACACTTTGGTGTTGACATTCAAGCCGATTTCAAAGATGTGAGGTGTCATGATGTGGTCCTTACTTATAATTACATCAAAGACCATAACTGTGGCTGGCAACTTTGTTTTCATCACCCTGGGCACGTCGCTGTTATTCGTGGCAATTCAGCGATGCATTTTGAGGGTGCGGGCAATGGTCCTGTTGTCATAACTTGGATCGGTAGAGAGCATGAGTTGTACAGCGGCGCATCACTGATCTCGCCCTTTGAAAATTGTGTCGCTTTACACATGATAGAAGGCTCCTATCGCTCTTGAGATTTGTACACAACTGGCCAACTAGTAGATGGTCTGCAACAAAAACGTAAAACTGGTTTTCATGTATTTTCTAAGGCGATGATTTTATCATTCCATCCTGTACACCATTACCTTACATTCATTAACCCTTATCCTCGAGTGGTCTTCTGGCCTTGTTAAATGGCGTCTCTCAAGTAAAAAAAAAAATAGGTCTTGTAAAACCGGCACAGGGATTCAATATTTCAGCGATGTGATAGAGAAACATAGTCGCAGTTGCATTAAATACGTGACATCAACTCATACGCCTCTTCGTTACCATTTATGTTATAAATCTCATTCGTTTCGATCACCACGGGTAATCTCGTTACCCATAATTCCGACAGTAATGCCAGCTTTTTACGATTTGTAACATGTCACTTACAAAAGGACCAGTGACACGTCTCTTTTCTCCTCCTTTTCTTATTTAAAACATGTTAAAACATGTACATCATTTGACTGAGCAATTTATATATATATATATAGTTTTTACTTTTGAGAAAGTGTTGCTGTTGTTATGGAAAACATTAGTATGGAATATTAATTACATAAAATTCGGTAAAAGTAATTCGCGTTGGAACCTCTCCTTTGCCACGTGAATGACATTAACAAAATTAATTATGTCAATTCCCATCATTTCAGGCCGTTTTTTTCTGATCATTATAGCATGGACCAATCGTCTTTTTTTATTTTTCTTCAGGGGCGGGGCCTATTTTTGTTCTTGTTTTTCAACGATTACAAAAAAAAAAAAAAAAAAAAATGTCAGAACCACCGAAACTTGCTTTTGATTTGTTTAGACTTAGTGGTAATGATGGTGATGGGGAGATTAAAATTTTTGGAAGCTTTTTATTTAATTTTTATTTAATGTTTTTCCTGCGTTTCAAAACGACGTTTTCATTTCTATAAATCATCCACGTTAATTAACTTTGCCTTTCTTTCGCAAACAGTTTGGAAAGCTTTATACTAAATTCATATTTTTAAGTACTAAAAAGAAACACGCATGAATTTAATTTTGCTTTTTTAATAAAATAAAACATCATATATGTTAACAAGTTTTAAAAAATATTTCTCATATACTAAGAAAAAGTTGAGAACTTCCGTATTAATAAAATCAATATAACATCCTGGGCCCAACTCTTTTCCTGATCTACATTATCTTCCAAATCACATCCTTACATCATTTGTAGACATTTATGCTGACGACACTACCATTTATGGTAGCACATCTAAGACAGTAAACGACCAAGTTCTCTCCAATTCTCTCTCTTCTGATCTTGAGCACGTAGTACAATGGGGAAAGGAGTGGCTGGTTACTTTTAATGCATCTAAAACCAAGCTTCTCTCTTTACATCATCAACATTCTGATCCACATCTGGCATCAATTGAAATGAATGGCTCTCGTCTTCAGGAGGCCTCAAGTTTTGACAAACTTCTGGGCTTGACCTTTACTCCTGATCTTAAATGGAACACGTACATCAAATCTGTTGCCAAGGCCGCTGGAAAAATGGTGGGATCTTTCTATCGATCCGGTAAATATCTCACTGCTGATGCTATTCTCTATCTATATAAGAGCCAGGTACGTCCAAGGATGGAATATTGTTGCCACATCTGGGCAGGAGCTGCTAGAAAGGACTTGTCCTGTCTTGATAGAGTTCAAAATAGACTTCGTAGCCTCGTAGGAGATGTCCTTTTCTCTTCCTTGCAACCTCTATCTCACAGAAGAGATGTTACGAGTTTGTCTCTGATGTATCGTTATTTTCATGGAAAGTGTTCGACTGAGCTTCAATCTACGGTCCCTCCCCTCGCCAAACTTTCACAAGAAACACTCGTCTAGCTGTAAACACTATCAATAATTCCCCCACTCTTTATCTGTGCCTAAACCTAAACGTAGATTCCATGAACAAAGCTTCTTTCTTAGAACGTCACGCCTGTGGAATTGTCTTCCGTTTTCCTGCTTTCCGGCTGACTACAACATGGTTGTGTTCAAGTCTAACGTAAATAAGTTCTTGATGAGCCGTTCTATATAAGTTATCAAATTTACCAAATTTTCATTACTAATGATTACTATATTGTCCAATGTCTACTGCACACTCTTTAACCCTTATCCTTGAGTGGCCTCTTGGCCTTGATAAGTGGTGATGCCTATGTAAAAAAAAAAACTCGGAGAAAAGTATATTATTATTAATTTAAGCAGTGTTTATTCAATATTTTCACTTAAAAATAATACATTTAATAATTGCAAAAATATTTTATAGGTGTTTAATGATAACAGTTCATGTGGAAATTTTTAAATGTGATATTCTGATATTCCCTTGTACGCATGAGCGTGTAAACATTAGCGTAAGAATTTTTGTTTATCATCTTGAAAAAAAAAAATAATAAAATTGAGGTCCTGGGCCATTAAAAATAATTTCAAGGATGGGATAACTTCGATTACCGATTAATTCTTTTTAAATTTTTTTTTTCAATTTTCACCCCAAACAAGGCACAGTGCCACTTTGAAGCAGGGGGCTACTATCAGGGATTTAATTAGCGGGGTCATTTTGAAGGGAGATGAGTAGAAAGATGTTTGTTAACATTACACTTGAACTTCTGCATATCAGTGCAGTTGGGAAAGCAGAATCCCGGAAGGGAGTTCCAAAGACCCGCAGTTCTGAGGAAGAAACTATTGGAGTAAAAGGCTTTCTTGCACCTAGGGATCTCTACTATAAAGGGGTGAGACTTAGTAGCTTGTCGGGTTTGTCGGGGGTAGTTACGTCGGGGAGGTACAATTTAAAGAATTTTGGGTAGACAGGACGTTGAAGAAAAGTTTGTAACTTTCTATGAATATGAATAAATAATAACGAAAACTATGAAGGAATAATTATTTTCCTTCAAATTTTAATTCTATTTAATCATTAATAAAATAATTTGTTAGCTTATTTTTGAATGAATAATGAAATTTAAGAATAAATTAAGTCGTGCAATTGCTAAGTATGCAGTTCGTACTGAAGAGATAAAAAGTGTTGAGCAACATTTAAAAAAAATTCAAATTCTGAGGAAAACCGCTGGTAAACAGACGTCAACAATAATTTTATTGTATTACTGAATAAAAAAACTTATACTAAATTAAATATAAATCGTTTTTCAGGAAAAAAATCTTACTCGTATACATTAAAAATATTCTTATTAAATAAGCGGTTCCTTTTTCATTACAACGGAATTCAATCAATTAAACGAAATATTAAACATGATTCGTACTCTTTTGAATTTCAGTAGGCATTTTGTATTGACATTTGATTGCAGACCTTTAAAAAAAATAGAATTCGCCTTTTTTAGATACATATATAATTTTTAGTAAAAATTAGTATGTACATTTTTTTTTAATTCAGTATCTTAAGACTTTAATGTAGAAATTGTCATTGAAATAGTTTCAGAAAACTGATAATTACTTTTCCAAAGACTTTTAAAGTTGACTTATTCAAACTTGAAATTTCAATGATTTTTTTTTAATTGCTGTGAAAACATTTATTGTTGTTAATACGGAAGTGCACATTTTTTTTCCATTTTAGAGATTAATTTTGGCCTTTTATGTTTCAAACACAATAAAGATTTAAACGTAAACGAATAAGATCATTATGATAAGCTTTTTTCACTTCCGACCATTTTTCCACATACCTAATTAAATATAAATTGTGATTTTAAACCTACTGTAGGGGAATTTGGGCAAAGAACACCGGTTTATATATACACCGGAGAGTGACCTCCCTTGGGACAAAAAGACAGAAATGTAAGGTTTTACCTCGGGTGACAACCAAGTCCCACTATGAGACTAAGTAAGACTTTAACCACTTCTAAGTGAGTACTAAATTATTGTTGTTCTGTATTGGGATGTTACATTATTTTCATGTTTGCTAATTCATAATAAATGTATATTTTATGTACTTGCGAATTATCTGCGTTTGTTAAGTATCTTTGTAAGCATTTCTAGTTTCAGTGGTTCAACCAACTATGAAACCCGTAACGCTTACAACACTACTAAAAACAAAATCATTGTCCTCGTTTATTTTAGTGCAACCCGGTAGCTTATCCTATTTTTATTAATAAAAAAAACTATTAGGCAATTTATTTCGAAGGAAAATGGAACTCATAATAATGTTACATGGATTCATGTGGACTCCGATTGCAAACCATTGACGTAGAGTGACTGATTTGGCTCTCTAACGTCCGCCATCTTCACTGTTTTGCTTCCCTATGCCAGCTGATTGACTTAGAGAGTTAACTGCCTGAACCCTGCTGACTCTTATCTATGATGCATTCTGTTTACGTTTAAACCTATAAGCACAATTCAATCGAATGATTGCTTGCTAATATACTCACAAATAGTTAACAGTTGAAATGAATAGATTTAGCATAACACTGTATCTGAGAAAAGACGACCTTTATTAGGCATTCATTGATTCATTTAACCTGAATTTCACGGCACCCCCAAAACTGTCTGTTCGCTGCAACTGTTCTATCTAGGCCAGTAGTTTTCAATCATTGTTTTTACCAATTTGCTCTGAATTCAATCATAGCTAATTCTATTTTTCATTCATAAAAAGTGACAGACGGTTTATTTTGAAGAATCATTGATGTAAGGTGACTTATTTCACCTTTTTATATTCATCATCATACGATACTTTCGCGGTTTTGCTTCTCTATGTCGACTGAAACCTGCTGACCTCTATCTATAATCTATCCTGTTTACGTTTAAATTTATGAACACAATTTAACGAAATGATTACTTACTGACGTACTCACAAATATATTTACTTTAACAGCTGAAATGAACAGATGTAGGCTGACACCGTATCTAGCACCACGCAATCGCTTTTTTTCCCCAAACATAAACTATGAAATAATATCTCATTTCTGAAACTCTATCCCGACAAGAAAAGAAGTCAGATTTGTCTTATTCGAAACCTTAAATACAAAAATTTCACATAAAATGAATGAACACATAAGTAAAAGTGAATCTTTTAAACCATTTTTATGGTGCAGTGACAACAGCAACAAAGTTATTTGTTTTATTTATTTCCAATGTTATTTTGCTGTTGAATCCAAAAGGGTTAAGATGCTTTTAAATTGACGGCCATTCCTACTTGCGGAGAACCACTTGGCAAACCTAATTTTTCAATCCGGCTAAAAGCTAAAAAGGAAAGAAAATTGATCGTTCGAGAAGCTGGGGGTAGAGTTAGGAGACTGCTAAGATGTGCCAGTCTTTAGTGTAGTCATTTTTTTTTTCAGACTAATGTTTCCTGAATTGATACACTGACATAAAAAGGTGCATCCTATTAGATTAGGGAACATAGCATGTTGTTTGCAACAGAGAGAAACCGAAATAGAAATAGAAAGAGAAAGATAGATAAATAGAGAGAGAAAGAGAGAGAGAGAGAGAGAGAGAGAAAGAGAGAGAGAGAGAGAGAAACAGACAGACAGACAGAGAAACAGGGAAAGAGAGATAGACAAACAGAAATAGGCAAAAAGAGACAGGGAGACAGAGAAAGAGAGATTCAGAGTGGATCGATAAAATTGTCGCCCTAGAAAAGACGGCATGATTCCATTTCCGTTTGATGAAAATCGTTTTTTCTTTTTTGTTAGCCAGTTGTGTACAAATCCCAAGGGGGATAGGAGCCTTCTATCATGTCTGAAAGAGACACGCTGTTCAATGAGTGAGATCAGAGATGCGCCACTATACAACTCAAGCTCTCTACTTATCCAAGTTATGACAATAGGACCATTGCCAGCACCCTCAAAATGCAATTCCGGATAACAGGGATGTACACAGGGTGATAAAAACAAAGTTTCTGGCCACGGTTATGGTCTTTGGTGTGGTTTCAAGTGAAGGCCACATCATGCCACCTCACATCTTTCAAGTCGGCTTGAATTTCAACACCAAAGTATACCTGAATGTACTGAAGAGTGAGGTGATCTTCTGGTGCATTCAGGTGACCGCTGGTAACCCTTGGGTGTGGCAACAAGACTCAGTGTCAGCCCAAAGAGACGCAGGCTTAACCTCAATGCTACAACTTTGTACCCTTCTCCCACTGACCTACCATCTCGCCCGACCTGAATTCACTGGACTACTTTGTTTGGTCATCCGTCAAGAAAATCACCAATATGACCTCCCACAACACCACCGAGTGTTCACCAAGCTCCTACCGGTGCTTGTGGAAAAGGCATGCTTTAAGTTCTGGACTCATGTCGAGGTGGTGATTGAAGCTGAAGGCAGCTACATTGAATAGATGTCAGCTCAACGACACAGTCATGTTACTTGAATTAATTTTTTTCAATAAAAGTTTAAAAATAAAGCTGTAGTGTTGTTTGATTTAGGGTGACAAATTTATCGTTCCACCCTGTAGAGAGAGATAAAGACAGAAAGAGAGAGAGAGAAAGAGAGAGATGAAAAAAAGGAGTGGACGAGGAAAGAGAGAGAGACGGAGAAAGAGAGAGAAAAAAAGAGAGAGAATGAGAGAGACAGAAAATGAGAAAGTGATGGAAAGGAGGAGCGGGGGGGTCATGCATCAAGTTTCTTCTCTACAAGTTTTCAATTGTTATGGCAAAGTAAAATGGTTGGTGTGTATCGTTGGCCGAGGTAGGTGTTAGGGTTAGGGTTTGCTTGCAGAACGCAAAATGCCTCTGTTTTTATCTCTCTGCAGAATTGTACCGCATCCCATTGCTATCTGATGCGGAATGGCGCGGAAAGTAGACTTTCTTCTTTACAAAATCTCTCGCCACATCAACCTGGACAAAAAAAGAATGACCATTCCTTTCATTGGAAAATCAATACATTGACCATATTGAATATGGGTTTGAAAGATCAAAAAACTTGAGTTTTTTTTAATGCTTCCTTCTGAAATTCTGAGATTGCACTTTTGTTTATCTTTAGAACCAATTCCAAATAATTCTTTTCAGCTTGTTTTTTGCTCGACATGCCCTCTTTCTAGTTCTGGTGCTACCAGATAAGGCTGTCTGAAGTAACTGGCTTCCTGACATAAAATGCACCAAATATTGAAGTTATTTTTTTCCTTCCCTTGCAAAACGCAAGGGAAAGGAAAAAAATGTTCTGCAGAGCTAAAGAACAAAAACAACTTTCCTGTACAAAACAAGCAAACGAAACACCATGAATAAATATTTAAAGATATAAATAACTTGAAGCTTAAAATATTTTTCCAAAATTATTGGATTTGGCATTAAATGACCTAAAAAGGGTCGATATGTCATAAAAAATGCCAACTAATCATCTCTCCAGCCTTTTTTAATTGTAGTCAAGGTTTTGAAAAGAAATCACATACAAACTTATTGTGGGTTTTCAGCTTTTTTTTTTTACTTTTGTTCAACCCAAATAAAGCATATTTCCACTGAAGCGTAATAAGATACTGCGATAGGTGACAGATTTATAGGTGTTACCTAAGTGGGGAGATGCACAACAGGATGTTTGGTTGCGCCACATTTGTATATAATGGGTCCCTACCACGGCGACTGAGCAGAAATTGGTTAACAGATATATACATTAGAAATTTAAGTTGAGCGATATATGGATGTGTGTGTCGAAAATAAGTTTTAACTAACGGATCGCTGGGGGAAAACAGATGGCTGATATTGACAGCGAAGGGTTATGCGATCACGTCAAAAAGTTAATGGGTACAGACACCTGCAGTGCTGGATCCGGATTTATGGGAACGAGAGTTGACGAGATCACATTTTGATGTGAGATTTGAAAAAAAGTTTTCTGAGTTTTGTTCTTGAGAGCGAGAGAACACACATGTGTTTTAAGATGTAGCTATCGATTTGAAAGCCTCTCCGTTAACATGAAGGGCTAGTGAAGAAAACTTGGTAAGCGTTTCCGAACCACTGTGTTGAAGTACTGTATAAAAAAAAAATCACAGAAGACTGCGTTTACATTATTGCGTGTATGAAACTTTTCACTTGAAGAGAAGATTGAAAAGACGACGATGATAGAGTGAGTCGGTCCAGTAAGAGTTGGTCCTGAAAGGCATGTGCTGGAATGACTATATATGAAGTAGCTACAATCCAAAAAGGGTTGATATGACGTTACCGGTCAACATCTATGTATGTATAAACAGAAAGACGATCGAAAATTAAGTAAATTGGCTGTTAACTGAGTTACTGAAAGTGTATTTTGTTTAAATGACATATATAAGGAGTGGAATATAAAGAGTTGATACGCCGTAACCTGAACTACAGTAAATAAACTTAACAGAAATTTATAGACATTGATGTAATGCACGCTAACACATTTAACTTTCTGCATGTTTTTATGGTTGGCAAAGTAAGGAACAGGGAGGGAATTCCAAAAATTAAACCAATGAAAGATGTCTGTAATGAAATACGGTTTTTGTGTCTGCTAGAATGGACTAACCTAAAAACTCCTTTTCCTATGTGGACTTGTAATACAGAAGTATATATAATGAGAAGAGTAACGTTTCCTTGATGAGCTTGTTTCAAAGATTGGTGATGCCTTACTAACGTCTGTCTATCCATTATTATAGTCTCTATTGCAATAAACGTTTTTTTTTTACTTGAGGGTCACCACTTGTCAAGGCCCGAAGGCCACTCGAGGATAAGAGTTAATGAATGTAAGGTGGTAGCTTAGTAATCGTTAATGGTGTAAGTTGGGCAGAATTTTATTATTTAAGGGGACGGTTCAGCAAGAATTTGTTTAAATTGGATTTGAAAGCTACTGTGTTGTATTCAACCGGGAAGCATGCCAGCAGAACAGTGTTCCACAGACGGGCAGTTCTAAGAAAGAAACTTTGTTCATGGAATCTGTGTTTAGATTTAGACACAAATAGAGAGTGAGGGAAATCGTATATAGTGGTTGTAGCTAGTTGAGTGTTTTTTTGTGAAAGTTTGACAAGCGGGGAGCATCCCTTTTGTGGCAAAGATGTTGCAGGGATGAGAAAAGAGCATCATCTACTAGGTTTCGAAGCTGATTTCGAACTCTATCAAGGCTGGATAGGGTACGCTGAGCAGCTCCTCACGAGATGTCACTACAGTACTCAATTTCAGAGCGTACCTGGTTCTTATACAGGTAGAGGATTGCATCGGCAGTGAGATATCTTCTGGAGTGGTAGAGTGATCCAACTATTTTCTAGCGATCTTTGGAAACATATTTGATGTGTTAACAGAAATAAACCGTGCTTGACACATACATATGCCTGTCTGGAAAAAACAAAAACACGGTTGATTGTTGAAAATAAAATAATTGTCTATTGATTCAAAACCACTTGTAAAGATTGCGCTATCCAAAAGAATAAATATAACAAAAATCTTACTTTCTAAAATGAAGATGTGGATTATATGATTGTTGGATTTACCAAAGTAAAAGGGCGTATGTAGTGTGGGTCACCTGTCGGAAAAAAGTCTAATCAAGGACCAGGTGGTATTAGTAGACGTCAAAATGTGGTAATATTTATTTCATCATCCTTATCATCCTTATCATCGTCATTATCATCATCATTATCATCATTATTATCATCATTATAATTATCACGCTTATCATCATTATCATCACCCTTATCATCATCATCATCATCATCATCATCATACCCATCATCCTTATTATCATCTTTATAATCATCATTATCATCCTCATTATCATCATAATCACCCCAATCATAATCATCATCATAATCACCATTATCATCATCCTCATCATTATCATCTTTATCATAATCATCCCCATCATCATCATCATTATCATCATCCTTATCATTATCAGCATCCTTTTCATCCTCATTATCATCATCATCATCCCCATCATAATCATCATCATCATCATCATCTTCATCATCATTATCCCCACCATCATCATTATCACCATCCTTATCATTATCAGCATCCTCATCATCATCCTTATCATCAGCAGCAACAGCAGTTGCACGTCCGTTTTACATGCTGGCATGCGTTAGGCAGCTTTCGGAAATTGATTTCCAAACTAATGTATCTCTGGCCAAGTCTTTAGTTACCACCCCCACCTCTCTCTCTCTCTCTCTTTCTCTCTCTCAAGTCCAGCCTTATTACTTTTTCTCATGTTTTCATTGGCCTCTCCCTTTTGAACTAGACCTGCTATCGCAACTGTTCTACACCCCAAAAGCTCTCACCATTCTTTTAATGTAGTCATACCAACAAAGTCTCCTATTCTGCACAGATCTCCCTATACTATCCAAACTAAATCTTCCTTTGAGATCATCAGATCTAAATATATCTTTAAGAATCGTATTACACAACCATCATATCATTCTCCTACGTTTGATAATAAAATGATATCTAAATTTTTTTTTCTTCCAACTCTGTTCATCGGCGGGTTAAGATAATCGGTGTAGAATTGTAGAATTGTGTCTTTGAAATTGTGATACCGTTATTTTTTTCATTATTTTTACCTTTGTATCGACGCCCCCTGGACTTTTCAAAATTGAACTTCCGATATCAATCTCTGACGGCCCACCCGTACCCACCTTACCCTCGATTTATTTTTTTAGTTAGGATCTCTGCCCTCTTTCATAAATAATTTAGTTCACAATTCGATTCAATTTTTTCCTTGAAAATTATTCTCGTTAAATATTTTCTACTTCAAGAAAGAAAAAAAAAACATTTTTATTTTAATTTTTTTTTTTTTTTAAACCTCTTAAGGTATTTATTTTTTTCATCAGTCACATTATTTTTTTGTTTGGGGAGGAGGGGGCATTTTTTTTTCTTCTCTTTATTTGTCGACAATATGAAGCCCGATATTTCTCGTTGATAACAAAGCAGAGTTATTTTCCTGATGACGGTGATTACTGACATTATCTCCTTTGATGTGCATCTTCGAACGGCACCACCGATTCTTCCGACCATCTCATTTCAATGGAATTATTTTGCTTGTCTACTTAACTCATACGACGTCAACTTTAAAACGAGATTTTTTAAAAATCCTTTTCTTTTTCAACAATCTTCTTCTTTGCGCGTCTTTGAATTTTTATGCAGTGCTTTGCATCTTTGTTGTATTCTGCAAAATCTGTTAAGCTGCACCAGTTGGACAGTAGAGAGCAGACAAGTTAGTGTTGTATCGTATGGTCCTCCTCCCTATATCGGCAGATGGTTAGCCCCATTTTGTAAACCCATCTCATTATAGCAACTAATTTCTAATCAACCCATTTCGTTCTCAGTCGGGTGAGTTTTCCACTGAACCGATGGTTCTTTTAATCCAAAGGTCTCCAAACTACAGCCTGCGGGCCAGATCCGGTGTGCTAAAGTTTTTAATCCGGCCACAGAGCTCTTATAAAAGATATAAAAATATTGAGGAAATATTTTAAACCTGGAAATGTGTAAAAATAGTGTAACGATTTTTTTCTTTTTGTTCCGAGAATAATTTATAAAAAATGAGGTTTGGGAGAACCAGTTTTACTGAAATGCAAAGCCAATGGGCAAAAGAGTATAGGGCATGTCCAGGTATTTTTTTTTTAATTTTGGTCTGCATAGCTCTAAAAAATCAGTAATATGCCCCCCCCCCCCGTTCGAAAATTTTGGAGAGCCCTGTTCTAATCTAAGAGGGACGGCCAGGGGAAGACACAACTCCTAAACCAGTATGAGAGAGGAAAAAAAAGGCAATCTAGTTGTTTGGTTCTAAAAGATTTGGTTTATACCGACATGAGCGCCTATGGCTATCTGGTAGTTATATAACTCCCTTCTCTCTTGGCGAAAAAATACGACACGATGATGACAAGATGAAGAAACAGGGGTTTAGAAAGTGTACTCTGGATAAACAAAAATTGTTTGACAGCCCAATTTGCATTTTCTTGTAGGGATGCCTCAGCCGATTAGCCATAAATGCATCCCTTCTCAAAGAGTGAGGAGGTAAAATCTGGGAAGGTGAACTTTTAGAACTGCACAAGACCATACTTCAGATTCACAGAGAACAAGGCTATACTAGCTACAGCATGATCAAGATCCTGTCAGTCTTGGTTTTGGTTCGAAATAGCCAACTTGAATGGTAGCTAACTAGACTGAGTCCGCAAATACCACCTTTAGCACTACCTCTACTGTAAAACTTAGCTATTTCTGCGAGTCACTTATCAAGTGAATAATAAAGAAGAAATACTATAAGCACCCTGGAAGGAAATGGTGCCAGTAAATCCTTTATATATGAGGCTACAGTCATCTAAACTGATTCTGATAAAATTATTAAAATGTGTATAAGGGTAAATTTTAACATAAATTTTTATGCCCTGTAGGTTTCATTCAAGAACAGTGATAAACGACCTATAAACACTCTATAACAACCACGTATAACCCCAAACTAAGAGCATGTCACCCATGAATGGCTACCATTTTTTTAATTATTCAGGAGAATCGCTTACACTTGAACAGGTCTTTAAGAAAATATCGGAAATTTTCAAAACATGCCCACATAAAAAATGATACTAACGAGTCAATTTTTTTCACACACAAACACACACACACACACACACACATATATATATATATATATATATATATATATATATATACTAGCAAAAGTACCCGTCGTTGACTGGGTTCAAAAACAGCCTACATAAAATGGACTTTGATTTATGAAAGTATGATAGGTTATGAAAAGGAAGGGTTGTAAAGAGATAGCTTCGAATTTGGGGGTATCAAAACCAAAGCAAAATATGATGAAAGTAAACATAAAATAGATAAACCCCATAATTTATTATACCATACCTGTTCACACTGAAACACTTATCGCAATATTCTGAGGATCTATATTAAAAAACCTTGTTAAACTTTGAGACATATTTCCATTCTATGGAGGTCAGGCACGAATGAACACCCCATAATTTTATTATACCATATTTCTTCAAACTGAAGCATAATTATCAAAGTATACTTACGCAGATAGATATGAAAAGTCTTTATTAAAGTTTGTGCCTATTTCCATTCTATGGAGGCCAGGCACGAATGCAGACCCCACAATCTTATTATACCATCCCTATGTAAGTTAAAACATACTTATCAAAGTATTATTATGTACATCTATATCAAAAACACTTGTAAACGTTTCTTTTTTTTAATTTTTTAATTTTTTATTTCCATACTTCGTGGACCAGGCGCGTACGCAGACACCACAATTTTAATGAATCATCATTATGCCAGATGAAACATACCCATTCCTGTGTCTTGATACATCTTCTATCATTATATGTGATCAGTTTTCTATAATCGTCAACCATATAGGAGCCTATTCGTGACCAGACACACACACACACACACACACACAGACGTTCAGCTTTATATTATAGATATGTATATATAATTACTACAATTGTTTTTAAATACCTACAGACACTAGTGTTTCTTCCTTTCGGGAATCATCAGTGCAGGATGTTATAATTACTGCCGGTCGTGAGATTCAAACCTGGACAGAAAGCCATCTCTGACTCCATTAGCATGGAAAAAACTGCACGGCCAACCTTAAACGCGAGAAATATCGTGAAAATTTAAACATTGTTATTTTTTAAATGTCGATAGTGATCTAATGATTATAACATCATGATCTGCGCATGCGTGACAGACAATCATTTCAACTTTAAAGTGATCAACAATAAAAACCGAGTTCTTAAAGGAACTGATATATATATATATATATATATATATATATATATAATTATTTTCACGGCCAAACAACGCCGCAGCACAAAAGAGCCATGACAGCCAACAAAGCGGAAGTTCAAGATCAGGTAGAAATATCCGAACTTGGTATTTGAAATCCGAGCCTCTTGCATGCGAGGCAACACTCTGTCAACAGAGCAAAAGCTCTGCATGCAAGAAAGTCTATGAACTAATACAGATCAAGCAAACCGCGGCTAAATCCAACCGTGGAATGGATCTACTTCGTCTCGACAAGGGACATGGTCATCCAGCAATAACCCTAGCCGTTGTCTCAAAAGTAGGAATTTTCAACTCGCTAGGACGTCGCCATCCAGTAATGCTAACCTAGCAAGCAATTAATAGTAGAATTTTTCAGAATGTGAGAGAATATATAATTGTTTCCACAGTCATACAACGCCGCAGCTCACAAGAATCATGAGAGCCAACAAACCAGAAGTCCAACAATCGGGTTTCGCCCTCATTTGGGCTCATCAGACATATTGGACTTCCGGTTTGTTGGTTGGCATGGCTCTTGTGAGCTGTGGCGTTGTTTGGCTGTGGAAATAATTACATAATCTCTCACATTTTCGAAAATTCTCTCTCTCTCTCTCTCTCTCTCTCTCTCTCTCTATATATATATATATATATATATATATATATATATATATATATATATATATATATATATATAATTAATACGGATATATAGATATATATATATGTATAACAGAGAAAAGGATTCTTTTAGACCCTAGACGTCTTTCGCCATCCTCATCAGGGGAAAACGATGGCATTTTCGAACTTTTTTAAAAAAAAGAAAATATGGGGTTGAAATTAAAATAAATAATGAACATGGGAAGGATTAATTTACAATTAATATATATACAGGAAAAAGGTGGGGGAAAGGATAAAATAAAATGAATTAACGGGGGTATATATATATATATATATATATATATATATATATATATATATATATATATATATATATAATGAGTGTTAAAAAAATATATTAAACAATCACGAATGGGTAATAATGATCATCCGCATATAAATATACGGAGAGAAAAAAAAGAGGAAAAAGGAGGTTGGGAAACATCCAAAATATTTCTCTAGAATTCACCAAAAAGGTCCAGGGTGTTCACAAACCGTTTCTGCCTCTGAGAGAGGGTTTAAGGCGTGCAATAGAGACGAATTCGAGAATTTTCAAATGATTACTAGATCGGCCTCGAAATAAGAATTAAAAAAAGTTGTCCTCATAAGCCTGCCCACATTTTGGGTTATCCAATAAATGATTTCCAATTTTGGAATCTAAATTATTGTGGGTGGGGTTGAGGAAAATTTTATTTTTATTTCGAAAACCTGAAGGAACATGTTTTCCAATTCTTGACTAAAATGAACGCTGGTTCGCTCGACATAGACATCATTACACTGACATTGGAATTCGAAAATGCCATTATATATTTCCATATTAATTATATATATATGACGATTGCAACGTCTTGTCAGACGAGTGCCACTCCCTCAGACATTTAAAATCCATGAGCCCAAATGTCTGAATGAGTATCTATACAAATATGATGTTACAGAGTCTTAGCTTTGTACGACAGCTAAGTCTCTCTCTCGGTTCAAAATGTTGAGATCCAGCAACAAGCAAGAACAAGATAGCCAGCAACAAATTAAACTGCAGACCAGCTTAATGCGGGTACTGGTCTTCTGCTTTATGGATTTTTAAATCAGAGATTTGCTTCTCCTAGAAAGGTTGCCTTCACCACGGCTTACGGGAGCCCTCTCTACCCCAATACACACACACACAAATATACACGGTGCTAGTTGGCCGTTGAACCAGAAAAAGAGTTCATTCGCCCTATATATATATATATATACACATTTCTGTATGTATATAAAATTAATACAGAAAGTATAAAAATTAATATATTTTCTTTAATAATTTGTATTGGATGACGTGTAGGAATACAAAATGTCATTTGAAAAAAAACTTTTTTTTTTCACGAACAAAATTTTCGATCGTATCTTCGGTCTTTCTCAGTGCAATGACGGGGATGAGTATGTATGGAGGAGGATGTTGTAGGAGGAGAAGATGTAGCTAATGAGAATGTCACGTGTAAGCTTTTTACATACTCATCTACACATATACACATATCTAAATATACAAAAATCAAACAGTAAATATTCTTAGTTTAGTATATATGATCAGAAGAAGAAGAAGAAGAACGGACATATAGACAGTGCAACAGAAGTAAAACAGTAAAACAAAAACGTATAAAGAAACACTAGATGGAATCAAGAAGATTAAAACCGTATAATTGTAAGTTAACCCTCCCCTACCAAAAATAGTGTCAGCATCAACTGGCACTACATTAAATAGTCGTTGTGAAGAGTCAAGTAGGATTGAAAGACCGAGGAGAGAAAGTACTAACCAAACCTCCACTGGTTGAATGCAAAGAGAACTTGGACCTCGGGGAAGCTTATTGTCACCCAAATTCCAGTGAAGATCAATAGTCGTTGTCAGTGAGAAATCAATGGTAAATGCCTGTTGCGATAATGCAAATTCATTTGCAAAGGTTATCGAAAGAGGTGGTGGGTACTGGATATCTGGGAAGACTTGTTGTTACTCAGATTCCAGAGAACATTACAGATTGTTTTCGAAAAAAAAATTTTTATAGCCTGTGTGAAAACTCCTAGTAGATAATAATAATAATAATAATAATAATAATAATAATAATAATAATAATAATAAACTGAAACAGTATAATTGTAAGATCAAATCCTCCCTTTTTTTCTGGGAGTGTCACTATAAACGGATACCACACCAAATAAGTGAGGAGGTTCAAGGAGGATGGAAAGACCAAGGAGAGAAAGCACTAGCCAGACCTCCGCTGGATGAGTGCAAAGAGAACTGGGATCTTAGGGAGGCTTATTGCCACCCAAATGTCAGCCGCCAACGAGAAATCAATGGTAAGGGCTAGTGCGATGACCCAAATTCATTTGCAAAGTTATCGGGGGAGATGGAGAGTACTGGAAATCTGGTGAGACTTGTTGTCATTCAGACTCCAGGGAACACCACCAGTTGTTCTTAAAGAACAATCTTTGATGATGGCTTGTGTGATTACTCATTAATGAATAAATAATAATAATAATAATAATAATAAGAAGAAGAAGAAGAAGAAGAGGCTGACAGCGAAACATTTGTTATTTGTTTGACAAAAAGGAGCAGAAAAATTTTTTTTTTTTTGAAAACTCAAAACGTTTCTGTGTCTTGTGATTCATCTGAGATTGTATTTCGATATTTCTTTATTCAGTTTATGTTTTCGACTTAAAATAGAGAAAATGAAAGGGAGAGGAAGGAAGTAGTTAAAAAACAAATCGGAGCTGTCTCATCAATAAGTTGGATTTGAGAAAACGAAATCAGGTTCAACTCAATATGCAGATTGGAAACAATTTGCATTGAATCCGACAAAATGTTGAGAAATAAATGGGAAAAGTGTAAAAAAAAAAAAATGGAAAAATCTATTTGTGTGTTTATTGACAATTTCTACTTATTTCGATATATATATATATATATATATATATATATATATATATATATATATATATCGCAATATTCCCTCTGCTTCACTTTTTTTTTGTTATCAAGTAAGATCTTTGACTTACTTGTTGTTTCATCAAATACTTTTGCATGCAAAATCCGATCCCGCATTTTGCTAATTCCTACCCTCTGATGAGAAGGAAAGTATTTCTTCGAAACTCTGCGGATTAAGGACTATCCACTTATCTAGTGTTTCCTTTTCGGATTAAATATGTTTTTAACTCATTTCAAAGTGTTTTTTTAACATGTTTTATTAACTGTTTGCTTGTGTGTGTGTATATATATATATATATATATATTCAGACAAGTATTGTTCATTAGCATGGAGTGTTTTTGTTTCATGAGGTTTTTTGTAATTTTTCAATTTTTCGAATTGTCGTTCTTACAAATTACAAACTCATTAAGCAGAAACAGTCCGTGCTATTTAACAATACTTGTCTGAATGAAAGCATGCTGCCTAAATACAATAGTGTGTGTGTGTGTGTGTTCTAAAAAAAGCTTTAGTTATCTATTCACAAGTGAGAAAAACAAAAGAAAACACATATATGAATTAAAAATGAAAAAAAAATAGAAAGATTTTTCAAGAGCGAAAAAAAACAAACTAAATGTTTACTCCATCATTTCGTAGTTAGTTACATTTTTAACTTTTTTTCTCACTCCTGAAAAAGCCACAAGAACACTGCGAGACACGAGTTGTTTGGCCTTCCTTTTTCCATTTTCAATTCATACCGTTGAATTTATTTTATCATTTTATTATTAACACACACGCACACACACACAAACACATGCACACACATATACAAATATAAATATATAGCACTGATAAAACAAAAAATAATAAGAGGTGACGGTGTTTAACGACACCGTCAGAAAACCTCGGTGGGCAAAGTTCAAATCAAGTTTGTTCAAGAGAAACGCTTTTATCAAACCAACGCTTGACCTTGTGTCTAACCTCCTAAAGAATATACAAAACAATAAAATCAATAATACAATACAAGGCATACAATATATATAGGCAATCTACAAGAAATGGCATTCACTGCTAACAACACAAATGAATTCCCTCTTCAATTTTATCCCAATCCTCATATATAGCATCTATCTGGTTGGGCTTCTTGCCCAGACGAATGTGACTCTCTCTCTCTCTGTCTCTCTGTCTCTCTCTCTCTCCGGATTTCTCTGTCTTCCATCAGCTGCCTTAGATCTTAAGCATCACAGCTGGCGTCACGTGCAATTTGCTCGATGTACGTAGACTTAGGTCATCCTATGCTCGTGTGACCTCGGGATTTAAATGCTTGTGAAGTTTACTTTATCAGCATATTGCGGATTTAGAACTTGCATAATCCAACTTTCAAGGTTGGAAAAGTTACAAAATACCACAGATGACCCGACTATATCTGTCGTGAAATATAAGCAAGAGACCTTATGGCGGTTACCATAATGTAATTCTTGTTGGATAGGTCAGGTCACCATTTCGGCGGGTCCCCTTTTGGGGAGTCGTCGAAATTGATAAGACGGGAGTAGAAACCGACCGGGGAATAATAATAAAGAAACAAAGGAACTTCCAAACAAAACGGTTTTATATTCATTTCAGCGTACATGTGGTATCGGGTTATAGAAAGTTCGTGATTTTCATTTTTGTCCCCTGACTCTGGAACCACTCGCGTCTCCGTCTTTTTGCTTCCAACACTTTTTTGTGTCTTTCTTTTTTGTCTTTCCCACCAGAACTGTTCTCCGTCCTGATTGGTTACAACCTCTGGTCACATTTTGAGGAAAGGAGGAAGGAAGGAAGGGGGAAGGGAAGAGTAGAGAGAAAGAGACATGTAATGGAGAAATAGTAGTCTTCGCTTCACTACACGAGTCCCCCTCCAGTAACGGAGTTAGTTAATATCCTTAGAATTACTACTATGTCTACTTCTGTTTAAAAATAAAAATATTCATTTTTCTTTTTCCATGTCACTTTTCTTCCTGATGTAGATTTATACATGCCACCAGCAATTTTACTCTCTACTTTATCGGTATCATCTGTTCTGGCATCTTTATCATTAGTAGTACCGATCTGTGCTTTCTCGGTCACTCTAGTTCTATTACTGCTAGTTGGCTCTGTAAACGGTTTAACCTATCGATTGGTACGTGTGCATGAGTACCGTTATTCATATCTATCTGGAAGTGTTTATCTGATCGAGTCAAAACTTTATAAGGACCTGAGTACGGTGCTTCTAATGGTTTCCTAACTCGATCAACCTTTAACCATACTTTCTCACAGGAAAGTAAGGCTTTCGGTATAAGAGATTTTGCATTTCCATGGATAAATCCTTTTCCATCGTTGAGTACGTCGATTTGGGACATCCATTCACACAAATTACGTACATACTTGTTAACTGGAGTTTCTTTTTCTACTCTCTGCTTGATATTGGTGCTCCAGTAACAGTGGTAAAAGGTGAAAAACCTGATTCATTAGGGGTGCTGCGTATACCTAGTAGGATTACTGGTATCGCTTTCATCCAGGATTCTTTTCGCGCTATTATTGCTGCCTTAAGGGTATGATATGCGCTTTCAATCATCCCGTTACTTTGAGGATGATACGAAGTTGTTCTCAATCGGTAAATACCTACTACCTTGGCCAACTCTTGAAACAATTCGCTCTCAAATTGGCTACCTGTCAGTTACAATATGTAATGGAACTCCAAATCGAGATATCCATGCATTGATAAATGCCTCTGCTACCGACTGCGCAGTTATTTCGATCATTGGCTGTACTTCGATCTAGCGAGTTGCACGATCGATACAGGTCAGCAAATATTTGTATGGACTGAGGTAAGGATCTGACTCATTGCGCGTTAGGGGTAACGGGCCAACAATATCAATATGTACCGTTTGGAAACGTACCGATGGTAAATCAAACTCCAGGACTGCAGACTTCGTGCATCTGTGAACTTTTGACTGTTGACATACAACTCATTCTACAGAGAATTGCTTGACTGTCTTATCTAAGTTAGGCCAGAAGTATCTAGACTTAATCAGTTTAATAGATGCTCCAATTCCAGGGTGCGCTAAACCGTGTAAACTGTCAAAGACAGCCATACGAAGCTCTTTTGAGACAAACGGCCTGGGTACTTGGTTGAAGTATCACACAGGACAGAGCCAATTTCACGTGACACGCAGTATTCTTTTAAATTAGCGTATGACTTTATTTCGTCATCTCCTTTTTGTGCCTGGGCTATTTCAGCCAAATCACATGCATCTATTTGCAACGCTAAAGCAGTTCTAGACATACAGTCTGCAACTACGTTCTCGTCTCCTTTAATATACACCACGTCAGCGATATATTCAGCAAGTACTGACAAGTGTCGTTGTTGTCGATCCGACTTTGCGGCAGTCTGACTATAAAAGGCTCCACATAATGGCTTATGGTCAGTGAATAATGTCACGTGACGACCCTCTATGAGGAGACGGAAATGTATTACTGGAAAATAAGCCACCAGTAGCTCTCTGTCGAACGTAGAATACTTGGCCTGGGCTTGCGAAAATTTCTTGAAAAAGAAACCTATAGGTACTGGTTTCTTATCTATTAGATGGTGTAATGCAGCACCAGCTGCGTATTGACTACTATCCGTAACCAGGTGGTAATCTGTGGCTGAAGACTGCGGATGAGCTAATGCCGTAATTTCTGATAATTTGCTTATTATTGTTCTGAAAGCATGAGTTTCTTCTTCGTTTAGCTCAAACGTTGCTTTAGGGTCCAACCTCATTCGTTCGGATAGTGGTAGCACTATGGTTACGTAATTAGGGACTAACTTGCGATAAAAACCTGTCATTCCCAAAAATCTACGCAAGCTTTTCGAATCTTTGGGTACTGGAAAGGTTTCTAATTCTTTAATTTTTTTTGAAGCAATTTATTACACAGCAACAAGCCTTCTTTGCTAATAAGTCCAACTCTGGCACTCCGAATACACACTTAGCTAAGGAAATCTTTAAATTATTATCACTAAGAATCCTGAATACCTTATCTAAGTCTTCCTTGTGCTGTTGTTCACTTTCGCTAAAAACTAATATGTCGTCTAAATATGCGAATACACAATTTAATTTTAGAAATATCTTGTCCATAAAACGCTGAAATGTGGTTGCAGCATTCTTTAAACCAAATGGCATGTAATTAAATTCAAATAAGCCAAAAAGTGTCACGACTGCCGTCTTAGGCACATCTTCAGGGTGTACTTTTAATCTGGTGATATGCTGCAGTCAAATCGATCTTGGAAAAATATTGTCTACCAGCAAGTTGTGTACACAATGAATTTATGTTCGGTATCGGGTAGTGGTCTTGGTAACGCTATTCAGCGCACGGAAGTCACCGCAAGCTCGATATGAACCATCTGATTTCTTCACTAAGTGCAAGGATGTTGCCCACTCGCTACTGGAAGGCTGGATAACTCCAGTATTTAGTAAGTTCTTAAATTCCGCTTGAGCTGCGTCTAATTTAGAACCGAAAAGTTGCCTGGCTTTAACAAAGACTGGTACATGGCTACCTGTATCAATCCTGTGATACGCTTTGCCATATTCTTTGTCTGTATCGCTATGAGGTGATATTATGCTACTATAGTTATTTATTATTTCGTTAACGTATTCTGCTAGGTCTATTTTATTAATCAATACAGTATTGGTTTCAGTTACTGTGTTGACTTTAATTTCGCGCTCTGTTACATTATCACGGATGGATCTATTCTTGCAATCCACTACTATATTAAACTTGTTCAAAAAGTCAAATCCTAACAAAGGGTTAGTGACATCTGCGATCACGAAACTCCATTGGAAAGCTCTTCTTAAACGTGGAGTCTTGATTTCTAAGCCAGTCTGACCATAGCATTTTATGCTTTCGCCATTAGCAGTCGGAATATGAACATGAGTTGGTTCTAAGGTAATTCCATTTACTACAGAACGTGGTAAAATGGAAATACTGGCTCCTGTATCTACAATAAAATTTACTTTAGACGCTCCTATTTTTTTAAAGTAATTTCTAGTAACGGCGGCACTACCGGAGCAAACGCAGTCCGCCTTTTTAGTTTTCCGAATCGCTAGGGGTGGGAGATGAGGGACGCGAGTTAGGTAGCATTTGTATATTGCTCTTTTTCTTCGACCATTTACACCACGGCTTACATGTATGAGCCTCTTCTGCGAAGTAAATATGGGCTCTACATACTCTCGATCGCTGTTTCCTTCTATACGGGCGTAGACCGACTGGTGTTGTTTCGTGTTTGAAAGTTTTTCTTTTATTTTGTGTGTGTGTGTGTGTGTGTGTGTGTGTGTGTGTGTGTGTGTTTCTTTTTTTATTGTGTATTCGGGCAAAACTTTTTGAATTTTGTAGAACTGCGTCTTACAAGTAATTTGTTGTTTTTTTGTTTTTATATATATTTTACTTCTCAGGCCAGGTCCTATTTAAATCACGTAAATTATTCGGTAGGAATCACATAATTTTTTCTTTTTTTTTTTTGATAGGGTGAGTCGTGTCATAAAACAGTAAACATATATTTTATCGGCACTTCTTTAGGCAGATTTATATATATTTACTTGTTTGTTTTTTTCTTTTTTTTGTGTTTGTCCTCGGACTTTGCTGTTACGTCGTCATCATTTGTCCGTGTTCATATGGACGTCGGGCGTTCACCAAATTATGGCGGTTACCATAATGTAATTCTTGTTGGGTAGATCACCATTTCGGCGGGTCCCCCTTTTGGGGAGTCGTCAAAATTAATAAGACGGGAGTAGAAACCGACCTGGGAATAATAATAAAGAAACAAAGGAACTTCCAAACAAAACGGTTTTATATTCATTTCAGCATACAAGTGGTATCGGGTTATAGAAAGTTCGTGATTTTCATTTTTGTCCCCTGACTCTGGAACCACTCGCGTCTCCATCTTTTTGCTTCCAACACTTTTTGTATCTCTCTTTTGTCTTTCCCACCAGAACTGTTCTCCGTCCTGATTGGTTACAACCTGGTCACATTTTGAGGAAAGGAGGAAGGAAGGAAGGGGGAAAGGGAAGAGTAGAGAGAAAGAGACATGTAATGGAGAAATAGTAGTCTTCGCTTCACTACAACCTAACCACAACTCATTAAATAGAAAAGGGAGATCATAAGCTATTTACTACGTAACTGCACAAAAGATAGAAAAAATGCAAATCACAGGGAACATGAGCTGAAACAGATCAAGGGCATTGCTGCGGCTGCTGCGAGGGAGGTGGGCTGTGCTTATTTGCTTCCCCACGAGAGCAAATTAGGCATGAGGCCGTTTTTTAATGTGGAGAAGGGAAGGGGGAAGGGGAATAGAGACCAGCTCCCGAGAAGTGGTGGTCCTGGATATGACCTTAAACTATATCCAGTGGTGAGGTCCCAGCTTGCGGGCTTTGGGGAGCATGGAGCCACCCTTTAATTGTCATTGCTCCCAGGTCCACTCTGACCCAGAGTGGTAGTACCTGTTAGGGTCTCCACTATGGTTGAATAGAAACTGACTTGAAAACAACAAATATATTCTATTAAAAAAATTTTCTTCAAAATCTTTGGATTTGGTATTAAATAACCTGAAAACGGTTGATATGCCGTAAAACAAAAACAACCAACCAACCAACTAATCAACCAACCGAGAGGTGGGAAATGGGAGCTGTATAGTGAGAGTCTCTTGGTATATAGAGTTGCCCCTACATGGACCAGAAACTTTGCTTGCAGTATCTGCCGGAACAGATACTATACTTTGATCTTGTCCCGAAGGCCAAACCCCGGCGAGGAGGTAGGCTGTGTTTATTTGCTTCCCCACGAGAGCAAATTAAGCATGAGGCCGTTTTTTAATGTGGAGAGGGGGGAAGGGAATGTGGACCAGCTCCCGAAAGGTGGGAAATGGGAGCCGGATAGTGAGAGTATCTTGGTATATAGGGTTGCCTCTACATGGACCAGAAACTCATTACCACAAGGGCAATGGTCTTTGCTTGCAGTATCTGCCGGAACAGATACTACACTTTGAGATATTAAATCTTTTATTCAGGCAAAAATTGACTTGAACAAAATACTTAGGCACAAGGCCAACTAAAAAAAAAAAAAACACTTTGATCTTGGCCCGAAGGCCAACCCCCGGTGATGGGGATGAGCTCTCTCCACCATGCTAGAAAGTTACTTACACCTGAAAGTATCCTGTATATCCACATGGCCATCATTCACCCATGTATGGAGTATTGTTGTAACCTTTGGGCTGGTGCATCTGCTACTAGTCCCTCACTCCTGGACAGAGTTCACAAGAGAGTCGCCAATCTAATTAGGCCCCGAACTGTCAACTAGGCTTTAGCCTCTGTCCCATCGGTTGCATTCCATGTTGTATTCCTCTGCCTCTTTTACAAGTATTTTAATGGTAGATGCTCTAACAAACTACAAGTAATTTTGTTTTCTAAGAACTACCCGTTCATCAACCACAATATAACGGTACTGCTTCCCAGCTGAATACGACATGGCCACTTTCAAGTTCAGTGTTAACAAATTCTTATTGAGCTGCGTTTTTAGATAATCAAATTCTGCTGAGTTTAAACCACCGTGATATGTGAATCTGATTCGAGATTGCATATCCATTTGATCATTATTGAAGACGGATAAGTGAGAATCAGGTGAGGAGGCAGCATCCCAACTTGATACATCATCAGCTTCTAATATAACAGTTATATACTCTCCCCTGTCAATAAAAGTGCTAGCTTTCGATGTTAGGTCTGGCAAAGAAGAGTATACGACCCACTTCACTTTAACCAATTTACACATGAGTTATATATAATTTGTACCATGGCGGACCTTATACCCTTTGACTAAGAGCGATACACATAAAAATATCCGATTTGACCCCGATTATCTTTTTCCTCGAGTCACGTAGACACCGTTAAAAATTCTTAGTCACATTCATTTGCTATTGTATCTATTCACTTGTCAACAATGTATTCTTGATTTTTTCTTTAATCTTTTCTTATTCGCTTTTTTTACATCCATGAATATGTTTCTTATTAACTTTAATTACCCATCAGACTCTCAACTCGTGTTTACAAAACATATAAGCAATTTGTTTATTTTTTCCTTATATTAAGCCCTCTCTCTCTCTCTCTCTCTCTCTCTCTCTATATATATATATATATATATATATATATATATATATATATATATATATATATATATATAATTATTTGAAAGTAAACAGTTAAATATGGTCGCTACAAATAGCCATCTGTTTCAGTCAATTCTTCTGGCGACCCGGAACTCGTCGACGCCAGAAAGAAAAAAATATTTTTCTGTATGGCGTTGATGGGTTCCGGGTCGCCTGATGAAGTCTCATTGGCTGAAACAGATGGCTATTTGTAGCGATCATATGTAACTGTTTACCCTCAAATAATAAAAAAAATATTTTGCTCTTGTTATCGAGCACTATCTAACAACCTCGTTGTTTTAATTAGTCCCTACTTTTGAACATCTTAAACTTATATACAGTATCGGTCATAACATAAGGAACGGAAAAAATTACAATTATTCATGTATATTTCAAAAATTAGGACATGGATTTTTCTGAAATACTCAAAATAAACAAATAGAACCAATGTGTATAAATTAGTACAAAAAAAATAAAATAAAATAAAATTACGATTCAATATTGAGAAATATTT
>NC_136493.1:142048963-142068963 GCF_053919585.1 Euprymna scolopes
ACTTACGGTCTTATACAAAAAACGTACGGTCTGATATAAAAACTTTCAGTCTTATACAAAAACTTACGGTTTTATATAAAAAAAACTTACGATTTTATACAAAATACTTACGGTCTCATACAAAAACGTACGGCCTTATACAAAAAAACGTACGGTCTTATAAAAAAACGTACGGTCTTATAAAAAAACGTACGGTCTTATACAAATAACTTACGGTCTTATACAAAAAATGTATGGTCTTATACAAAAAACGTATGGTCTTATACAAAACACATACGGTATTTAAAATATTTTTCACGAAACACTAACTACAAAAATAAATGTTTTATAATAATAAAGCCTTTTTTCTAAGAAAATAATAAAAAACAAAAAAGCTTATATGCATTAGGATAATTTTTATTCACGTAAAAACTTACGGTCTTATACAAAAAAAAAAACCTAGGTCTTATACAAAAAAAAAACCTAGGTCTTATACAAAAAAAAACCTAGGTTTTATACAAAAAAAAACCTAGGTTTTATACAAAAAAAAACCTAGGTTTTATACAAAAAAAAACCTAGGTTTTATACAAAAAAAAACCTAGGTTTTATACAAAAAAAAACCTAGGTTTTATACAAAAAACTTACGTGTATTTAAGAACCGTTTTGTTATCGAAATCAGTTGTAAAAAATTCAGCTCTGATGCCTATTCTCGATACTTTGAAAAACTGATATTCCAATTAATCGTCCCATCACTAAAATAAACCATAAAAAACGCTTACCAATTTGTTTCCGGAAATGCGGCGAGTTTTGAATTGAACGATGTCATCACGATTAAGAAATTAAATGTTTTAATTAAACAAAACGAAATTAAATGACTTCTAGCTATTATCTATTCATTCAGTGATCATAATGTGTCGCGGTACCGTGATTGGGAACCACCGCTGTAGCCTGACGGGTATCACCTAGATAACACAGGTTAAAAATGATAGGCATGAGAATCCATGAGTTCAGAAGCCAAAGCACAAACATGATCGCACTGCAAGCTGGTAGGTTTATGAATAAGAGTTTTGAAGAAATGGGTGAGAGAGGGCACTCCTTAAGAAGCGCAATCTAATAGATATAATTATGAGGTCTTAAAAGCTGCCAAAAATTAAGCTGCTTTCTCTTTCCCTCTCTCTGCTCGAAATATGTATCCCAAGCTGAAATTGATAAAAGAATATATTTTAGATACGATTATCTTTCCGTGTTGTATAATAACAACGATTCGGTCGTAGAGACGCCAATGAAAAATATACACTAGATAGGATTCGGAACTGGTGAAACAGAAGGATGAAAAGAACACATCAGAATCCTTATCGCTGTAACAGAGCGCGTGTGACAACCACATGCAAATCCCGAAATGACGTCACGGCAAGGAAAAAGAAAAAAACTATAAAAAGGAGATGGGGGTGTTAAAGAGGACGATCACGTTAGAGACATGGATGATGTTCGAGAAGACAGAGCTCAGAGAGAAGAAGCACGATCACATTTCATTTGGGAAAGTACCCTGAAATAAATATCGTTTTACAAAAAAAAAACAGTCCTCTGTTCGTTGCAACGTACCCTGCTACTGTTACATAAGGGAGGGAGAAGAAGAGGATTTGAGTTGGACACTTTACTTGAGGGATACTGGTGCCCTGGTGATGACGTGTCCATTTTACTAATGAAGAGAAGAAGTTTACGACGATGAGAGAGAGAGAGAGAGATATTACAAGTGTTAAGAGACGAGAGAACGGGACCCAAGATCCCTTAAGCCGTTTGTCTAGTCGTTAGGACGCTTGTTGTGTATTTATGTGTTTGAATTAAAGAAGTTCATACCTGGTTCCGCTGCTCTGGGAGAGTCTTCATCTGGGTGGAGCTCTCTTGCTGTTTTCGCCGGAATACACAAGATGAAGACAGATGTTGGGTTTTCAACCTTTTATTCTCCCAGGCATGATCTGCAAATGTCGCCATCGATGGTCTCCACTGTGGGTACCTATCACGTCCCACGTCTGGGGCGCGCATCTCCCCCCTTACTTAGGAGAGAACCATTTTAGACTTCTGCTCGGCTCGGCATTTTCTGAGAGACTCAACGTTTCACCAACCTTGCCACGTAGCATCACATGACATCCGGTTAGATGAAACGTCACTTCCTGCAAGGTGGATTAACTACAAAAATATCTCTCTGACCTCCTCCCACCCTCTCTCTCTCTCTCTCTCTCTCGATCTACTATCTAATAGAGACACAGAGAGAGAAAATAGAGAGAGTATGAAAGAGCCAGAGAGAGAGAGAGGAGAGATGATCTTTAACACTACAACGCGTTGGGTGTACGTGTATAATCGTGTGTAATGGTACATCACTATTTATTCGATTTTAATTTAAAGGATATTTTTTCAGCAAGAACATATTTTCATATTTTAAAGAGCGGTTGATCTCTCAAATTTGTTAGCTGGCAAAGTTTCTTGATCTTAATTTTGGCTGGTTTGTATGCCATGCCCACGCATATCTTCGCCGTCAATATAGAAATGCAACCTACAAGATGTGGATTGCATTATGTAGCAACTGGTGTATTCTCGTCCGTAGTTTACCTTTGCAGATAACTTTAGCACCAAATCATCAGATATTTATTATCGGACCGGGTATATTACTGTGTCAATCAAAAAGGTTTTCTTTATTCCAGCCAGGTACTTGTCTGCGTCAAGTAAGATTTATTTCTTTCTTTCAGATGACAACTAGCAAAGCAGAATCACTAGGAGAAACAGTGAATGATCAAAAGAATTCATCAGACATGGTACTTACTAGAAAATCTAACCCCTTTCTGTTCTCTCTTTCTCTCTTGTTTCTCTATCTCTTTCTTTTGCTTTCTAACTACGGGTGAAATAGTATTATAGCTTGTGATGATAATTCCTTTTGTGTATTGGTCTTTATTTTGTTTTTGTTTTTCCATCAACTGATAATAACGAGCGAGAGAGAGAAAGGGATAGAGAGAGAGAGAAAGAGAGAGAACCAATGAGTCAGTGATAGACAACGTTTACAATGCTAAAACAGCATACAGTGAAAGAGCGTGAAAGTGATAGATAGTTAGAAGATGGGTCACGTGATAAATTGTCGGCAAACTCTGGCTAATTAGATGAATTAAAGTGGAAAATTTTCAAAGTCAAACTCAATTCCAAAACTGAAGAATATTTTAAGCGCTTCTACACTATTAGGACCAAATTTCTTTAATCGTAATACTGAATTTCAAATGAAAACAATGGTGTCCACGTATTCCTCATGTTTTTAAGATTAATTATATCCAAAAAATTACAAAAATCGATAAGGTAGGAAATTATTTATTAAAGAAAATAAGAATAGAATTTAATGAACACGATCATAATACATAGGAGAGCTCAAAAATTAGGTAAATTTCCGTTTCGATTTTAATAAGATGGCGACAACTTTTAACCAGCTAACACGATTAAAGTTTTTTGTTTAATAATTCAGTTGTATTCATGTAATTTTGACTGCATAATTTGGAAGCTAATTATTAAGTAAATTATTAGAATTTACAAAAAAATTAGTTGAAGCAATCGTTTTTTCATTTGAAAACTCCATTTATCGACTACAAAATCTCGTCACAATTCTGTAGAAGCGTCATATATTATGTATGTTTTGCGATGAAAATATATTGAAAAAAAGGCCTTTGTGAAAAAAAACCTTGATTGGTTCAGCTTTAGTATAATAATAGATAAAAACCGATGAATAATGTAGTGTTTGACCTTCACATAACTCGTTAACAATATATAGATTTATATATATATATATATATATATATATATATATTACACAGTGATCACAACTTATCAAGGCCCGGAAGCCACTAAGGGATAAGTGTTATTGCAAGTACATTACGTTAGTGTGGAGATTTGATGAAGTGTTTACTTAAGGGGGCGGTTCATTAGGAATTTGTTAACATTGGACTTGAAGACATCCAAGTTGTAGTCCGGTGGGAAGCAGGCAGACGGAACAGAGTTCCACAGGCGTGCAGTTCTAAGAAAGAAGCTTTGTTCATGGAATCCGCGTTTTGATTTAGGCACAGATATAGAGTGGGGGAATTTTTTCACAGTGGATTTAGCTAGACGGGTGTTTTTCGTGAAAGATTGGCGAGGAGGACCAGAGATTGGAGTTCAGATGAGCACCTGCCATGGAAATAACGATAAAACAAGGATAGGCTCGCAACGTCTCTTCTGTGGGAGAGAGGTTGCAGGGTAGAGAAAAGAGCATCCCCCACTAAGCCACGAAGTCTATTTTGTACTCTGTCAAGGCAGGATAGGCTGTTTTTAGCAGCTCCTGCCCAGATATGGCAGCAGTATTCCATCCTTGGACGTACTTGGCTTTTATATAGATAGAGAATTGCATCAGTAGTGAGATATCTTCTGGAGCGGTAGAAGGATCCCATCATCTTTCCAGCGACCATGGCAACAGACTTGATGCACGTGTTCTATTTCAGATCAGGAGTAAAGGTCAAACCCAGAAGCTTGTCAAAACAAGGGGCCTCACCCAGACGAGAGCCATCCATCACAATTGATGCCAGATGGGGATCAGAGCGTTGATGATGTAAGGATAGGAGTTTGGTTTTGGATGCATTAAAGGTAACCAGCCACATCTTCCCCCACTGAACCACGCGCTCGAGATCAGAGGAGAGAGAACCAGAGAGAACATCGCAGCCAACTTCGGACTACACATGGAACTTGAAAGACGAAAATCAACACCGCGGCCAACTTCGGACTACACATGGAACTTGAAAGACCAAAAGCAACATCGCGGTCAACTTCGAACTACACATGGAATTCATATCAATTCTTTCGATCCACATATTAAAAAGATCAACAATAAGAATAAGCAATGTAACTACTATAAACCCCGTGGAAAAATATGATTACGGAAATTTTAAACGAATTTACCAACCGAAGAAAATAATAAGCGCTGATTTTTTTTTTTTAGATATTTTTTAGGGATGGGACGATTCCGATATTTGTTTTCCAATTCTGATACAATTACCGATTCCGATTCCTTCTAAATACCTACATATTTAACTATAAAGTTGTTATTTTTCACGATTACCATAAAAAAACACATTGTTAAATGTGCAGATATTTTCTAAAACGTAAAGATACACTTATGAGGGACGATTCATCGATTTTAGTTTTACTGATTGTTTAAAATTAATATATATCCAATATTTTAGTATTACTAATTGTTTTAAATTAATATATATCCAATATTTTAGTATTACTAATTGTTTTAAATTAATATATATCCAATATTTTAGTATTACTAATTGTTTTAAATTAATATATATCCAATATTTTAGTATTACTAATTGTTTTAAATTAATATATATCCAATATTTTAGTATTACTAATTGTTTAAAATTAATATATATCCAATATTTTAGTATTACTAATTGTTTTAAATTAATGTATATCCAATATTTTAGTATTACTAATTGTTTTAAATTAATATATATCCAATATTTTAGTATTACTAATTGTTTTAAATTAATTTATATCCAATATTTTAGTATTACCAATTGTTTAAAATTAATATATATCCAATATTTAAGTTTTACTAATTGTTTAAAATTAATATATATCCAATATTTTAGTATTGCTATCAGCGGTAAAATATTTTTTTAAAAGAAAATCAAATAAAAAAAAAACAATTAAAGGATCGTTGTTGGCATCGGAAAATAGGCACAAATTTTTCGAATTCCAATACCGATTCCAATACCCCAAAATGTTCTTATTTTTCGATTCCCGATTCCGATTCCGATTAATCGTCCTAACACTAATATTTTTTTACGTAGCATCTTCATTGAAGACCCTGACACATAAGCATACAAAGTCACATATAACCAGAACATTATACATTTTTGTAGTTGCTGCTCGTAAAGAACGTAACAGTCATTACATTACTTGATGTTAGGCGAATTCAACAAATGAAGAAAATAAATGCTGATTTTCAGTTTTATACAACGTGGCATCTTCATTGAAGATAATGGTAATATTACACATAACCATATGAGAAAACGTCACACATAACCATTTGAAGAATATTATAGATTTTTTGTATTTTGTGCTGTAAAGATTGTAACAGCCATTATGTTACATGATACCAAGCGAATTCAACAATGAAGACATATAACCATGAGAAGCAACGTGAACCATAAATATTAAAAGAAGTTTTGGATATGGTTACAATATATCTCAACTCAGTATTATTGGCAAAAAAAAAATATATCAGAATACATCAAACTGTGAATAATATCTTGTCAGATATGGATATGTATTTTGTTTTCTTCTTAGACTTCAGTAAATCAGTAATTTCCAATGTGAGGAACCAATATTTCTTAAGTTGTTCATTCTTTATCCCGATCAAATATAAACAATGTATCTTTCTTTATCGTAGAGACACATTTGTATTAGCCATAACATTAATTCAATATGACAAAAAAGAACATGGTTAAAAAGAAAACAGCGTATTTTTCTCCCCAAGGACATTGTATAGAATTACATTGAAGATGGCCAGGTCCATTCGTTTAATCAGATGTTTTTTTTTTATCTTTTGTGAGTCAAGTAATTCTGAACTGGACAAACGCAAATACAGCAAAAGAGAAAAGTGCGAGAAAAGGAGATTCTTTTCATGTTGCGTTGTGTATGAAAGTTTGCAAATAGCCAAGGCGCGTCACTGTGTTTGGCCCCTTTTGAATTGTTGCGGCAGTTGCTTTGAAGCTGACTGTCATTTGTGACACTTTTCTGCTTCCCGAAGATTCATCAAAGTAGTTCCCGTAAAAGATGGTGGTCAGAATCGGAAGGAACGAATCGTTTGGAAAATATCTGAAACCGGCATCAAATAGAAAGGTTTCTGCAGTTCCAATATTTATGATTTGTTTATAAAGTACGATGCTGCATAAAAATTTGTTCAATGATCTGACTGGATGAAAATCACTTTTCTCTCTCTCTCTCTCTCTCTCTCTCTCTCTCTCTCTCTCTCTCTCTCTCTCTCTCTGTTTCTTTCTTTTCCCTTTTTCGTCCTTCCTCTCTTTCCCTCTCACCTCCTCTTTTTCAATCTACGTTTATTTATCTTTCTTGCTACCTCTCTTTTTCTCTCCCCCCATCTCACTCTTTCCCTCTCATTCTCTTTCCTACTATCTCTCCTTCTCTGTCTTCCTCGCTCTTCTCTTCTCCCTCCATCTGTCTGGAAGATTGCAATTTAATCTTTCAACGTGTAGTGTAGATTGCACCTATTCCAGGGCAACCTCTGTGCAACGGACAGAGTGTAATAGTAATGCCACAAATAGCCTTACCGCAAAGGGACAAAGAGTGTGCTCTTTCTGCCACTCGCACATGGAAGGAAGAAAAAGGAGAAAATGTAAGAAGTGTTCCTGGTTTTATGCAAGAAGACGTGAACAACATAAGCCGAGGTGACTGGGGAGATTTGAGACGGGTTAAACGAATCCAACTTGGAGGGAAATGTTCTTCGTTACGTCTTGCGTGGGTGAAAACCTTACGATCAGTCGCGACCTTGCAGATCAATATTGCATCAAAATCAGATACTTGACAAAAAGTAAACCAAACATCAAGTACTGAGGAGCGTGGTGAAACTCCTGATAAACAATGTCTTTTGGACACCTCAACGTTTTCTCGCAGGATTCCGCTTCAGCACGTAAAGCCAAGACGACCCAGGTACTCAACAATCTTTCTTACCACTGATTGTTGGACTTGTGACCGTTTTTGTTTTTATTACCTATTTGATTTTTTTGTCAAGTACTGGATTTTGCTGTAACACTCTGTATTTCTATGAATCGCTTTTTGCGTGACTCTGATTATGTTAACTAATTTTATTATTTAAATAACGCTGAATAAATACTAAATTCCAGGTAAAAGAGAAATGGCCATGTTGAAACTGCGTGGCATAATAGAAAATGTATATTCATGATCTCTGTATCTTGTTCGTCTCCATTGTGACTTCAAAGTTGCACTAAATCACCGACAAGTTTGAAACCTTTTATACCCAACTAACTTTCATGTTTAAAAGATGAAATAACTGACTTATGAATATTTTTCCAGATTTAAAATGTTTTGTCTTAATTTGTTGTACCCTTGAAAAAGGTTACAACATACAAATTCATTACTCGAATAAAAGGAACCACCAAATGGATAGCCAGAAATTTATAGGATATTGCTAATCTCGAAAGCAAGATGACAGGGAATGTTGTGCTCACTCTCTCTCTCTCTATCTTTCTCTCTCACTCTCTCTCTCTCTCTCTCTATATATATATATATATATATATATATATATATATATATAATTTCTTTTATTATATCTTCACATAGAAAAGCTATAGGATATTTTTTTGTTTTTTACACTACTTATCAAGGCCCGGAGGCCACTCAGGGATAAGGGTTATTACGTGTACAGTAATTAATGAGATAGCATTGTAGTAATCATTAGTATTGGAGATTTGAAAGAGTGTCTTACTTAAGGGAGCGGTTTGTGCAGGAATTTGTTTATGTTGGATTTGAAGACATCCAAGTTGTAGTCAGGTGGGAACAGGCAAACGGAAGAGAGTTCCACAGTCGTGCACTTCTGAGAAACCAGCTCTGTTCATGGAATCTATGTTTGGATTAAGACACAGATAAAGAGTGAGGAAAATTATTGACAGTAGTTTCAGCCAGACGGGTATTTCTCGTGAAAGATTGGCGAGGGGGGACGAGAGATTGGAGCTCAGACAAGCACTTGCCATGGAAATAATGATAAAACAAAGACAGGCTCGCAACGTCTCTTCTGTGGGAGAGAGGCTGCAGGGAAGAGAAAAGGGCATCCCCCACTAAACCACGAAGTCTACTTTGTACTCTGTCAAGGTAGGATAGGCTGTTTTTAGCAGCTCCTGCTCAGATGTGGCAGCAGTACTCCATCCTTGGACGTACTTGGCTTTTATATAGATAGAGAATTGCATCAGTAGTGAGATATCTTCTGGAGCGGTAGAAAGATCCCACCATTTTCCCCACGTCTTTAGCAACAGACCTGATGTACATGTTCCATTTCAGATCAGGAGTAAAGGTCAAACCCAGAAGCTTGTCAAAACATGGAGCCTCCCCAAGACGAGAGCTAGCCATTTCAATTGATGCCAGATGGGGATCAGAGCGTTGATGATGTAAAGATAGAAGCTTGGTTTGGGATGCATTAAAAGTGACCAGCCACCTCTTCCCCCATTGTACCACGTGCTCAAGATCAGATGAGAGAGAATTCTATTACAACTCGCTGAACTCTCTCTCTTTCTATCTATCTATCTATCTATCTCTTTCTCGCTCTCTCTCTATTAGTCCTCGTGCGAAAAAGCAGGACACAAAATGTTTTAAATAATAATAATAGAATAACAATAACAAAGACTTTCGCTGGCGAGGACTACTATTGACTGTAACAAGTTATACAATACTTTCAGAATTTTCATCTCTATTTTTCTCGTTATGTACTGAATATTTGTTAATGAAACGTATATGAAATATGTTCCTTATTAAATTTTAAAGATTTTCTATTCTGACGTTTAAAAAAATTTAATCCAAAAAAGCTATTTTAAAGTTTTTGTTAAAAACAGTTCATATTTTCTCATTATTCAGACCTGCATTACAAAGAGGGAGTTGCAAAAAATGAGTTATGGTGTGAGGAGAAATACAAATAGAAACACAGAGAATATTCAGACCTGTAATAATACAAAGAGGGGGGTTGCAAAAATGAGTTGTGTTGTGAGGAGAAATACAAACTGAAATAGAAAGAAGAAGAGTGTTAAAATATAATCTTAAAAAGATAAGATACAAATTAGAAAAGCATTTCATCCAAGGCATGAAATTTGTTAAACAAAATGTTTTTACTATAGGCTTTAAAAATAAAGGTACAAGATTCAATTTGAAATTTATTTATCTTCAAAATGCACTTTTATAAATTTTACAAAGTAAGGTATAAAAGTTTAATTTAAATTGAATCAAAAAATTACCTTGAATTTATTTTATGTAATGTACATTTTGTTGCAATTTAAAAACATTATCTTTCATCTAGCAATTAATGATATAGATATAAAATTTTCAATGATTTTTTAAAAAAAGTGCAATAGAATGTACATTATATAAAATGAATCCAAGGTAATTTTTTGATTCAATTTAAATTAAATTTTTATACCTTACTTTGTAAAATTTATAAAAGTGCACTTTGAAGTTAAATAAATTTTAAATTGAATCTTGTACCTTTATTTTTAAAGCCTATAGTAAAAACATTTTGTTTAACAATTTTCATGCCTTGGATGAAATGCTTTTCTAACTTGTATATATATATGTCTGAGTGTGTGTGTGTGAATAAAAATTTTGTTATATTACAAGTTCCAACGTTTTATTTTAACAATCATTCTGTCAACAGAACTTCTGTACATTTACATGTTACAATCAATACATGTATTTTTTATTACGTATACTCATCAGAAAAAACAAATTTTCCTAGGAAGAAAAGCGCATGAGCATGTAATGTGGTAAGACAAATATAGACAAAAACTCACATCCACGTGATGCCTTCTACATGCTTCTTTTTCCACGTTACTCGATCAGATACATCTATTATTATAATAAATCTGAGTCAACGAAACGCTTGTTTTCCCTAGGATTTTCTCTTATATACCTTGATCACGTAAAATACATAGTAAAATATACCATAGTTCTGAGATTGAGTTATGCATGAAATAAAGAGACGTCTTGTCCTTTTTAGAAGCCTGTTTTGTTGGGTCTTGGTCCTCCCAATACTCTCATTTGTCAAAAATTCTCATTCAGTGCTTTTTCATATAGTCTCTACTCCAGCGTCCGCCCCTCTCATCGAGATCTACATAGTCATACCTGGATCTTGCCGCATCAATTTGAAGATTCTCAATGAATTTCATTTTGTTTACATTGACTATGATCCGTCTTGTAAACCACTGCTTTTACCGTCATCAAAATTCTCTAACTCACGTCTAAATATACTCACAATTCATTGAACTGCAGATGAGAAGAACCAGACCATCTTTGTCTCGATTAGGTGTTTTACTCACCTCTGGAACCTTGCATCGCTGACTACAACTTGATAATTTTCAAATCCAATACAAACAGATACTTGTTGAGCTGTCCCCTTAAATAAACAAATTCTAACCAATTTCCACCACTACGGATCATTATGCTGTTGTCTCACTGACCACCTTACACTCATTAACTCTTATCCTTTAGTGGCCTTCAGACCTAGATAAATAGTAACTCCCTTCTAAAAAAAAAGGGAGTTCTTTTGGACATTGGTGATGAGTAGTTGGTCGATGCACCTCTTGTATGAGGAGTAATAAAAATTATTATTCAACACTTTCTTAATCATCGCCCTACCGCATATCTCTCTCATAAAGGTTACTAATGAAAGGCAGTATTGCTTTGTTTGGATTTTGCTGCACCATTTTTTGGTTGATTTCTTTTCGTTTTTTTTTTTTTTTTTGCAGTATTTTGGTGAATTCCGTTATGCAGAAATAGTCAGAATTCCTACTATAATTCTTCCTGATCACCACTGCCTCCAAATATTCATTGCAATTCTGTAACTCACATCATACGACTTTCAAGGTATTCAAAAAAACAATACGAATAACTACCATAAGGGAACTGGTCTTTATGACACGCAGGACTTCATAGTATCAGCTGTTGTTCTGTGTGTTTTACAACGGATGCTGAGAAGAATCAGAGCATCCTCAGCCTGACTTGATGTTTCACCATATTACGAAGTTTCTTTGTTTTCATAAGGTGGCTCTTATGGGTTTTGGTGCTGAGTTGTTGGGCCCTTGTGATTCTTGTATCAACGATTCTTTCACAATACATCTATCTATTCAATGATGCTTCGGTTCTTCTCAAGACCAGTTATAAAAGAAACACAACAATAGCCGCCTATTCATGAAGTCTTGCATGTTATGAATCTATCTATATAAAAGCCAAGTACGTCCAAGGATGGAATACTGCTGACATATCTGGGCAGGAGCTGCTAAAAACAGTCTATTCTGCCTTGACAGAGTACAAAAAAGACCGTGGCTTAGTGGGGATACCCTTTTCTCTTCCCTGCAACCTCTCTCCCACAGAAGAGACGTTGCAAGCCTATCTTTGTTTTATCGTTATTTCCATGGCAGGTGCTCGTCTGAACTCCAATCTCTGGTCCCCCCTCGCCAATCTTTTACAAAAAACACATGTCTAGCTGAATCCACTGTCAAAAACTTTCCCCCCTCTTTATCTATGCCTAAATCAAAACGTAGATTCCATAAACAAAGCTTCTTTCTTAGAACTGCACACCTGTGAAACTCTGTTCCGTCTGCTTGCTTCCCTCCTGACTACAACTTGGATGTCTTCAAGTCCAACGTAAACAAATTCATGATGGACCGCCCCCTTTAGTAAACACTTCATAAAATCTCCACACTAACGTAATGTACTTGCAATAACCCTTATCCCTGAGTGGCTTCCGGGCCTTGATAAGTGGTGATCACTGTGTAAAAAAAAAAAGAAAAAAAAAAGTGAAACTTTTTAACCCAACGTAAATCATCATGATGCAGATAACTCTTCCAATATTATAGTGCTTTCACATTATCTATGTGAGCAGAATAGGGTCCTATCATAAAAGTCGAGTACGTTAGCTAGTTTAGCTATGCAGTTTGCATGGCTGGGCTAAATGAATGCAAATGAAATATTTGACAGATAAGGGAATGGCTGTAACAATGATAGGAACCAATGAAATGTTTGAAACAAATAATACAGGATTAAATAAAGACAAGTTAAATATTTGGAACAAATAATACAAGATTAAATAAAGACAAGTTAAATATTTGAAACAAATAATACAAGATTAAATAAAGACAAGTTAAATATTTGGAACAAATAATACAAGATTAAATAAAGACAAGTTAAATATTTGAAACAAATAATACAAGATTAAATAAAGACAAGTTAAATATTTGGAACAAATAATACAAGATTAAATAAAGACAAGTTAAATATTTGAAACAAATAATACAAGATTAAATAAAGACAAGTTAAATATTTGAAAAAAAAATAATACAAGATTAAATAAAGACAAGTTAAATATTTGAAACAAATAATACAAGATTAAATAAAGACAAGTTAAATATTTGAAACAAATAATACAAGATTAAATAAAGACAAGTTAAATATTTGAAACAAATAATACAAGATTAAATAAAGTCAAGTTAAATATTTGAAACAAATAATACAAGATTAAATAAAGACAAGTTAAATATTTGAAACAAATAATACAAGATTAAATAAAGACAAGTTAAATATTTGGAACAAATAATACAAGATTAAATAAAGACAAGTTAAATATTTGAAACAAATAATACAAGATTAAATAAAGACAAGTTAAATATTTGAAACAAATAATACAAGATTAAATAAAGACAAGTTAAATATTTGAAACAAATAATACAAGATTAAATAAAGACAAGTTAAATATTTGAAACAAATAATACAAGATTAAATAAAGACAAGTTAAATATTTGAAACAAATAATACAAGATTAAATAAAGACAAGTTAAATATTTGAAACAAATAATACAAGATTAAATAAAGTCAAGTTAAATATTTGAAACAAATAATACAAGATTAAATAAAGACAAGTTAAATATTTGAAACAAATAATACAAGATTAAATAAAGACAAGTTAAATATTTGAAACAAATAATACAAGATTAAATAAAGACAAGTTAAATATTTGAAACAAATAATACAAGATTAAATAAAGACAAGTTAAATATTTGAAACAAATAATACAAGATTAAATAAAGACAAGTTAAATATTTGAAACAAATAATACAAGATTAAATAAAGACAAGTTAAATATTTGAAACAAATAATACAAGATTAAATAAAGACAAGTTAAATATTTGAAACAAATAATACAAGATTAAATAAAGACAAGTTAAATATTTGAAACAAATAATACAAGATTAAATAAAGACAAGTTAAATATTTGAAACAAATAATACAAGATTAAATAAAGACAAGTTAAATATTTGAAACAAATAATACAAGATTAAATAAAGTCAAGTTAAATATTTGAAACAAATAATACAAGATTAAATAAAGACAAGTTAAATATTTGAAACAAATAATACAAGATTAAATAAAGACAAGTTAAATATTTGAAAAAAAAATAATACAAGATTAAATAAAGACAAGTTAAATATTTGAAACAAATAATACAAGATTAAATAAAGACAAGTTAAATATTTGAAACAAATAATACAAGATTAAATAAAGACAAGTTAAATATTTGGAACAAATAATACAAGATTAAATAAAGACAAGTTAAATATTTGAAACAAATAATACAAGATTAAATAAAGACAAGTTAAATATTTGAAACAAATAATACAAGATTAAATAAAGACAAGTTAAATATTTGAAACAAATAATACAAGATTAAATAAAGACAAGTTAAATATTTGAAACAAATAATACAAGATTAAATAAAGACAAGTTAAATATTTGAAACAAATAATACAAGATTAAATAAAGACAAGCTAAATATTTGAAAAAAAAATAATACAAGATTAAATAAAGACAAGTTAAATATTTGAAACAAATAATACAAGATTAAATAAAGACAAGTTAAATATTTGAAACAAATAATACAAGATTAAATAAAGACAAGTTAAATATTTGAAACAAATAATACAAGATTAAATAAAGACAAGTTAAATATTTGGAACAAATAATACAAGATTAAATAAAGACAAGTTAAATATTTGAAACAAATAATACAAGATTAAATAAAGACAAGTTAAATATTTGAAACAAATAATACAAGATTAAATAAAGACAAGTTAAATATTTGAAACAAATAATACAAGATTAAATAAAGACAAGTTAAATATTTGAAACAAATAATACAAGATTAAATAAAGACAAGTTAAATATTTGAAACAAATAATACAAGATTAAATAAAGACAAGTTAAATATTTGAAACAAATAATACAAGATTAAATAAAGACAAGTTAAATATTTGAAACAAATAATACAAGATTAAATAAAGACAAGTTAAATATTTGGAACAAATAATACAAGATTAAATAAAGACAAGTTAAATATTTGAAACAAATAATACAAGATTAAATAAAGACAAGTTAAATATTTGAAAAAAAAATAATACAAGATTAAATAAAGACAAGTTAAATATTTGAAAAAAAAATAATACAAGATTAAATAAAGACAAGTTAAATATTTGAAACAAATAATACAAGATTAAATAAAGACAAGTTAAATATTTGAAAAAAAAATAATACAAGATTAAATAAAGACAAGTTAAATATTTGAAACAAATAATACAAGATTAAATAAAGACAAGTTAAATATTTGAAACAAATAATACAAGATTAAATAAAGTCAAGTTAAATATTTGAAACAAATAATACAAGATTAAATAAAGACAAGTTAAATATTTGAAACAAATAATACAAGATTAAATAAAGACAAGTTAAATATTTGAAACAAATAATACAAGATTAAATAAAGACAAGTTAAATATTTGAAACAAATAATACAAGATTAAATAAAGACAAGTTAAATATTTGAAACAAATAATACAAGATTAAATAAAGACAAGCTAAATATTTGAAAAAAAAATAATACAAGATTAAATAAAGACAAGTTAAATATTTGAAACAAATAATACAAGATTAAATAAAGACAAGTTAAATATTTGAAACAAATAATACAAGATTAAATAAAGACAAGTTAAATATTTGAAAAAAAAATAATACAAGATTAAATAAAGACAAGTTAAATATTTGAAAAAAAAATAATACAAGATTAAATAAAGACAAGTTAAATATTTGAAACAAATAATACAAGATTAAATAAAGACAAGTTAAATATTTGAAACAAATAATACAAGATTAAATAAAGACAAGTTAAATATTTGAAACAAATAATACAAGATTAAATAAAGACAAGTTAAATATTTGAAAAAAAAATATACAAGATTAAATAAAGACAAGTTAAATATTTGAAAAAAAAATAATACAAGATTAAATAAAGACAAGTTAAATATTTGAAACAAATAATACAAGATTAAATAAAGACAAGTTAAATATTTGAAAAAAAAATAATACAAGATTAAATAAAGACAAGTTAAATATTTGAAACAAATAATACAAGATTAAATAAAGACAAGTTAAATATTTGAAACAAATAATACAAGATTAAATAAAGTCAAGTTAAATATTTGAAACAAATAATACAAGATTAAATAAAGACAAGTTAAATATTTAAAAAAAAAATAATACAAGATTAAATAAAGACAAGTTAAATATTTGAAACAAATAATACAAGATTAAATAAAGACAAGTTAAATATTTGAAACAAATAATACAAGATTAAATAAAGACAAGTTAAATATTTGAAACAAATAATACAAGATTAAATAAAGACAAGTTAAATATTTGGAACAAATAATACAAGATTAAATAAAGTTAAATATTTGGAACAAATAGAAAATAGGCCCGTGGCCCAGTGGATGGAGGAGATGAGTCTTTACGATTTCAGGTCAGCATTCCTATCCCGTCATGGTTAAGAACCTGATGAAGGCCAGAGGATGAGTTGGCCGAAACAACAATAACTATGAAGATGAGGATAACAGGCCACAAATAAACACAAATTACTCATGTGAAAGGGTTTCAATAAAAAAGACATATTACTATTTTGCTTATATGAGGTTAACGACTGGATTGACGAGAAGAGTTGATTTTTAGTTACCAAGAAATTCGCTTGGTTACTTTACATCCTGGGAAACCAAGATGGCGTTACGGACGAAATATAACATCTAGTAAAGTAGCATTGCGACTCCGAGCGCCACGGGAACATAGAACTGGAATAAAATCTATGTTTATAACCACAAGTTGTCATGATGTTTCTTCGCATGCAAGAAGTATCTTAATTACAGAGTTTCAAGCAAGTACCAACCGCTGGCGAGCAAAAGGAACCAGAAACGAAAGTATTTGCTGAGGTTAGTAGACATTACCAAAATGTTATGCTTGTTCGTCCTGTTATTGAACTGTCAAACACACACCTGCGCGCGCACACACACACACTGCATTTATACGTTGACACATTTATACGAGATATACACCCGAATGAATCGAGATTATACATACATGGAAAGACACTGGTGACACTACTATGACGACACACGGCGCATATATGTTATACATATTTAATTATGACATATATATATATATATATATATATATATATATATATATATATATATATATATATATATATATTTAAAGGAGATTAGAACAATAGTCTAAAGAGCTGAGTGTATTTTAATGTAACAGTGAAATTACTAGTTTAATTAAAATACAGGAAATAGAAAGTGCTCGTTGTAATTTAGATATATAATAAGCTCGATAGTTAAATGTCCTAGAGCTAATTCAATATTAAGTAATGTGATTTATAATTTAAAATTTAAAAATTTAAAAAAATTTTTAAATTTAAAAATCAAATTTTAATTAAATTAAAAATCAGTTTCATAAGAAGGAACAACAACAAAATCAATTATCTGTACGATCGTTTCGGAAATCCGTGCTTTTTATTGTGGTATACATGAAGTTATGTAGAACAATTATATATAGTTTTTTGGTAAGCAAGGTCTCCTCATCAGCAAATTTAGGAGGGTTTTTATTGAATTTAAAAGACACCACAAATAAACATAGCATTAAAAGTAAGGCAGATGAATCTGAAAAAATTGAAATAAAACGTTTGGATTTAAAATTTATAAGAAAATTAATATGGGTTAGAGATAGAAATAAGTAGAGAAAAATATATATTTTTGAATTTACATAATAAATTTGATTTAAAAATATATAGAGATAGTTACCTTTTAATTTTTCTTTTTTTGAAATCAGGAACTGTGTTTAAAGTAGTCATTTAGATGTTTGCTATAGCTTTTTATTTTATTGAATGATGAATTTTAAAAGGGCGACGCTCGTGCAATAAATTGTTTCCGTTAGCGTATTTTTGATTTAAAGACGCTACAGTTTATATATATAGAGAGAATATTTCTATTACAAGTTTTTAAGGGGAGATAATTGTCATGTGTTCTTGACTTTATTTATTATTTGTTTTACGGGTCTAAGGGAGGTAATTGGTCTAACTTAATTTATTAAAAAAAAAAAAAATAATAATTGTAATCTATTTTTACTAATAAGTAATTTTTAATGATTTAAGGTGGTTTATATTTATTAAATTTAAACCAACGTTTATGACTACATGTCAGAAGCTCCTGTCTTGAATTTAATAGTTTGGTTGTACTTTTTATATCTTCATATTTTAAAATTTTTAGGGTCTCTTTTGTACATAGTGCACAAAATTTATCTCCTGGTTTATATGATTTGCAAGTCTCAATTATTTGCCATTTTAAGTTGAAAGAAATATTGCTGTTTTTTAGTTGCCAAATATAGTTGGATAGAGTAGTTTGGTTTGATAGAGAGTTATTTTTAAAAGAATGTTTGTGCGTTGAAATTCTATGTTTTATTAGGCCAGATGTGGAACCAATATATATTACCTCTTGATTGTTGTGATTATTTTCCGTTAGGTCTATTGTTGGATTATTATGTGGTGGGTTGATTAGTAATTGATCGGTAAATTGATTTAAGTTGGTGTTATTATTTAATCTGGTAGTTGAGTTATGGCTGTTAATAGGTATGTATATTCCTATGTACCTCATGCGACTGGGGGACCGATTGTGAATTTTATATTTCCTAGAAACTTACTGCTATAAAGAAAGCCGGTTCAACCCTCTTAGGGTGAGTGACACCTTTTGTTCTGTTTCTTCTTCTGTGCTGTTGTAATGAATCTGAAAAACATCAACATTAGTGACTGTATATACATCACTTAGACAGCACTCGGTGTATACATTATGCATACATAATTATGACGGCATATACATGCATATGTAAAACATATAACCTAAGTTCAAAAACCCATAAATAGTATAAAGAAACTCATATTCTTCACGCTTTACCACTATTAAATGATAGAAACGGTTCTGCAATGAGACCATATAAAAATATTAACTACAATAAACTTTTTATGTGCTCCATAATAAAAAAGCTAGATGCATTTATTTTTTATCTATAAATATTCATATGTCCAGTTAAACAAAAGTTAGCGAGTAAAAAAAGTGTCTTTTCCTGATTCATGGACGAAACCATTTTATGTAAAAAGCAAGAAAGAAAAATAACAAGTAAGACAATCCCTGCAGCTGAAATGAATTTGGAAAGAAATTCTCAACTGTAAATAAAATTTCAACGATTGACATTATTTATTTAAGTAAAAAAGAAACGATTATACTAATTTGTATATAAAAAATTTATTTATTAATGTAATTCTATGATTTATGAGAATATTAGAGTGGACACAGTCGAAGCATAATTTGTTTATTTATGTTGGTGTGATACCTCTACAGATTCTGATGATAGACGTTGATGCTCTACGACAACTGACAGCGTTTGGCACAGTGGTTGGATGTCGGTGAAGCTCCACAACACTCTCCGAAGCTGAAATTGCACCAAAATACTATATATATATATATATATATATATATATATATATATATATATATGGCATAATGACGGTGACACACTGGTTCTCATCAGATCACCGCAGTTAAGTAATGTTGAGTCTGGCTAGTGTCAGATGGGTGACCATTTGGGAATTATTGGCGCTGTATGTGGTTTCTGCTTATCTCAGCATTTGTTTTCAATCGTCCTGAACCTCCACTTGGCACTGGTATTCAATAATGTCAACTCAGGGAAGAGGTGTGGTTGGAGATTGCGCAACTCTTGCCACAAAAATTTCCCGCACAGGCATCCTTACAGTGGGTATCCATAGTCTGTCGAAA
>NC_136493.1:142073963-142206463 GCF_053919585.1 Euprymna scolopes
ACGGTGGCGGATAATAGTGGCCTCAACACTTGTCATTTTTGCTCGTTCCAGTATCTCAGAGTTGGAGGTATGGCTCTACCAGGGTATTTACATAATTTGCCTTAATTTGATTTGTTGGAAGCGTTCCAAATATTTTATTTCACTTCTGTATAGTGTCCACATTTCACAGGCGTACAGGAGCGTGGAGAGGACAGCTGCCTGGAACACCATTATCTTTATGGTCATCATAAGTGTGTGGTTGTTAAATATGGGGCAGTTGAGTCGTCCAAAGGTGGAATGGGCTGCCCTTATTCTGTCCTCCACATACTTCTTGCATGTAGGAGTAGATGTTAAAATGCTTCCAAGATAAGAGAATTGATCTACCTCCTTTAGTAATTGGTTGTTAATTGTGATATTAAGGGCTAGGAGCGTCTGTCCTGGCGGATGTTGGACAAGGATCTTGCTCTTGTCCGTGTTGACCTGCATCCCAAACCTTTCTTATGCAGAGTTATATGTGTCTGCTAATGACTGCAGGTCCTCTGCCGTCTGAGCTGGAGTGGCGTTGTTGTCAGCATATTGTAGTTCTCGCACTTCACATAAGGTGGTTTTTAGTGTTGGCACAGAGTCATGCAAGGTTGAAAATTCCTTCGTCCAAGCGAAATTGCAGGCCAATTGAGGGTATGTCTGGTGGAATCTCGCTGAGCATTGCTGCGATGTACAGCGAGAAACACCCCTGCTTCAGACCACCGTTGATGGGGAATGGGTCTGAAAGAGAGTTCTGATGACAAACTCTTCCAACCATTCCGTCATGGAGGGCACGGCCCAGTTTAACGAAGTCGGGTGGACAACCGTATCTTGCGAGGACAGCCCACATGGTAGGTCGTAGCACTTTATCAAAAGTCTTTTAAAGGTCTCAAAAGACGAACATCATGGGCTGTTGCTGTTCAAGGCTGATACATACATTTATATACAAGTATATATATACAAATATGTATATATAAATATATATATATATATATATATATATATATAAACATATATATAAATTGATATATATAAATATATCTATATAAATACATAAAATATGCACATATAAATATATATATTAATCTATATGTGTCTATAAATATATATATATAAATAGATATATAAATATACACATATATATATACACATATAAATATATAAGAGCAAATAGTTAATAAAACATGTTAAAAAACACTTTGAAAAAGAGTTAAAAACATATTTAATCTGAAAAGGAAACACTTAATAAGTAGATAGTCCTTAATCCGCAGAGTTTCGAAGAAATACTTTCCTTCTCATCAGAGGGTAGTAATTAGCAATATATATATATATATATATATATATATATATATATATAAAGGTGTCTGAATTTCCTGAAAAAGTATATTTTATTATTCAGTAATTTGTAAAAAGAAAATCAATTTTACTTTAATGAATAGAAATGTTTATTAAAATCACTTTTTCACTGGTCTGGTCTTTTTCTACTGTTTAAACTTAAATTATTAATATGGATTACTATTCAAGCAGTGGATTTACTATTATTGACTGGGTATGTTCGACCAACGTTTACACTGTGATTTGATTTTTAAACATCATTCAGTCTAAATTTTTTACCTCCACGATGACATGTAAGAAAAAAGAAACTTTGTATTTCTAGAAGGAGAACATTTTATTCGAAAATTTGAAAAAAAAATTAAATTTAAATTTTTTTAATGAATTAAAATCAATTTTGTACTCGTCTGGTTTTTCAACCGCTTAATCTCTCTCTCTCTCTCTCTCTCTATATATATATATATTAAGGAAAACTGCAAGGCAGCAGTAGGATTTGAAGTCAGAGTTCCCATCTCTTAGCCTTTTACTGTGGTAAGGTCCACAAGGCAGTGGTGTTTGATTTTTGGGTTGGTTCCCCTAGTCTTCGCCACAACCAAGGGCACCCACAAGACAGTGGGGTAGGCGTTGGAAGTGTGCCAGGGTGTGTCCACAAATCGGTGGGCCATACTGGGGTCTCCTACTACTCCGATACCTCCTACAGGTTTAGCCTGGGGCTGCAAGGCACCCAGTTACCGTGTGTGGCCAACGTGGAGGCACTGTAGGAGTCGATGATGGAGAGACTATGTACTAGCAGGGAAGACATGCATAGCTTCCCCTTTTTCACCGTGAGGTTAGCCAGCGGTGTTAGCTGGAAGCGAGAAGGCATGCAAGCATGAACTTAACACTAACTTATACCTAACACACTAGATGCATCACATCCCCCTGCCGGATTAAGAATCCAAACACACACACATAGGCGACGGTCTATCTCACTGAGATTACTTTCGGCCAGAAGCTGCGGCCTCCTCTGCTGCCAGTCGTTGCAGGTTCGCTCCACTGGAAATGAGCATTGGGGGTTCAGAGGGTGTTTATCTGATGTGCAACAGATACGACACCTAAACTGCGCAAGCAAGTTAGGAGCCAAGGTGGAAAGTCCTGTACGGAAGGATAAAGCACTGAGGCCTCGACTAGTCATCGTCAAGGTTGATGGACTGCATGATGATGATGATGATGATGATGATAGATATGTATATATATATATATATATTCAAACAAACCTGATTAAGGAAAAGCGACAATCTTTATTTAATATGTATATTTTTCAAATACATCTTGTTATCAAGGGGAAACTTATTAACAAAAGAACTAATATTATTTGCATATTTCCTATTTCGTTAAGAACTCTTCCAAATATTCAATTTAAATGAAAGAAGATGTGGAAAACAGAAATTTTTCTATAAGACTCGGATGATATGGCCACGTCGAAATAATGAACGAGAGTTTTTGTGTTAGTAGATGTAGAACAGTTGAGGTAGAAGGTTCAGCTTACAATGAAATGCCAAGAAAACAATGGATAAGAAAATGGAAAAGAGGTTTAAATAAAGGTTTAGCCAAAGATAGGTTAGTTTTGAAGTTTATTCATTAAAGCTGTCCAACATGCCAGCATGTAAAACGGACATTAAACCTATTATTATTATTATTATTATCATTATTATTATTATTATTATTATTATTATTATTATTATTATTACTACTGAGTAAAAATCCGACTTTGAGATCTAGTAGGCGATATTCTTTTCTTCACAACCTCTTTTATACAAATGAGACGTTGGTAGCTTTTCTTTTCTCTATCTTTTTTTTTCATGGTAGGTACTCGAATAAGTTCCAAGCTATGTCCCCTCCTGTAAAACATTAACAAAACTCCTCTAGCTATAACAACTGTAAATAATTTTTTTTTGAATTGTTCTCATGTAGAATACAAACCGTATTATTTTTAGATGGGATTTTTAAGTTAAATTCAATTTTTTACTGTATTTTGTGTTTACTAAATTGTTAGGTGAAAGTACAGAATAATCGCAACGTGCCCTCCCCTCCCCATGTTAAGAAGGTTTTTTTTTATTTAAATAATAACATTATTTCTGCACGGTCCGCATTTGCATACGTACCTTTTTATTTTAGTAAGCCGCTTATTTTATAGCAATTTTTTTTTCTTTCTAATGGAATGATACTTAGTGATTTTCGGTACTTTAACCAAAAATATCGAGCCATTTCCGGAAGCAGTAGAAGCAATTGACAATTCCTTTTAATTAATTAAAAACATTTTTGAGTGAGACTAAAAATATTTTAAACTTTAACCCTAATTTATCCTTCCTTTAGTCTTATCTTTCTTAGTGCATTTTTCCGCAGTTGTTGAATGGAAAGTTGTTTCGGCCATTTCCGGGCCTAACTCAGGTTTCACCGTCAAAATATTGAAATTCTCTGGATACACATTCATTACAAGTAACTTTGGGGGATGGAGATTATATTTTAAGACAAATGTATACTTGTTATTAATTTATACCTTTTTATTGATTGAATGGTTTTCGCCTGTGACTGTTGGCGCTTAATGACTATGTATTTAGTAGCATTTGTCTGCTTATTGACATAATAGGTCTATGCGGCACTTCCATTTCTCGTTCTCTTTAAGTAGAGGAGAAATCCTTCATGACTTAGACAATTTTTATTTTTGTACCTTTTCTCTACGTTAAAAAACGACCCTGGTGTCTAACTCTGTCCCGTGGGGAGGCATTGTAAATAGGTACACAGAGTATCATATTTCTGTAACAGCTTATGTTAAAAACTTTAAACAAAATATGTAATAACAATTACAAGCTTGAGAATGAGTTATGAATATTTGTTCTTTGTTTACAATAAAGGTAACTGTCTCACTTTCTTTTGCGTTAAAATGTTGCACGATTTCTTTCTTTTTAGCTTTGCTCTAAAAACATATAAGGCATTTTTTGTGTGTGTTTTACATGGTTAAAAGTGAAATCGAATGTCTCACCTGCAATGAGATACACAAGACGTTGTATTGTTGAGCAAAGTTTAGAAATTTGGGAACATTTTTTTTTTCTTGTTTAACATTTTTTAATGTTTAGTAATGAATTTTGGGAAAATATGGCGATTCTTTTATAGTTTACTTCTAAAGTATCTTTGCCATGGATTTTCCCCTCGGCATCAAGGCTAACATAGTCTAATCCAGGGTTTGCCAAAATGGGATCTGCGGAGCCTTAGGGCTCTGTGAGTGAGACTGAGGGGTTCTGTAAGCCATTTCTTAAAGAGTATCAAATGCTTTATATAGAAAAATTAAATGGCTGCAGACATTTAATTTTTTTAATCTTTTTTTACTGGAAAGAGATAATCATTACTTAGTTTTAAATTTTGAAAATTAATATTTTTCATGCTTATTTTAGAAATTGTCTCGTAAATGCTCCATGAAAAAACTTTGCCCTGCTCAGGGACTTCATGGTGTCCTAAAGTTTGGGAAACCCTGATCTAGACAATTTTGGGATAAATTTTCCCTATTGACTGTGATATGTTACTGGTCCTGTTCAGTTCTAGGAGGTCCACCTTACCAGATCTTGTCTTCTCCCTTTGAAAAGGGGTTAGTTCAATGCTAGTCGCCTAAAGTACCCCTACTGAGGAATGCTAATGAGGTTACCCAAGCATTTTGTGCAGGCTAGAGTGCTCTTCTTCTAGAGTGCTAGCTTTTCAATCCCATTTTCCGAGCCTTGTGTCACATTTTTCCGCTGTGGGATTGTTTCGTAGAAGATAATACTTTATCTAATGAAACAATGTCAAAGTCAGTGCGTGCAAAATAATTTTTCTTGACAACTTGTTAAAACAATGAAAGATAAAGAGTTTCTGAAGAATTATTTTGACAGAGAAACCTGAATTAGTCCCGAAAATGGCCGACGATTATTATGATCTGACATTCGCGAAAATGTACGAAGGCAAACGGCACTAACATACGAAGGGTAAGCTTAGTGTTAAAGTTCAGAGCGTTCGAGAACGTTCGAAAAGGAAGGTGTTTTATCTGTAAGTTGAAATTGAGTGCACATTTTCATTTAAGTTGTATGTGTTTACATGTGTGTAAATGAAATAGACCTGGAGGAGAGTGTATATGTGTGTGTACCTGGGTTTTTTGGGGGGGTTTTTTGTGTGTGAAATAGAATATGTACAAACTTGTATGCAAGATTGTTCGGTTCACAGAGTATATGCGCTGGTATTGTGTATAGTAGTCCATGGAAATTTCTTGTTGCATTTGTCGAGGTTGTCCAGCCAGAGGTCAATATTACCTTTTAACGATGTACCCATTTGCAGCAGATATGGTAAAAAGAATATTGGAATACAGAGAAAGAGAAATACCGTGTTTGGGGGTTTTATAGTGGGTGTAAGATTTCGGCACTGAATATTTCTTACACTGTGATTGGTCGAAACAAACAGCTGATTTGTGCGTTTGCCCAATCAAGAGTCGATACATAATAACAATATTCAGAACTGCTGTCTCGTCGAACAAATATGGTGATTTTTAATTGTTAGTTTTGTTACAAAATATTCTGTCTTTTCTTTTCATACAGCGTTCTTAAAAACAAAGCCTTAATGTGTAACTACAATGAAATCAAGTTTTTATTTCTCACCAGTTATCAAGTCCTGAAGGCCACTCGAGGATAAAGGTTAATGGGTGTACGGTAGTAATTGTGACTACAATGTATTAATAGTTAGTGGTGAGAATGGGTAGAAATGGGTGATTTAGGGGACGGCTCAATAAAAACTTGTTTCCATTTGACTTAAGGACCACCATATTGCAGTCAGCTGGAAAGCAGACTAGCGGAACAGAGCTCCACACTTCTAGTTGTTCATGGAATGTGTGTTTAGATTTAGGTATAAATAGAGAGTGGGAGAAAATTTTGATGGTTTTTGCAGCTAGACGAGTGTTTTTTTATGAAAGTTTTGCAAGGGGGGAATCATAGAGTGAAGCTCAGACGAGCACTTGCTTATACTATGAATGGTGATAACAGTCACTATGACTAGTCTCAACACATCACGTTTTATAGATACATACTCTTGCTAATTCTGCCTCCTTGTTGTCTTATTTCTTTTTAGCCCTTTAAGGCCATAACCATCATTTTCAAGTGGATTTTAGTAAGTGCTGATTTATTAGTACAAAATAAAAGGTTTTCCTTTTTGAAACACGAGGAAACTCATCAGGGTATTTTGAAAGGTTTTAGGTTTGCTTCCCAAAAATGAGGTCCAAGTAACCCTTTGTAGAGCATGACGGATTATAAGAAGGATCTATGAGTTTGAGATGCTGCATTTGATATACAGTGATAAATCACTCAAATTATACGACGGTTTAACTGTAGCAAGTTAAAAGAGAATGAAAAGTAGGCCTTAGGTTTACTTTTTGGCAGCTTCGTAACAGTCACTTTCTTTATTTTGTCCTTTAGACCTCACATTCCATTATAACAAGATCTGTAGACCCGAAACAACTCCGGGCTTCCTTGCTGATGACACTTCGTCAAGAAAAACAAATTAAAAAAAAAATAGCATCTGGTTTATTGAGAGAATGACAGGAATAACATTATGAAAAGAATTGAATTTTCTTAATTGAGGATGACAAGAAACATGTCCTTTTCAAGAAATAGAAAAGATGTTGGAGTAAGGAATACAGAGATAAAGAATTTTATTGTTTAGATGACCACCCAAAGGGTCAGTGACCGTTTTCTAGTCTACCTGATTATTTGGATAGACAAAAAGGGGCAGAGAGAGAGAGAGAGAGAGAGAGAGAAAACAAAGCCTCAAATAGAGAGGGGGCATACAGAGAGATAATAAAAAAGTGTCTTTTTCCCTAAAACAAACAGTTTGAGAAAGATCGTTGGTGAGGTGTAACATTGACAACCCGGCCGTTGGACGTTCCGATGACTGGGATGAAAAACTTAATTTCAACCATTATAATCCTGCACCCAGAATTCAGTCTTAATTTTCAAGTTTAGAGAGGTCTTACATGAGATATAACTGTAACAACTTGTAAATAATTATTTGTTACTAAAAAAGCCTGCCTTTGTAATTCTTTGTTGTTTGCCTGCGGTTGTGAAATAAATTCTTCCCCAGATCAATGTTCAAGCTGTAACCGAGAAGAGCGATGCACATGCCTGTGAAAGTGGTCCTCATCCTCAACGTCTGACAGTAGGCTACCAGCCGAAGGACCTTTGTGATAGGGTTACCAACCAGCAACTGCTACATGGACTTAGGGTTATGCGCGAGTTGTGTGCTCGAATAGAAAAACAATGTGTCCCAGCAACCAGCTAGTGTCTGGCATAGATATTAGAGTCCTAACCACTAGACGAAAAAAAGATGAAGACAGAGATAAAAATGAGACGATCAAATCACAAGACAGAGCTATGACGAAGTCTTCGGCAGTTTAAAGAATTTTAATTCGTAAGAAGTTTGACAGTTTAAAGGCACTCAGAAGCTTTTGGGAACGTTTTGAAGACGATTAAAGGCCGTTGGAGACTTGAAAGATCCAGAGGCAAAGATATTGAATTTATTTGAAAACTCTTATCATTTTATTTTTATTTTAAAAAATGTAGCTCTGAGTCGTCGGGAGTGGGGATTACCTTTAAGGTGCGGCCCAACTCTGCTCCCGGCGATGGGCGATGCAGCACATAGCGTTATACCTTTGGCCATTTTTCTGACAACAGTAAAAAAATTTCTCTTTTCTGAGTGGAAATTTGTCTATTTAACACTTAGTGTTAATTATAGTTTTTTTTTTTGTTAGTTATAACCCTGTCAAGGTTTTCTTTTTTTTTTTTTGTTAGTTATAACCCTGTCAAGGTTTTTTTTTTTTTTTTTTTTTTGTTAGTTATAACCCTGTTAAGGTTTTCTTTTTTTTTTTTTTTTTTTTTTTGTTAGTTATAACCCTGTCAAGGTTTTCTTCTTTTTTTTTTTGTTAGTTATAACCCTGTTAAGGTTTTCTTTTTTTTTTTTTTTTTTTTTTTTGTTAGTTATAACCCTGTTAAGGTTTTCTTTTTTTTTTTTTTTTTGTTAGTTATAACCCTGTCAAGGTTTTCTTCTTTTTTTTTTGTTAGTTATAACCCTGTCAAGGTTTTCTTCTTTTTTTTTTTTTTTTTTTTTTTTTTTGTTAGTTATAACCCTGTCAAGGTTTTTTTTTTTTTTTTTTTTTTTGTTATAACCCTGTTAAGGTTTTCTTTTTTTTTTTTTTTTGTTAGTTATAACCCTGTCAAGGTTTTCTTTTTTTTTTTTTGTTAGTTATAACCCTGTCAAGGTTTTCTTTTTTTTTTTTTGTTAGTTATAACCCTGTCAAGGTTTTTTTTTTTTTTTTTTTTTTAGTTATAACCCTGTCAAGGTTTTCTTTTTTTTTTTGTTAGTTATAACCCTGTCATGGTTTTCTTTTTTTTTTTTTTTTTTTTTTTGTTAGTTATAACCCTGTCAAGGTTTTTTTTTTTTTTTTTTTTTGTTAGTTATAACCCTGTTAAGGTTTTCTTTTTTTTTTTTTTGTTAGTTATAACCCTGTCAAGGTTTTCTTCTTTTTTTTTTTTTTTTTTTTGTTAGTTATAACCCTGTCAAGGTTTTTTTTTTTTTTTTTTTTGTTAGTTATAACCCTGTTAAGGTTTTCTTTTTTTTTTTTTTTTGTTAGTTATAACCCTGTAAAGGTTTTCTTCTTTTTTTTTTTTTTTTTTTGTTAGTTATAACCCTGTCAAGGTTTTTTTTTTTTTTTTTTTTTGTTAGTTATAACCCTGTTAAGGTTTTCTTTTTTTTTTTTTTTTGTTAGTTATAACCCTGTAAAGGTTTTCTTCTTTTTTTTTTTTTTTTTTTGTTAGTTATAACCCTGTCAAGGTTTTCTTTTTTTTTTTTTGTTATAACCCTGTCAAGGTTTTCTTTTTTTTTTGTTAGTTATAACCCTGTCAAGGTTTTCTTTTTTTTTTTTTTGTTATAACCCTGTTAAGGTTTTCTTTTTTTTTTTTTTTGTTAGTTATAACCCTGTCAAGGTTTTCTTCTTTTTTTTTTGTTAGTTATAACCCTGTCAAGGTTTTCTTCTTTTTTTTTTTTTTTTTTTTTTTTTTGTTAGTTATAACCCTGTCAAGGTTTTTTTTTTTTTTTTTTTTTTGTTATAACCCTGTTAAGGTTTTCTTTTTTTTTTTTTTTTGTTAGTTATAACCCTGTCAAGGTTTTCTTTTTTTTTTTTGTTAGTTATAACCCTGTCAAGGTTTTCTTTTTTTTTTTTTGTTAGTTATAACCCTGTCAAGGTTTTTTTTTTTTTTTTTTTTTTTAGTTATAACCCTGTCAAGGTTTTCTTTTTTTTTTTTGTTAGTTATAACCCTGTCATGGTTTTCTTTTCTTTTTTTTTGTTATAACCCTGTCAAGGTTTTCTTCTTTTTTTTTTGTTAGTTATAACCCTGTCAAGGTTTTCTTTTCTTTTTTTTTTTTTGTTAGTTATAACCCTGTCAAGGTTTTCTTTTCTTTTTTTTGTTATAACCCTGTCAAGGTTTTCTTTTCTTTTTTTTTTGTCATAACCCTGTCAAGGTTTTCTTTTCTTTTTTTTTTGTTATAACCCTGTCAAGGTTTTCTTTTTTTTTTTTTTGTTATAACCCTGTCAAGGTTTTCTTTTTTTTTTTTTTTTTTGTTAGTTATAACCCTGTCAAGGTTTTCTTCTTTTTTTTTTTTTTTTTTTTTTTTTTTGTTAGTTATAACCCTGTCAAGGTTTTTTTTTTTTTTTTTTTTTTTGTTATAACCCTGTCAAGGTTTTCTTTTCTTTTTTTTTGTTATAACCCTGTCAAGGTTTTCTTTTCTTTTTTTTTTGTCATAACCCTGTCAAGGTTTTCTTTTCTTTTTTTTTTGTTATAACCCTGTCAAGGTTTTCTTTTTTTTTTTTGTTAGTTACAACCCTGTCAAGGTTTTCTTTTTTTTTTTTTGTTAGTTATAACCCTGTCAAGGTTTTTTTTTTTTTTTTTTTTTTAGTTATAACCCTGTCAAGGTTTTCTTTTTTTTTTTTGTTAGTTATAACCCTGTCATGGTTTTCTTTTTTTTTTTTTTTTTTTTTTTTTGTTAGTTATAACCCTGTCAAGGTTTTTTTTTTTTTTTTTTTTTGTTAGTTATAACCCTGTTAAGGTTTTCTTTTTTTTTTTTTTTTGTTAGTTATAACCCTGTCAAGGTTTTCTTCTTTTTTTTTTTTTTTTTTGTTAGTTATAACCCTGTCAAGGTTTTTTTTTTTTTTTTTTTTTTAGTTATAACCCTGTTAAGGTTTTCTTTTTTTTTTTTTTTTGTTAGTTATAACCCTGTAAAGGTTTTCTTCTTTTTTTTTTTTTTTTTGTTAGTTATAACCCTGTCAAGGTTTTTTTTTTTTTTTTTTTTTGTTAGTTATAACCCTGTTAAGGTTTTCTTTTTTTTTTTTTTTTGTTAGTTATAACCCTGTAAAGGTTTTCTTCTTTTTTTTTTTTTTTTTTTGTTAGTTATAACCCTGTCAAGGTTTTCTTTTTTTTTTTTTGTTATAACCCTGTCAAGGTTTTCTTTTTTTTTTGTTAGTTATAACCCTGTCAAGGTTTTCTTTTTTTTTTGTTAGTTATAACCCTGTCAAGGTTTTCTTTTTTTTTTTGTTAGTTATAACCCTGTCAAGGTTTTCTTTTCTTTTTTTTTGTTATAACCCTGTCAAGGTTTTCTTCTTTTTTTTTTGTTAGTTATAACCCTGTCAAGGTTTTCTTTTCTTTTTTTTTTTGTTAGTTATAACCCTGTCAAGGTTTTCTTTTCTTTTTTTTTGTTATAACCCTGTCAAGGTTTTCTTTTCTTTTTTTTTTTTGTTAGTTATAACCCTGTCAAGGTTTTCTTTTCTTTTTTTTTTTTTGTTAGTTATAACCCTGTCAAGGTTTTCTTTTCTTTTTTTTTGTTATAACCCTGTCAAGGTTTTCTTTTCTTTTTTTTTTGTCATAACCCTGTCAAGGTTTTCTTTTCTTTTTTTTTTGTTATAACCCTGTCAAGGTTTTCTTTTTTTTTTTTTTGTTATAACCCTGTCAAGGTTTTCTTTTTTTTTTTTTTTGTTATAACCCTGTCAAGGTTTTCTTTTTTTTTTTTTTGTTATAACCCTGTCAAGGTTTTCTTCTTTTTTTTTTGTTAGTTATAACCCTGTCAAGGTTTTCTTTTTTTTTTTTTTTTTTTTTTTTTGTTAGTTATAACCCTGTCAAGGTTTTTTTTTTTTTTGTGTTAGTTATAACCCTGTCAAGGTTTTCTTTTTTTTTTGTTAGTTATAACCCTGTTAAGGTTTTCTTTTTTTTTTTTTTTTTTTTTTTTTTTGTTAGTTATAACCCTGTCAAGGTTTTTTTTTGTTTTTTTTGTTAGTTATAACCCTGTTAAGGTTTTCTTTTTTTTTTTTTTGTTAGTTATAACTCTGTCAAGGTTTTCTTCTTTTTTTTTTTGTTAGTTATAACCCTGTCAAGGTTTTCTTTTTTTTTTTTTTGTTAGTTATAACCCTGTCAAGGTTTTCTTCTTTTTTTTTTTTTGTTAGTTATAACCCTGTCAAGGTTTTCTTCTTTTTTTTTTGTTAGTTATAACCCTGTCAAGGTTTTCTTCTTTTTTTTTTTGTTAGTTATAACCCTGTCAAGGTTTTCTTCTTTTTTTTTGTTAGTTATAACCCTGTCAAGGTTTTCTTCTTTTTTTTTGTTAGTTATAACCCTGTCAAGGTTTTCTTCTTTTTTTTTTGTTAGTTATAACCCTGTCAAGGTTTTCTTCTTTTTTTTTGTTAGTTATAACCCTGTCAAGATTTTCTTCTTTTTTTTTGTTAGTTATAACCCTGTCAAGGTTTTCTTCTTTTTTTTTTTGTTAGTTATAACCCTGTCAAGGTTTTCTTTTTTTTTTTTGTTATAACCCTGTCAAGGTTTTCTTTTCTTTTTTTTTTTGTTAGTTATAACCCTGTCAAGGTTTTCTTTTTTTTTTTTTTTTTTTTTTGTTAGTTATAACCCTGTCAAGGTTTTCTTTTTTTTTTTTTTTTTTTCTTTGTTAGTTATAACCCTGTCAAGGTTTTCTTCTTTTTTTTTGTTAGTTATAACCCTGTCAAGGTTTTCTTCTTTTTTTTTTGTTAGTTATAACCCTGTCAAGGTTTTCTTCTTTTTTTTTTGTTAGTTATAACCCTGTCAAGGTTTTTTTCTTTTTTTTGTTAGTTATAACCCTGGCAAGGTTTTCTTTTTTTGTGTTAGTTATAACCCTGTCAAGGTTTTCTTTTTTTTTTGTTAGTTATAACCCTGTCAAGGTTTTCTTTTTTTTTTTTTTTTTTTTTTTTTTTGTTAGTTATAACCCTGTCAAGGTTTTCTTCTTTTTTTTGTTAGTTATAACCCTGTCAAGGTTTTCTTCTTTTTTTTTTGTTAGTTATAACCCTGTCAAGGTTTTCTTCTTTTTTTTTTGTTAGTTATAACCCTGTCAAGGTTTTCTTCTTTTTTTTGTTAGTTATAACCCTGTCAAGATTTTCTTTTTTATTTTTTTTTGTTATAACCCTGTCAAGGTTTTCTTCTTTTTTTTTTTTTTGTTATAACCCTGTCAAGGTTTTCTTCTTTTTTTTTTTTTTGTTATAACCCTGTCAAGGTTTTCTTCTTTTTTTTTTTTTTGTTATAACCCTGTCAAGGTTTTCTTCTTTTTTTTTTTTTTGTTAGTTATAACCCTGTCAAGATTTTCTTCTTTTTTTTTTTTTGTTATAACCCTGTCAAGGTTTTCTTTTTTTTTTTTTGTTATAACCCTGTCAAGGTTTTCTTTTTTTTTTTTTTTTGTTATAACCCTGTCAAGATTTTCTTTTTTTTTTTTTTTTTTGTTATAACCCTGTCAAGATTTTCTTTTTTTTTTTTTTTGTTATAACCCTGTCAAGGTTTTCTTCTTTTTTTTTTTTTTGTTATAACCCTGTCAAGATTTTCTTCTTTTTTTTTGTTAGTTATAACCCTGTCAAGGTTTTCTTCTTTTTTTTTTGTTAGTTATAACCCTGTCAAGGTTTTCTTTTTTTTTTTTTGTTAGTTATAACCCTGTCAAGGTTTTCTTCTTTTTTTTTTTTTGTTATAACCCTGTCAAGATTTTCTTCTTTTTTTTTGTTAGTTATAACCCTGTCAAGGTTTTCTTCTTTTTTTTTTGTTAGTTATAACCCTGTCAAGGTTTTCTTCTTTTTTTTTTTTTTGTTATAACCCTGTCAAGATTTTCTTTTTTTTTTTTTTTTGTTATAACCCTGTCAAGATTTTCTTTTTTTTTTTTTTTTTGTTATAACCCTGTCAAGGTTTTCTTTTTTTTTTTTTTTTGTTATAACCCTGTCAAGATTTTCTTTTTTTTTTTTTTTTTGTTATAACCCTGTCAAGATTTTCTTTTTTTTTTTTTTTTGTTATAACCCTGTCAAGGTTTTCTTCTTTTTTTTTTTTTGTTATAACCCTGTCAAGATTTTCTTCTTTTTTTTTGTTAGTTATAACCCTGTCAAGGTTTTCTTCTTTTTTTTTTGTTAGTTATAACCCTGTCAAGGTTTTCTTTTTTTTTTTTTGTTAGTTATAACCCTGTCAAGGTTTTCTTCTTTTTTTTTGTTAGTTATAACCCTGTCAAGGTTTTCTTTTTTTTTTTTGTTAGTTATAACCCTGTCAAGGTTTTCTTTTTTTTTTTTTGTTAGTTATAACCCTGTCAAGGTTTTCTTCTTTTTTTTTTGTTAGTTATAACCCTGTCAAGGTTTTCTTTTTTTTTTTTTGTTAGTTATAACCCTGTCAAGGTTTTCTTTTTTTTTTTTTGTTAGTTATAACCCTGTCAAGATTTTCTTCTTTTTTTTTTTTTGTTATAACCCTGTCAAGATTTTCTTCTTTTTTTTTGTTAGTTATAACCCTGTCAAGGTTTTCTTCTTTTTTTTTTGTTAGTTATAACCCTGTCAAGGTTTTCTTTTTTTTTTTTTGTTAGTTATAACCCTGTCAAGGTTTTCTTTTTTTTTTTTTGTTAGTTATAACCCTGTCAAGGTTTTCTTTTTTTTTTTTTGTTAGTTATAACCCTGTCAAGGTTTTCTTCTTTTTTTTTTGTTAGTTATAACCCTGTCAAGGTTTTCTTTTTTTTTTTTTGTTAGTTATAACCCTGTCAAGGTTTTCTTTTTTTTTTTTTGTTAGTTATAACCCTGTCAAGGTTTTCTTCTTTTTTTTTTGTTAGTTATAACCCTGTCAAGGTTTTCTTTTTTTTTTTTTTGTTAGTTATAACCCTGTCAAGGTTTTCTTCTTTTTTTTTTTTTGTTATAACCCTGTCAAGATTTTCTTCTTTTTTTTTGTTAGTTATAACCCTGTCAAGATTTTCTTCTTTTTTTTTTGTTAGTTATAACCCTGTAAAGATTTTCTTTTTTTTTTTTTTTTTGTTAGTTATAACCCTGTCAAGGTTTTCTTTTTTTTTTTTTGTTAGTTATAACCCTGTCAAGGTTTTCTTTTTTTTTTTTTGTTAGTTATAACCCTGTCAAGGTTTTCTTTTTTTTTTTTTGTTAGTTATAACCCTGTCAAGGTTTTCTTCTTTTTCTTTTGTTAGTTATAACCCTGTCAAGGTTTTCTTTTTTTTTTTTTGTTAGTTATAACCCTGTCAAGGTTTTCTTTTTTTTTTTTTGTTAGTTATAACCCTGTCAAGGTTTTCTTCTTTTTTTTTTGTTAGTTATAACCCTGTCAAGGTTTTCTTTTTTTTTTTTTGTTAGTTATAACCCTGTCAAGGTTTTCTTCTTTTTTTTTTTTTGTTATAACCCTGTCAAGATTTTCTTCTTTTTTTTTGTTAGTTATAACCCTGTCAAGATTTTCTTCTTTTTTTTTTGTTAGTTATAACCCTGTAAAGATTTTTTTTTTTTTTTTTTTTTGTTAGTTATAACCCTGTCAAGGTTTTCTTTTTTTTTTTTTGTTAGTTATAACCCTGTCAAGGTTTTCTTCTTTTTTTTTTTGTTAGTTATAACCCTGTCAAGGTTTTCTTTTTTTTTTGTTAGTTATAACCCTGTCAAGATTTTCTTCTTTTTTTTTTGTTAGTTATAACCCTGTTAAGGTTTTCTTTTCTTTTATTTTGTTAGTTATAACCCTGTAAAGATTTTCTTTTTTTTTTTTTTTTTGTTAGTTATAACCCTGTCAAGGTTTTCTTCTTTTTTTTTTGTTAGTTATAACCCTGTCAAGGTTTTCTTTTTTTTTTTTTGTTAGTTATAACCCTGTCAAGGTTTTCTTTTTTTTTTTTGTTAGTTATAACCCTGTCAAGGTTTTCTTCTTTTTTTTTTGTTAGTTATAACCCTGTTAAGGTTTTCTTTTCTTTTATTTTGTTAGTTATAACCCTGTAAAGGTTTTCTTTTTTTTTTGTCCAATCCTGCCACACGGAATTTATTAATGTAATTAGACCGTCTCCAATCCCTAAACACAAGGAAAAACCCTGTTCCCGTGGCTACACTTTTCGCCTAGTGATGGACCTTTTAAAATGTAACCAGACATGTTACTACAGCTCTGATGCTCAGAGCACACAAAACGCGCACGACTCTGTGTGGCAATACCTTTAACTGATTGGTTAGCTGTTCGTCGTCAGAAACTGTGGTTGAGTTCTCCTGGTAGGTGCTCTGGTGAATGGCTGATCTGTCCCTTCTCTTCATGCAGTCTGTGATGTCGGCGTTGTAAATTACTGTGTTTGCAAATCAAAGCAATTCAATAATCAATAACTCAAAGATCATTTTCTTATAGACGAGACTAATTATTCATAAGATATTTCAGGGTACATTTTTGCAAAAGAAAGTTAGATTCTTTGGGTTCTTAACGGTTTCAAAAGGTAAGATGTTTTCCAACTTAGATTCGTTCAGATGGTTTCTCAGTAAGATAAGGAAGAGTTCTTCCACTTTAGCTCTTTTGGTGAGGTTTCCAGCTTTTGTTCTAAAGCCCAAATCATGCGTTCGATCCAACGACCAGTAAGGAAGTCCTTCCATCTCCTAAACACAATGGTGTTTATGGAACCCTAATTCAGACTATCATCTCTTTGAGATTAGCATAACCTCCTCTGTCTTTTGGAGATTAGCATTTCTTCCCTTGATTTCTTTTCTCTCTCTCTCTCTCTTTCTCTCTCTCCCTCTCTCTCTCTCTCTCTCTCTCTCTCTCTTAACCTCTTTTTTCTTTCCCTCTCTTTTCCTTTGTTCTAAATGATTTTTTATTATCAAACTATGCTGGAAGTCTGCCATCCAGCCAAACAACCATGACAATCTTTTACTGCGTGTTATCAAAACTAAATCAATAAATAGAAAACAATGTCCAAAAATCCCCTTTCAATATAACAGATATTTAATCGACGATAACTTGTTAATCTTTTTCTGGGGAATTGTCGTCTCAATTATCATCGAGAGGCTTATTTTTCTACCATCTTTGAAAAATACATATTGTTTTATCATTCTGCTAAAGCATCTGGATTCTTTGAACAAGTGTCAACACCTCCGATAGCACCTAACCCTCATGATCACCAGCAAAACAATCTGTGCTGTCCGGGTACATGAAAATCGTGTTACATCCTATTTTTGTTTTTACATTATTAGCTTCTTACCTCAATCATGTCTTGTTTGAAGCGATTTCCATTTTAAAAAAATATGTGTAAAAATAGGTTTACAATGGTGCATTCTCAAGTAAGGTCTACACTAAGCAGAGTGGAATTTTCCAGTTAGAAGTCGAGTACTAGTTATGTCTCAGCAGTGACGCACGGTCACAGGAGGCTGCTAACCTGATGTGGTGAATAGGAAAAGGGGATTTTTCTCTTTGCTGGTTAAGTTAAAAGAGAGAGAGAGTGAGACAGACAGACAGACAGACACCAACCCCCCTGTAATATAAGAGAGGGTAGCAGTTATCTAAGCTAACTCTCTTTGAAAGAAAGTTATCTTAGATAACTACTACCCTCTCTTATATTACAATATATTGATTCGCCTTTTATTCCTTTATAATTTTATCTATTCGTATTTGACAATTTAAAAAAATAATTTCAAATCAAGAAGGCAAAAAGAAAGTCTGCACAATGAAAAATTGTTATTTAAATGTAACTTTAGGACATCAATGCAACAGAAATACAACAGGAACACAATCAACTAGTTATTATTTAGTAGCATAGTCCTGCAATTTGACAGCCTGCAATCTTTTGGAAATTCTTTGAATTAGTCTGCAGCAATACTCCTGTGAAAGGGCATCCAACTTCTCTTTACTTTTTGTTCAAAGTTCTTCCAAATTTGAAATTTTATCATTGTGTAACTGTTGCTTGATGTAATGCCATACATTTTCGTGGTCTGGAGATTGTGCAGGCCAATCCAAACACGGAAGATCATGCTCTTCAAGGAACCTCTTGACATTGCTAGCTGTATGAATGAAAGCATTATCCTGCATGAAGATGGGATTATTATCCAAATTCCGGCCAAAATAGGGTAGAAAATGTTCAGTCAACATAATTATGCACTTGGTGGAATTAATTCGACCTTTCATGCGAACTGTAGGCTCTGGACCATTGGCAGTAATAACACTCCACACCAAAACTGAATCTCTTGCAGCATTGAAACTATTCACCTAGGATTAAATTCTTCATCCTTCCTTCAACAGACGTACTGCCTAGCATCATTGCCTAGCTTATTAAACTTGCTTTCGTCGCTAAAAATCACTTTTTATCAATATGAAGAGTCATGATCTTAATTGCATCTTACGAAGTTTTCAGTTTTTTGCAAAAATCATTAGCTTGAATCTTGAAACACAGCCACACAAATTAAATTCCTACAATCTGTTCTTAACTGAAAAAGAGAGCAGTTTTTTTTTTTACAAAATTATGCTGTTGTCGGATTTGGGAGCCATTTCAAATCTGTTTCTGAAGCTGTGGATCTTGATAGCATTGTCTTCCCTGTAAAAAGTAACTTTAGGACAACCAGAGTCAGGGGTATCACGAACACTGTTGATGTTTTGGAGCTTTTGCACAGTCATTCACACTGTTTTCTCATCACATTTCAATCTGCGGCCGATTTCTCGATTAGACAAACCTTAAAGGGGGAGATTAATGAGCTCCTGACGATCACTAAGAGAAAGTCGAGGCATATGGACTAAATGTTACGATTTATAACCTGGAACAACAATTTTTGCAAATTTTGTATTTATTATTACAGAGTCAATACCATATATATATATATATATATATATATTGTACCATACTTTAGGGTAATTGTGTCAAATCTGGGGTAATTGTGTCAACTAAAAAAATAGTGCTCTTTATGCGTGGTTGCTAAAAGAGCACTTTTAGCTAGTTGGCGCAATTACCCCAAAGTACGGTATCTAATATGTAGTAGTGATTTCAAAAGTTTAAAAAAATAAAATGACATTCAGCCATCAGCTAGAAGCGAACCAAAGCATATAGCTATCCAGCCTTATTCGTTACCATCTGAGTTAACACAGATGGATCTTTTAATTTAAAAAATCATCACACTTAACCGTATTAATGTATATTTGCGTATGTGTAGAAGGTACACATTTAGTCGACTTTTGTTAACCAATTTCCAATTTCTTTTTCAATTTTGACCTCTTAGAAGTTATTTTTACCAGTTGCGGACGAAATCAAATTTTATTCATAAAGTCTGAAGAAATGCTGGTTTTTGAAAATTTTCAAACGATATAATGTTTGAAATTGTCGACTGGATATGGAAACAATTGTAACATAAAATGAAATACACTTTTTATTGCCATCAACACCTTTTTTGAAGTCTTGATTTTGCTTTCACAGTATATATATATATATATATATATATATATATATATATATATATATATATATATATAGTATGGGAATTTCGACTGCTACCTCACTACTGCGACTACAGAAATAGTACGAACGAGTTTTGTTGATGTACCGTTAGGTTTGAAGAATGTGTCAGTTACATAACATAACAAGAACATAAATTACGAGGATGCATCCATTCAGTCTATGTTTTTCGTAATTTAAATGTTATTTAAAAATTTAAACGTGTTGAGTCTGGATATATTGACGAACATATTTTTACAAACTTAAGTGTGACTGACGGATGAAGCCTCTGATAGAGATGCTTGGATGCGTATATATAACTAAAGTACCTTAAACAAACCAACAATAAAAATTAACAAACAGACTGTCTACTTATTCTCTCCCCGTCTGTCTGTCTTCTCTCTCTCTATCTCTCTCTCTCTCCCTCCCTCCCTCCCTCCCTCCCTCTCTTTCAGTCTCTTTTTCTTTCATATAGAATGGAAGTATCTAAAAGCAAAAAATAAAAAATAAAAATATATATCATGTCTTCCTATTCTCCCTCTTCCTGCCTTTCTCTTTATCTCTCTCTCTCTCTCTCTCTTCCTTCTCTCCATCACTCTTTCTCTGATATACATCTGAAAAGAAAGAGAAAAACGCCAGACTTTAAAGCTATTTTCAGCAGAACCATGCCACCATTCCCCTGAGTCAGTTTCTGAAAGCTTTCCATTCTGTTTCTCTGCGACTCAAAGAATCGCCGCCTCAAGCATGATCGGCGTTTCCACTTTGACTCAGCATGACCACATGTTCCACTGGCATTTTTCATTGCGAGATACTTTTCGATGAATCACACAGTCATTCTTTAGCAATTTCTTCTTTTTATTGGTCACATCCAAATTGAGAAAAGAAGCAGATAACAATCAAACCAATTAAAACTGAACCTACACGACTCGTTACAACAGATCACTTGGTCAATGGGTCAGCAAGATACTAAGGCTGGGCATTCACTCAATAAACTCACTTCCAATGCCTCTTAGAAATTTTTTAGAGACGCTGTGTTTCTGATTTGGATTTTTTTTTTTAAATATCCTTTTTATTTTTCTGGTTACAAGATAAGATGTTCGTCTGTCGGAACGACGAGGATCTATATTCCTATAAATTTGTGTTTTTTGTATATTGATATTCATATAAAAAAAAACAACTTTTTTCTATTTATTTAAAAAGAAAATACAATTTTGTTATAGATGGGTCGTTTAATTGCATTAATCTGCAAAAGATCTAACTAATTTGCATATTCTTTTAAACATTCGTTTTAAATTTTCGTATTAGTGTTTTTTTTTTCGGTTTTCTTATAGGATGATCATTTTTAGTTAACTATTACGTGTAATTATATTCATGCAGATATTCTTCATGATTTTTACTTAATATTTATGAAAAAAGTTATAGTAGACACAAACATCTTTCTGTATATATTTATGTATGTGTGTATATATATTTATTTAAAACATTTTGCCTACCAAACTCCTCTGTCAGTTTTTTTGGTTTACAGACATAGTATATATAATATATGCAGTATTCAAACTTTATATTTGGGTTTTAGCCGGGGAAAATCGTTGCAAAAGTGTGAAAATTTAAAAAATAGAAGTTGCCAGGTCGAACGACGGCATTATGAATATGCATACGTAACGTAATAGCTATTGGCTCATGCTTTAATTTTTTACCTTGCAGCAAACATGTCTTCAAATGTAAAGAAAAAGTAAAGCGTAGTCATTTTTTTTTAACTTTTTAAATCATTACTATATACTGGATCCAATATAATCTATCTATATATATATAAAAGCGAAAATGTGTCTGTGTGTGTGCATTTTTGTGTATGTCCGCAAAAGGCTTCTCGATCGGCTCACTCCTTCTTAAAACTTTTTATATGCTGTCTAAATCATAATATCTACGACTTAAGAATGGGCGTCGCGGTTATTTTTAATTTGCCCGACTTTTACCAGTTATTTTTTAGATATTGTTCGAACGCCGCGTCTTCAAAAAGCGAATGATGGGGCGGGGGAAACAGAAACTGGTTTGCAGTGCAAAACTAGTTCAAACATCACGCGACTTAACTTTCTCGCACCTGTCAATTTCAATTTATCAATGTTTACTTATAATAATTATCACTTTCTCTCCCCTCGTGGCCGAGATGGCTAGGTCTCAGGTTTTTTCCCATTTCGTTTCCACCTTTGCGTCAAGGCTCCGGGGTTCAAACCTACTTTCCTACTAAAACTATTTTTTTCTTTTACACCTCCAAACACCCAGCCAACGTTTTTTTTTTTTTAACAGGGTTGTTTTGATCTACCCTTCCCCAACACACACACCTCCAAACACCCGGGCAACGCCAGGTACCCCCCCACGCTAGTCTATATATATAAAAGGGAAAATGTGTGTATGTATGTTCGCTTTTTCTGTATGTCCACAGAAGGGTTTTTTCCGGGTGGGTGGGTATCGGGTTGGGGTCGCTCATTCTTAAAACTTTTTATATGCTGCCTAAATGATAATATCTAGGAGTTAACAATGGGTGCCACGTGTGTTTTTAATTTGCCCGACTTTTAAACGCTATTTTTTCCAGATTTTTAGACCGCCGCACGTTTTAGTATAAAAAAAGCGAAATTGGATTTGAATCGGTAGTTCCCTGGCCCACGGCCGGGTGGCCTCCGGAAAGTGATGTAAACGTTTGGTCAATGTCAGCTGTTCACTATCATATCAGACAATTGCTTTCGTCTGGACACTCACCTAATAAACGGGGAGCTGATTTCCCCGAAATTGGGTAAAAGTAAACAAACCGGATTTTTGACTTCATTAAAAACTGTCCCGCAGTAAATGTTAACTGCTGAATAGCTATTGCTTACGTCGTCGTAACAATCGCAGAAAATGTTAACTCTGCAACTTCTACTTGACCCTATTAAATCATTAAGTGTGGGCCCCTGTCAATTCTCTTCCTACTTAAATAAATTCAAGCGTCTTTCAGTTACTCTTTCTTGCTGGCCGAGCGGTTAACGTGTCATGTTTTTATCACATTTTATTTTCCAACTTTGCCTCAGAGCTTCAGGTTCGATCCTAGCTACCTACCAAAACTTTTTAAACCCCCCTCCCCCGTGCTTCTTTTTGATTTAAGAGCACACCCGGGCAATGCTGGGTACCCCCGCTAGTATAATAATAAATACGAAATCTGCATTAATCAAAATATCATATTTAAACATATTTTATGACCGGGCAATGCCAGGCGGCCTGCTAGTTATCTGATAATCCTTGAAGAATGATAAATGACGCACGCTGAATTGGGAAGCAAAAGGTTGTGCAATCTCTTACACTCATCACCTGAGTCGACACTGTTTGATTCCAGTGGCAAGAAACAATGCCGAGATAAGAAGAGAGAACATAAAGCACTTATGCTTAACTTTTGTTTTCTAACAGGAACCAGTGTGTCAACGTAATTATGTAACGTTACACGTTTACACATGAGATCCACATATTGCAGTTTATGTGGTAAAGAACAGAGGACAAGTAATAACTAAACTCACTTTTTATTTCCTCATTCTCTTGCTATGCATGACTTCTCGTTATGGCTGTGACGTCATTCACATCGCTAACGTGATCGTGCTCTCCAACGTGTTCTAGAACGCGATGAACCTGATCGCCAGTCTGTGCACAATCTCTTTTCATAATATTTTTCTTTGCACACGGCTTGGCATTTGTATATGCACGCCCGCACTCTATTACAATTATGTCGTATGCCCTAGTAGATATAAAGACACCCAAAAGTGATGACTTTGTGCCTATTTCATAGAAAGCTGTTAGCGTTTTAGAAAGGTATTATAATTAATATTTTAAGTTTTATTACATCTGTAATATAAATCTCACCTGTCTGTTTAAATGTATGTATGAATGTATGCATGTATCTATGTATGTATGTATGTATGTATGTCTCACATAAAACTTTCGACAGAGGGGACGGATTTTCACGAGATCGGTATCATTTTGAAGCTCGACCCTTCATATGACAAATATCCAAAAACAGGAATTCCTTTACTCTTAACTGGGCACTTTTCTACAGGGAGGGGTCGCTTTTTTCGGCGATATTTTCGAAAGTCATCGCCTCTTTTTGATTGTCTGGCCTTAATTTAAACCTACGTCACTTCTGGTTTGGTGATGGGTTCTTTTCCTCCTTCATGGTGCAGGTTCGAGCCTGCCTGCCTACTACCACTTTTTTTTGTGCTCGCAATTTTCCTTTTTCTTTTTTTTTTTTGCTTAACCAGCACCCTTACACACACCTCCACTTTCTTTTCTGCCTTCGCGTCGGGATTCGAGCCTGCCCGCCTACTACACTCTTTTTTTTTTTTTTTTTTTTTTGCTCAACACACCTTCAAACACCCGGGCAACCAGGCTAGTCCTAAATATACTAACACTGCTAACTCAACTGTCCTTCATCTACTGAGCCAAGAACTCTCATCCATTCTTTCAATATGTCTCCGATTCTGCACACATCTTCATATACTTTCCGAATGTAATCTAAAACTTTACACATCACCCATATTCTTTCTCTCCATGTAGCGTATGTTGTCAACCATCCCTGGCCAAAGTTTAATTTCCATATGTCATTAAACTGCATACATATGCCTGATGGACTTTTCCTTTGGCTGACAATGGTAACGCTCTGCTGCTTAGTAATGGCAAAAGTTCCTTGAAGTTACTCCATCAACTCTTAATTCAAGCACCGCAGGTAATTTGTTGTTATGTTATAACAACAAATTATCGTTCCTAGATGTGCTGATTACCCGCACTGCTCAGGAGATTATGTCATCTGTATACTGAAAGCCAACTTTCACTTGACAGTACCTAAACTTCAACTCCCACCATCCACATAATGTAAAGAAAGGAATTGTCCATTGCCTACAACACTGAGCAAAAGCAATATGTAGGAACAGCAATGCATATCAAGAGAAGATCAACAACTATCCAGACAGCATGACATCAGCTCCAAGAAATCTGGACCGGACACAAAAGAACAGCACTCAGAAACCCACCACAGTTTGTATGCTATACATGGAAGACTTGTCTGAAAAACTCCAACGAATATGTAATCCATATAACATCAGAACAGTATTCAGAAGCGATTTACTCTCCGGAAAAAAACTTGTTAGAATCAAACCCCTATAGAAAAAACCATGACTAAGACCTGTGTATATGAGATCCCATATAAATGTGAAAAGGTGAGACATATCTTTCACTAAAAGTTCTGTTAGGAGAACATTGAAAAGTTGCAGTACGTGGAGAGATTGAAAAATTGGGCATAGTTGACCAGATCTGGAAGGAACAATTATAGACACAAGAGTAGTGGAGAGTAAGATGACCCAAAGAAGTAGCACAAATGCTGGGAGACAATCAAATACTAAGTAGACCTAGTACATAATTTAATACGGTATGGGAACTGTTAATTGAAAATAATAGATCATATGTAAAAGTAAAACAGAAATATATATATATATATGACTACTTCATTTAATCACATAAATTAATATATGAAGATATAATTTTTTGCGTAATTTTTCAGTATTTACTTCAAAAGTGCTCAATACATAGGTAGAGCTATGTAGTAATATGGGAATTAAGCTACACATAATATTCCGCGTTTCATTCTCGTAAGAATTCGTCAGACATAAGCCTGATGAAACGAATATTCTGCGAATATTTGTGAGAATTCTCACGAGAATGAAACGCGGAATATTGTGTGTAACGTAATTGCCATATATATTTTTATAACTTACTACGATATTATTATTATTATTATTATTAACAGTAATAATATTGATTAAAGTTACCAGCACAGCATCTCACTAGCAAATTAAAATATATCAGACTTGCATTGATCCATATTTATTAGACACCAATTAAAGCAAGATTCTCTAAACTTATATATATATATATATATATATATATATATATACTCCTATAAATTCGTTTTTCTTTTGTGTGCATTGATATTCATATTAAAACCCCTCTTTTATATTTATTTAAAAAGAAAATACAATTTACTTATATATGGGTTGTGGAAATGCATTCACTAGCAAAAGATCTAGCTAATTTGTATATTCTTTTAAACATTCATTTTAATTAATTCCCTGTTAGTTTTCTTATGGGATGATCATCTTTAGTTAACTATTACGTGTATATTCATGCAGATATTCTACATGATTTATACTTGTATAATATTTGCGTAAAAAGGTTATAATAAACACAAAATTCTTTCCATATACATTTATGTATACGTATATATTTTTGTTTAATCTATCTATCTATCCGTCTATCTATCTATATATCTATAAAGGTGAACGTGCCTGTGTGTCTGTGTGTGTACATTTCCCTACGCAATAACTTTGTCAATTTTAAGCTTACAGACTCGAAATTTGATATAGAGGGTAGTGAGATTTGGAAAAATCTTTGTGATCCGTTTTCGGCCAGAAATTTGGCTGTTAAGGGATCAAAGTTCAACGATTTGACCTTTGAGAACTCTACCAAACTCCTCATACAATTTTGGGTCTTAACACTTGAGATTTTAGATATAGGTTCCTTAAACATGGATCTTACTTAATAACTTGATTTGAGCCCAAAAAAATGAATGTTAAGGGGTTATAATAAGGGTCAAAGTTAAAACAATTAACCGCTTTTTTTTTTTTTGCTCAACATACACCTCCAAACACCCGGGCAACACCGGGCTGAAATGCTAGTATATATATATATATATATATATATATATATATATATATATATATATATGTGTGTGTGTGTGTGTGTGTGTTAAGGGAGACAATCAAAGCAGCAAAACTGAAGGTGGCTTGCAAGACACTATATATACAAATGTATGCAAATTTAGACATATTTTATTGGTTTGAAAATATAGTTAATTTTTACCAATTGTCTTGAAATTTTAATCATAGAATACTATGATAATCTTCAAAAAGCCTGCAAATTTTTATATAGTTTTGCCCCTCAGAACCAAAGGTATGAGCATTTCAATATTCAATTTGGCTTTGAATATATATGTGTGTATATATATATATATATATATATATATATATATATATATATATATATAGAGAGAGAGAGAGAGAGAGAAAAAGAGAGAGACTTTTTGGCAATTTTATAAGTTCCAAATCTCAGCAACTATTGATCAGAATTTAATAAATGAGGGCTCGTTCAAAAGATAATGACCTGAATTGTGTATTGGGTTTCGTGACATTTGCCCTTAAGTTGGTATATTAAGGGGATATCCATCATTCGGAGCCTATTTTTGGTATTTTTTTACAGCCATAAAACTTTTGGGTAAAGGTGCATTATCTTTCCCCCCTCAAAAATCCTATTATTATTATTGGTTTTGGAGGTTTCTGAAAATGAAAATAACGTTTAAAATTCCAGGAAACGAGTAGTTTCTGAGATATAAAAAAAATTATAGTTTCAAAAAGTGGGGGATCACTTCTATATATTAATTTAAGTAAAAAAAGCACCATCTTTTTGGGAGGGTCTGTTCTTTTTTATAGGGTTGGTGTTTATTGCGACCTAGTAGACCAACACAAAACCTGCCTTAAAAAACTTGTTTCAGGTGTGCTGAAAACGAATATCGCATTTAAATTTTCTGCAAATAAGTATTTTTCCGAGTATTAAACAAAAATATGCGTGCTTGTGTGTACAACAATTTACCCCACTTCTAACATAAAGAATTACATTGCTTAATAGCAGGAAAAATACTTATTTGCAGGAAATTTAAATGCGATATTCGTTTTCAGCACACCCGAAAACCTATTGAAAACAAATTTTTTAAGGTAGGTTTTGTATTGGTCTAGCAAACTACAATTACCAAATATACATCCCCTTTAAAAAATAAAAAACATGCTTCCCCTAAAAGCTGGATATAAAGTGGGTGTTCATTTTACTTTAAATTAATATAAAAAGTGATCCTCCACTTTTTGAAGCTACAATTTTTTCATAACTTGAAAACTACTCGTTTTCGGGCATTTTAAACGTTATTTTCATTTTCAGCATCCCTGAAAACCTTTCATAGTGGTAATTTAAAAAGATTTTTGAAGGTGGAAAGATACTGCACCTTTATCAATGTTTCAATCATAGTCATTTGTTTTCCTAGTTTTGCATATGAATTACAAAATATCTGATATCCCCCTCAAAACTCTGGCCTTGATGGAGGAGAGACTTAAACTTGCTGCCATGGTTTCAAATGATCTGAAATAACAATGGGAGAGGTGATTCCAAATATTTCTCATATGTTATATCTTCCCTCTTTGGTTTTCATACATAAAGTAAATTTCATAGTGTATAAGGAGTATTTGATACTGGAGATATTCATAATCGTACCCTATTTCCAAAAGATTATACAGTGAGTACAGGACACAATAACCATTAGACAAGCTTGGCATGATTTTTGAAAATTTTTTCAAACCTTTTGAAACAGTTGACAAACGGATAAAATCTGACGCCCCTCCCCCACGTACCATTTTTTTTAATTTTTCACCCCTTAGCAGCCCTTTTTTCCGAATGAAAACCGATTAAAAAAGTTTTCCACATGTCTGAATACCCTATATACCAAATTTCAAGTCTGTAGATCAGAAATTCGTTGAAAAGTTTCCTCACACACACATACATTCTCACGCGCGCGCGCGTGTGTGAAAATATGCTTCTTCAATTATATTTCACCTTTTATTTAAACCATTCGTTCAATTTATAAAGCTCGGTGTAACTACAGAGCATATAACAAATAGATAGACAAAAAGTCTATATTCAAAAGTTCAAGATATTGACCATCTTACCGTTTATTCCTTTAAGTAAGTTGACATGTACAATTCTTGAAAGCACCTGTTTTGTAGCACAAAATCATTCACTTAATATTATATTAATAAGTTTATTTTGCCTTTACTCATCAAAATAAAAAGCACTTATCATTTTTTTAAAAGAAAATAAAAGCATATGGGCGTGATAACATAATCGGAAAATTGGGCGAGAAGTTGCAATTACACTTTTTTCCATTTTATTACGCCATCTTTGAATTGTGCATGTCAACTTAAAGGAATAAACGGTAAGATAAATGAGTACATATTAAATTAAAATTTCAGACAAAATGCAAAATTAATTGATGGAATAGTGGATAAGCAAGCAAACAAGCGAGTAAAAATAAGGATATAAACGCATCATTAAATCTAAACCAAAATATTCCGGTTGATTTGGGAAAATCAATGAATATGATAAAACGAATCAACAGCAATCTGTTAATTCAGCTTTAATGAAGTGTTTTGTGTATTTCTACCAGTCTGTTGTTTTGCTTATCCACTATTCCATAAGCTACTTTTACATGTGTGTGTTTGTGTGTGTGTGTGTGTGTGTGTGTGTGTGTGTGTGTGCGTGCGCGCGAAATATCTGGAAACGTCCTCTCAGCCATCAAGTATTTTCTCACTGATAAGTTTCTAAAAATAGTTGTTGATGGGCAGAAGTCAGCAGCCTCAAGGATTCATTCTGGGCCCAGCCCTTTTCTTGATATTCATAAATCTTCTCCCAAATCCAATTCTAAGATCATTTGTTGCGATTTATGCAGATGACACAAACATTTATGGCAGCACGTCCAAGAGAATTAACGATCAAGATATTTCAGATTCTTTCTCTCCTGACCTGGCGCATGTAGTTCAACGTGGGGCGGGGAGGGGACTAGCTGGTTGCTTTTAATGCATCTAAAACCCAGCTTCACCCCGTTCATCAAAATGAACAGGTTATTTCCAAATTAATTATGACAGACCAATGTAAAAGCTATTTCAAATTAATTATGACAGACCAATGAAAAAGCTATTTTAAAATTATGAAAGACCAATGAAAAGGCTTATCAAAAATTATTGTGACCGACAAAAGAAAAGCCTATTTCAAAATTAATTGTGACCGACGAATGAAAAGGCTGTTTCAAAGTTAATTATGATAGACCAACAAAAATGCTATGTCAAAATTAATTGTGACCGACGAACGGAAAGGCTGTTTCAAAGTTAATTATGACAGACCAACAAAAAGGCTGTTTCAAAATTGATTTAGACCGACGAACGAAAAGGCTGTTTTAAAATTAATTGTAACAAACCAATCAAAAGGTTATTTCAAAGTTAATTATGACAGACCAACAAAAAGGTTATTTCAAAGTTAATTGTGGCAAACCAATGAAAGGGCAGTTTCGAAGATTAGTGTGACTCATAAAGATGCTTTAATTGATTTAAATTTAAATGTGTCATTTCAATTTGATGATGAAAATGTCATTTCAAAATTAAGCCTAACACATCACTGTAGAAGCCATTTCATACTTAACCATTATAGATAGATAAAACTGAATGATGACAGATAAAAAAAAAAGTGTTATTTAAATGTAAAGTATGAGAAACCAAAGAAGTGCTATTTCAAAGATTAGCATGACAGACCATTTGAAAATCCCATTTCAGAGTTAACCATTATAGACCAACAAAAATGATGCTTCAAACTTAATCAAGGCAGATCAAGAAAAGTGCTATTTCAAAGGTAAGCATGACAAACCAGCGAAAATATTTTTGTAAACTTAAGCTTAATATAGACCAATGAAAATTATGCTTCAAACTTAAGTGTGATAAATTGAGAAAAGTCATATTTTAAAGTTCAGCATTACAGACTGAAATGAAAAAAAAGTCTCTTATTGAGAAACTTGCGTGCATCTACAAAAAACAGCAGAAAAATGTGACCCGTTTGGTCACCCATTCAGTTCGAGTTACATTGTGTGGATAAAAAAATTGAGTTTACAAAGTTGAGTTCAATATTAAAAAGTAAAGGCGCGATCCAAAATTAATGCTTTTCCACTCATGTTTCCCTTTTTCCTTTTCTCTTTATCGGTTAATAATAATAATAATAATAAATGAATGAACCACCTAATGTACATGGACGACCTGAAACTGTTTGCAAAAAATCAAGAATGAACTAGAGATGCTAATTAATACAACCAGAATCTTTAGCCAGGATATCCAAATGGAATTCGGCATGAAAAAGTGTGCACTGCTGATCATGAGGATAAAACTGGAAGTATAGACGGCATGGAACTACCGAACCAAATGAAGATGTGGGCACTACGTGAACCTGACAATTACAAATATTTGGGACCATTGAAGAAGACACCGTTAAAGCAACAGAAATGAAAGAGAATATTGGAAAGGAATACCTAAAAAGGACAAAATCTTCTTAAAACCAAACTATATAGTAGAAACCTAATAAAAGGTATAAACACGTGGATAATATCACTAATAAGATACTCTGGACTGTTTATAGGGTTGACCAAAGAAGAACTGAAGCAACTTGACCAGAAGACCAGGACACTCATGATTAGGCACAATGCATTACACCCAAAGGATGATACTGACCGACTCTACGTGAGAAGGAAGGATGAAGGAAGAGGACTGGTTTGTATAGAAGACTGTATATATAAAAAAAAAATATATATATATATATATAGAAAAATACATAATACAGAACACCGCAAGAATAATTACCACAGCAAGAGACACTGGAAAAATGAACAAAACAGAAAAAGAAGACACGAGAAATAAGACAAGGAAAGAAGAATGGGAAGACGATTCATGAGGATTACAAAAGACGAGACTAATGAAAACACTTGGACATATTTATAAAAATAAAACCTAAACAGAAAAATTAAATAAGAGCTGCACAAGATAACACTATCAGAATAAGCCACATCAAAGCAAAGATTGACAAGACACAAGAAAACATTAAATGCAGACTCCATAGACAAAGAGACGAAACAATGAAACACATAATAAGTGAATGCAGCAAACTAGCACGAACATAATATAAAGATAGACACGATCAAATGGGGAAAGCAGTACATTGGGAATTATGCAGACAATTGCATTTTCAATATAGACAAATGGTACAAGTACAAACCAGTAGCAGTACAGATAATGATAGATAGATAGATAGATAGATATACAGGGTGGAATGATAAATTTATCGCCTTAAAACAAACAACACTAGAGCTTTATGTTCAAACTTTTATTGGAAAAATTAATTCAGGTAACTGATTATGTAATAGAGCTGACATCTATTCAATGTAGCCACCTTCAGCTTCAATCACAGCCTAGACACGGGTCAGGAACTGGGAACATACCTTTTTCACAAGCACTGGCAGGAGATTGGCAAATACATAGTGGATGGTGGTAATCAGGCTGGCTTTGGTGCTATAAAAGATCATGTTAGTGATGTTCTCAACATATGACCAAACAAAGTAGTCCAGCGAGTTCAGGTCCGAGAGAGGAGAGGGGGCAGTGAGAGAAGGGTACAGAATTGTAACACTCCTTCTGAAACCAAGCCTGGGTCTCTTTGGACTTGTGGGCTATTGCCAAGTCCTGCTGCCACACCCAGGATCTACCAACGACCACCTGATTGCACCAGAAGATCACCACACTCTTCAGCACATCCAAGTACATTTTGTGTTGACATTCAAGCCGATTTTCAAGATGTGAGGTGGCATGATATAGCCCTTACTTAAAATCACACCAAAGGCCATAACCGTGGGCAGAAACTTTGTTTTCATCACCCTGGGCATGTCCCTATTATTTGTGGCAATCCAGCGCTGCATTTTTGAGGGTGCTGGCAATGGTCCTGTTGTCGGTAGAGAGCATGAGTGATTGCATCTTCGATTTTGTTCGTTGAACATTGTGTAACTTTCCGAGCGATAGAAGGTTCCTATCTCTCTTGGGATTTGTATACAACTGACCAACTGGTAGATGGTCAGCAACAAAAAAAAGAAAACCGGTTTTTCTCAAAGGGAAATGGAACCATGTTGTCTTTTCGGGGCGACAATTTTATCGTTCAACCAAATTACATGAAAATAAAAGCCACAAGACTCGATCGGACATGGATATATTAACAGATAAACTCATTCAAGCAAGGAGACCAGATATCATAATAGTTAACAAGAAGGAAAAGTCCTGCCAGATTGTAAATTTTGCCGTTCCAGCAGACCATAGATTTGGAGACTGAGAAGCGGAACAAATACGTGGAACTGGCCAGAAAGCTCAAAAAGATATGGAAGATGAAAAAGGTCAAGATAACATCACTAATAGTAGAAGCACTAGGAACAATACTGAAAAACTTTGAAAAAAGAATGAGAGAGACTGGAAGCAGAGGGATGGCTGAGAAGATACTAAGGATAACAATAACGAAAATAGCTGAAATATTATGGAAAATTCTTGAATGCGGATACTAAGATGCATGATCCACAGGTGCTAGCTGGATATATAAAAACTAGCATAGAGATAAAATACAAAAAAGCATGAAATCATGAAAACTGAAACCGCACAAGTATAAGCTAACCTCCATTATTTTTTATTTTTATTTTTTCTTGTGTCACTATAAACTAGTGCCACACCAAATAACTGAGAGTCAAGGAGGATAGAAAGGCTGAGGAGAGAAAGCACTAGCCAGACCTCAGCTGGATGAGTGCAAAGAGGACTGGGACCTTGGGGAAGCTTATTGCAATCCAAATTCCAGTGAAGACCAATGGTCACTGCTAAAGAGAAATCAATGGTAAGTGGCTGTTGCGATAATGCAAATTCATCTGCAGAGATTTTCAAAAGAGATGAAGTGGACTAGGAATCTGAAGAGACCTGTTGTCTCTCAGACTTCAGAGAACACCACACGTTTTTGTCAAAGAGAAATCTTTGATGATGGCCTGTGTGAGTACTCTTAGTGAGTAAATAATAATAATAATGCTGATATTCCCTTTTATTTATAATGAACTATTCCAATCTTTTCATTCGTTCCCTTTTGTATTATCGTTGACTTAATAAACAGCACGATCGCGCGAGAGAGAGAATGTGAGAGAAAGAGAGAGTGGCAGAAGCGAGATTTATAGATACGGTATAAAATAAAAGTGTGCGAGTCAAACACCACATAAAAAGGAAGGACGAGAGCGATATGCAGAAACTGGGTAAAACAGTGGATCACCTGATGTGTTGATTATAAATTGTGACTAATTTAGAACGTTAAATACTGTTTTCTAACATAACCCAATGATAAAACTGAGGAATATTTTAATATACATTTTGTATGAGTAAAACATAGGAAAAGAATTAGGGAAATGTTTTGATTAACTCAACTAGTATAATAATGTATGGAAATAACCATTGAACATTGAAGTGTTTGAGGATGACTTAACCTGTTAAATAATAGTTGTATTTGTTTCATTCGTGTTTTGCAACTTCGGTTTTTTATTCGCTTTTTGATTAAGAATGAAATGTGAACTAGACTTTTGATACACAATAAATGCTGATAAGATCTTTGAATACAGGGTGAATAAGACCGAGTTTTTTTTTTTTCAGATACAACATAAATATAGACTAGATTTGGATACTGGGTAAATGTGGACTAGATCTTTGTGTAACGTGACTGTTACGCTCGAACCTTGTTCGTTATAATTCAAACCTTTTTCGGACCCCCACGCTGTCTGGTACCGTCGGAAAAGATCAAACAAACATAAATGAATAAATCCGACTCGGCCTTTTTTTTTTTTAACACAAGTCGTTTATTACCTTTTTTTTCTACCCGTTTCGACACCAACTTAAAAGTCTCTCGCTTTTGCTCTGTTACACGCCGATCGTAAGCAGCCATTTTTGTTACGTCCCTCTTTTCGACCACACTCTTTCTTCTGACAGCATGCTGACCACAACCCATTCTCACCTTCACTTTACACGTCTATCTTTTTCGGCGTCGACTTTGTTTCTCCCCCAACCACGTGGTGTCTTTTTTTCTTTGTTCTTCAGACGCAAGCCCGAGCACATTTGCCAATTTACACACGCGTTCAAACACTGTGTCGGCTGCTGCTAATATTTTCATACGCTTATATGCGCTATGTTACATTTGTATACAGGGTAGATGTAGATTAAATGTTTAGATAAAAGGGAAATGTGGACTAGTTTTTTAGATACTACGTAAATGTGGACTAGTTTTTTAGATACTACGTAAATGTGGACTAGATGTTTGGATACAGGGTAAATATGAACTAGGTTTTTATACAAGGTAAATGTTGGTTAGATTTTTAGAATAATGTAGACTACGTTTTTAGATACACGTAAATGTAGGCTAGATCGTAAGACACAAGATGAATTAGACTTAATTCTTTGGCTACCGTGTAAATATGAATGAAGTCTTTGATACAGAGTAAACGTTGATTAGATCGTTGAATATAGAGTGGTTGAAATTTAGCTCTTTGGATAGAGGATGAATATGAACTAGTTAGATAATGGTAAATGTGGACTAGTTCTACAAGTCTTTTAATAGTGGATGCTCTGACGATCTACAAACGCCCTTGTACCCCTTCGATGTAAATACCCCCGTCAAACCCGACAATCAGCAAAATCCCACCCCTAGACAGTAGAGATCCCTAGATGTAATAAGGCCTTCTATTTTTTTTTTTTTTTACGTTTTCACCCCAAACAAGGCACATTGCCACTTTGATGTAAGGGGACATAAGCTACAGGAGTACTATGTGGGGAGTTGGGCAGCAAAATTTCGGTTCACGTTACACTTGAACTTCTGCATGTCAGTACAGTTGGGGAAGTAGGAACCCAGAAGGGAATTTCAAAGTCTAGCGGTTCTGGGGAAGAAACTACTGGACTAGAAGGCCCTCTTACATCTAGAGATCTCTACTGTGAAGGGGTGGGATTTTGCTGCTTGTCGGGTTTGTCGGGGGTATTTACGTCGAAGGGATACAAGTGCTTGCAGTTCTTTGGAGCATTCACCGTTAAAGTACTTATAGAACAGGCAGAGGGATGCTACATTTCGTCGATGGGACAGAGGCTGAAGTTTAGATGACAGTTCAAGACCTATCAGGTTGGCGACTCTCTTTTGAACCTTGTCTAGGAACGAGAGACTAGTAGAAAATGCACCAGCCCAAATAGGACAACAATATTCCATACATGAGCGAATGGTGACCTTATAGAGGTACAGGATACTTTCGGATGTTAGTAGCTTTCTAGTACGGTAGAGAAAACCTACCTTTTTCGCAGCGGTCCTGGCAATGCTCCCAATGTAATTGTTCCAACTCGTGTTTCCTGTGAACGTTAGGCTGAGGAGTTTAAAAAATGTACTTTCAGATAAAGAGTCTTTGGCTATTGCTATTGGTGGTAGAGAAGGTTTCTTGTAGTTATTGAAGGAAACAAGTTTAGTCTTGGCAGCATTGAATGTGACCATCCATTTTTGTCCCCATTTCACTACAGATTGGAGGTCATCCTCTAGTATTTTTGCCATTTCTTTAGATATGTGTTAATTTGTTTTCCTGTCGTTATAGAGCGTGGTGTCATCAACATATATACCCATCTCACAGACAATTTTGTCAGGGAGGTCATTTATGAATATTAGGAACAATAGAGGTCCAAGGATAGACCCTTGGGGCACTCCCGCATTTATATCATATTTAGATGTATGACCGTCGGGGACAACCTGGATTTTTCTTTTATCTAAGAAGGATTTAATTATGTTAAGTATTCTTCCAGCGATACCGTATGGTCTGATTTTCCTGAGAAGACCATCATGCCATACCCTGTCAAAAGCCTTAGATATATCTAGAGCTACCGCTCTACCCTCCCCTGCTTTGTCCAGTGAATGGTATATATGCTCAGAGATTACAATTAGGATGTCTGCTGTAGAACAGGCTTGCCTAAATTCATATTGTTGGTCGGTCAGAAGTTTAGCATCTGTAAGGTGATGGACTAGAGCGTGGTTAATTATGGACTCAAATATTTTGGCGAAAAGTGGGAGGAGGCTAATGAGGCAGTAACTTACTGGGTCAGTTCTTTCGCCAGAATTCTTGAAAATTTGTACAACAGAAGCAGTTTTCCAGCAGGCCGGAAAGCACGATTCATTAAGGCATTTGTTGTAGAATTTGGAGAGAACTGGAGCTACTTCGGCTGAGCACTTTTTTAATAGCACAGCCAGGATGAGATCAGGTCCACATGCTTTTAAAGTGTAGAGATTTTTATGATAGCATGCACCTGAGCAGGGGTGATTTTCAGATCGTCTAGTGTGGCGTCTGTCTGCAAAGGAAATTCAGGGAGGGGGTGGTTAGCAGGGTCCAGTGTGGAGTTGGAGGCAAACCGACTGGCAAGCATGTTAGCCTTCTCGGTTGCTGAGCAAACAACCTCGTGATTGTTGGTTAGTGGGGGAATTATGGATTGCCCATTATTTACTACACTGTTGTAGATTTTCCAGAAGTCACTCTAATAGTTTCTTCCCCAGAACTGCTAGACTCTGGAACTCCCTTCTGGGTTCCTGTTTTCCCAACTGTATTAACATGCAGAAGTTCAAGTGTAATGTGAACGGATATCTTGCTGCTCGACTCCCTACATAGTATCCCTGCAACTTATTATCCCTATAGTAGGCCCCTACATCAACGTGGCACTGTACTTTGTTTGGGGTGAAAATGGAATTTTAAAAATGTGGACTAGGTTTATAATACAGAGTAAACGTTGATTAGATCGTTGGATGCAATGTGGTTGAGACTTAAATACAGGGTAAATATAATAATTATAAACTAAGTATTTGAATCCAAGGTAAATGTGAACTATGTATTTGGTTACAGGGTAAATGTAAACTAAATATTTGAATACGGAGTAAATGTGGACTATGTATTTGGATACAGGGTAAATGTGAAATATGTATTTGAATACAGAGTAAATGTGGACTATGTATTTGGATACGGGGTAAATGTGGGCTATGTATTTGAATGCAGGATAAATGTGGGCTATGTATTTGGATACAGGGTAAATGTGGGCTATGTATTTGGATACAGGGTAAATGTGAACTATGTATTTGGATACAGGGTAAATGTAAACTATGTATTTAGATACAGGGTAAATGTGGGCTATGTATTTGAATGCAGGATAAATGTGGGCTATGTATTTGGATACAGAGTAAATGTGGATTATGTATTTGGATACAGGGTAAATGTAAACTATGTATTTGGATACGGGGTAAATGTGGGCTATGTATTTGAATGCAGGATAAATGTGGGCTATGTATTTGGATACAGGGTAAATGTGAACTATGTATTTGGATACGGGGTAAATGTGGACTAGATCTTTGAATATAACATAATTGTCGAACCCTTGAATACAAGGTGGATGAAACTTAATTCTTTGTGCAACGCCGCAGAAACAAACAAAACAGGAAATACGAAAGAAACAAAAATCCGACTTGTACTTTTTAAGTGCAAATAAAATGCATTTATTCGTTGTTCTTCCAAAACAACGTATTTCATTATTTTTCGAAAGTTTTTTTTCGCACACACATGTGCTTTCAAAAAGTCTCTGTTGCTTTGCCACCTCCCTTTGGTGTTTATCAACGCTTTCTCGCCCTCGTTTTTACACGTCCATCTTCTCCAGCGCGCACTTTGCTTCTCTTCGCGAGCACGTGGTGCATTTTTCTCTCTTTTTCTTGTGACGTAAGCTCGCGTGCATTTACTAATTTGCATACGTGCTTTAACGGCTAATGCTGCTAATATTTCCATTAGCCATATGCGTCCTGTTACATTTGGATAAAGTGTAAATATAGATTAGGTGTTTGAATACATGTTTTGTGTAATAAAAATATTTAGGAAAAAGAAGCTTTAGGTAAACAAACCTTGATGAACTCAGTTTTAGTATAATAATAGAAATGCCCATTCTTTGAAACTTCCGTGGAACAAACATGCTAGCAAACAAACAGACAAACAAACAGATAAACCCCTCATCGATATGCAAGAACGCATCCACAAGAAGCAATAGGCGTTTATAGTCCGCTGAAATATTCTAAGTAGGATGTTTAATCAGAGGTGTCCATTTTCTTTCTATGCAACAAACGAAGAATAAATAAATTTGCATAATTCTTATCAAAAATATAAACTAGCAAAAAAAAAAAAAAAAAAAAAAAGAAAGAAAATAATAAAATAAAGAATTGAAATATTTGATTGGGAAGAAATGCAGCCGTCAGAAAACAAAAATAATTTCCACTGAATAAATAAATAAATAAATAAAAATCCGATGCAAAAAAAAGATGGATACAAAAGTGTTTAAAGTAAAGCAAAAAAGGCAGAGAGAAAGAAATCGTTGTCAAAAAAAAAAAAAAAAAAAAAAAAAAACAAGAGACAAAAAATAATTAGAAACAAAAACATTTTATTTTGATAAAAAAATATACGATGAGCCTAAAAGAGAGCCATGATGAAGAGAGTGAGAGGGAGAGAAAAAAACTGCTTCAATGGAGATATTTCGGTTAGAAGTGAAAACGTATTTGATAATCAAACTACAATAATAAATGTTTAGTGGCACAAACGATAATAATGGGGGGAGGGGGGTTAGGATTGAGGTTGGGTCGGATGAAGCGGCGGGAGAGGGGAAGAAGAATTTTAAATAAAGAAATGGGAAAAATGAATCCCAGCAGAATGATTGAATACATATTTCACTATGAAACATTACAAATACAACGCGAATAAATAGAAATAAAAAGACTTGACATCTGCCACTGCTGGTGCTAATGCACTACGATATATAAATACAAGGTGGAACGATAAAATTTTCGCCTTAGAAAAGACGACATGATTCCATTTCCGTTTGAGGAAAACCGTTTTTTTTTTGTTTTTTTTTTCAGACCATCTATTAGTTGGCCAGTTGTGTACAAATCCTAAGAGCGATAGAAGCTTTCTATCGTGTCGGAAACTGACACAATGTTCAGCGAACGAGATCGGAGATGCGCCGCTGTAAAACTAATCCTTCCTACCGATCCAAGTTATGATAACAGGACCATTGCCAGCACCCTCAAAGTAAAAATCGGGACAAAGTTTCCAGCCACGGTTATGGTCTTTCGTGTAGTTTCAAGTGAGGACTACATCATGCCACCTCACATCTTCGAAGTCAGCGTGAAAATCAACACCAAAGTGTAGCTGGATGTGCTGAAGAGTGTGGTGATCCTTTGGTGCAATCATGTGGGCGCTGGCAGATCTTGGGTGTGGCAGCAGGACTCGGCGCCGACCCACAAGTCCAAAGAGACTCAGGCTTGGCTTCAGAAAGAGTGCTAAGACTTTGTAACCTTCTCTAACTGCCCCCCTCCCTCCTCACTCGCCCTGAACTCGCTGGACTATTTTGCTTGGTCATAACTCGGCAAGAATTCGCCGAACTCCTGCCGGTGCATGTGGAAAAGGCATGCTTCCAGTTCTGGACCTGTATCGACCTGGTGACTGAGGCTGAAGGCGGCTACATTGAATAGATGTCAGCTCTACTACATAATAATGTTACCTGAATTGATTTTTTTCAATAACAGTTTTAAAGCTTTCTTTAAGGCGACAAATTTATCGTTCCACCCTGTAATAAATGAATCAACCTTAGTCGATGGTAACCATACTTCTTTTCCCTCATCCTCTTTCTTACAGAAAAAAAGTTACTAGTCTTCCTCTACTCTATTGTTATTTCCAGTAGGTGCTTGACTGAGCTCTAATTTATGTTCTCCCACCTGTAAACCTTTCACAACCAAAACTCATCAAGCTAAATAATTTTTCTTTCTTCTTCTGTGTACCTAAAACCAAGCAGAGCTTCCATGAGCAAAGTTTCTTTCCAAGGATTACTCATCTGTAAACCACCATAGCAGATAGTTGCTTCTCATCTGACTACTACATGGTCGTTTCGAAGTTTAATGTTTACAAATTCCTATTTTAAATATTATTAGTTAAATTCTGTCCTGAATCCTGAAATTTATTGGGCACTACACCAAAATGTAAGAGACGGTGTCACATTTTCACACATTGCTTCGATATAAAAAGCTGTGAGATTAGCAAGAAGAAATCAAGATAACTCTGTTGGGGGGAGGGTCTCTGACTACGCTGAGGATTGAACCTTAGTCTCCTAGACGATTCGCAAACACTCTAACAAGCATATCAAATAGACCGCAATATGATAATCGAATTAAAAACGTTAAAAATGGCAAGCATTCTTGTAATTCAAAATCGTTAATTTTTGTGTAGTTGCTCGATAAAACAGATTTTCATCTAAATGTGAGACCGCATGCTACCCCACTTGACAGCAAACGCTAACCCCAACATTGTGTGCTGTGGTCTTTATCTCTTTCATCTTCTCTTCTGTCGTGTCGTCGTCTCTCACATTGCCAGCTGCCAAAGGGGATGCGCATCGGTTCACAAGAATGTATTAATCACCACCACTTATCAAGGCCAGAAGCCACTTATCTAAACTTTAACAAGATTGTCAGTTGGGTGATGACTAATAATAAGAAAAATCGAAATGTTAGATAAAATTTGATTATTTAAGAATGCGGCTTGACAAATATTTGTTAACATTGGACTTGAAGCTGGCCATGTTGTAGTATGTAGGAAAACAGTCCCATGGTAATGTGTTTCACAGATGAAAAGTTCATTGAAAGAAATTCTCATCGAAATTTTATATTAGATAAACATAGGAAGAAAAGAAAAGTTATTTACGGCTGTTATAGAGGTGATTTCTTTGTTCTGAATGTTTTACAGGTGGGGAGCATATATTGAAGATATTTTAGGGAGGGGGTATTCTTTCCATTTCTTTACAACACCTTTCTCATAGAAGAGGCGTTCTTATTCTTTCTCTACTCTATTATTATTCCAAAAACTATTTAAAAAATTATTTTCAAAAACCTAACAGCCAGCCATGGTTCTCTTCAGAATGTGCTGCTGCCATTGCGCACAGAAATCACTTTTCCATTGCTTCCAACGTAATAGATGTATTGAGACTAAGGCCGCTTTCAGGATTGCCAGCAGCCATTGTAAGAAAGTAATAAAGAACGCAAGAGAGTTGTGTGCACAGTCCGTCAAGTCCAAAGTAGCTGAGCAACAGCTTGGTTCCCTCCAGTTTTGGCAAATAGCAAACAGGATCCTGAACAGAAGCATGTACTCTATCCCAACTATCATCAATGGACCTAAGGTAATCTCGTCAGCATCAGACAAAGCCAAACTCTTTGCCAAGAACTTTGCAGCTAATTCTACTCTTTTCGACCAAGGCCGCCAACCCCCAATATTTCCTTCTGTATTAGAAAACATGCTATGTGATATACAAATATCTGTATGTGATGTTGCCAAGTTAATCAAAACCCTTGATTCCAGTAAAGCAACCGGCCTTGACGGTATTCCAATTATAGTATTAAAAAAACTTCAACCAGAACTAGCGCCCATCCTTACAAAACTGTTTAAACGTTGTCTTCAGGAGAATTGCTTCCCATCATCCTGGAAAATCTCATCAGTATGCCCTGGATTTAAGAATTCAGGTGATAAGTCATCTGTCTCTCAGTACAGGCCAATAAGTCTACTGTGCATCATGAATTAGTTGCTGGACTCTGTGTTAAATAGAGAAGTAATCAACCATCTCAGTAAAAATAACCTTTTAGTGACACACAATATGGTTTCCATTCTGTTAGATCTACAGCAGATGTGCTTACAGTTATATCTCATAGGATTAGCAAATCTCTCGACGGAGACAACCTTTCTAGGGCAATTACTCTTGAAATCTCGAAGGCCTTTGATAGGGTATGGCATAAAGGTTTACTTCACAAGATCTCTAGCTATGGTATAGATGGAAATGTCTTCTCAGTTATTAAATCATTTCTTTCTGATAGGTTCATAAGAGTAGTTGATGGGCAAAAATCAGAAGCTCACAATATTAATGCTGGAGTCCCTCAGGGGTCCATCCTGGGCCCAACTCTCTTCCTGATCTACATTAATGATCTTCCAAATCATATCCTTACATCATTCGTAGACATTTATGCTGATGACACTACCATCTATGGTAGCACATCTAAGACTGTAAACGACCAAGTTCTCTCTGATTCTCTCTCCTCTGATCTTGAGCATGTGGTACAATGGAGAAAGGAGTGGCTGGTTACTTTTAATGCATCTAAAACCAAGCTTTTATCTTTACATCATCAAGCTTTTATCTTTACATTATCTATACACCAGGTAATAATAGTGGATTGCATGGTATACAGAGTTTTGAATCTTACCATCTTCAGATATGCTTTTTAAACTGAGACCGTACATGCTAGACATGCCAAGAATCTAAACCATTTCCACATGACCTGCCTCTGTAGATTGGTAAAAATTAAGTGGCAAGACAAGATTCTAGACACAGAGGTTTTAGTTCGGTCAAAACTCCAGTCAGTACACACCATTTTGCAGCAGGGTAAAGTTCGTTGATTAGGTCATATATGTTGCATATCTGTTTCAAGGCTCTCAAAGCATCTCGTATATGATGAACTGTTCAAAGGAAAAACAAGACGACAGCAGAAAAGGTTCAAGAAAAGTCTGAAGGTCTCTCTAAAACAGTTTGTATTCTAACTTGTGGGAAAAACTAACCCAAGACAGATGTTTCTGGTGTAACACAAGCCACAAAGGGGCTACAATTGCTAAATCCACATGCAATGAAGAATGTGAGAGAAAACTTATCATTAGAAAAGGTAAAATAGCCACAGAATCATCCCACAGGTGTCCAACATGCGGGAAATACTTCAGCGTTCGAATCGGACTAACAAACAGTTGCATGATCACGGTCATATTCGCAAGCGATGGACGAACATCAGCAGCAGCATTCATTGAGTTGACACATGCACATATACACAAATACACACACATTCACATACACACATACACACACACACACGCACACATACACACATACACACACATGCACACAATCCTAGAGCTACATATTTAGAAAACGCAACTTTTAAAGTTGACATAATAATAGGGGCAAGATGGAGAGAGTAGCAACCTTTGTTGATGTTAGTATGCCTAATAATGCTGGCTATAACTCAGCTGCGAGGGAGAAGAGAACTAAATACCAAAGTCGTGTGTACGACATGAAAAGAAACTGGAACCTTAGGAAAATTTCAATTATAGGGGCCGCTGAGCTCATGAAGTACTTAAAAATCTACCTGACGAATATACGCAGTGAACCAATTTCAAGATTGATCCAAACAACTGCACTCAAAAGTTGAATAAAATCTTCAAATGATTATTTGCTTGAAGTCTCTGAAATAGAAGGTAAATGCCTGATATTCGGTAAGATGCACTATACTAGCACAAAAAAAAAAGATGAAGAGAAAAAAAGATTTAAAAAATCTAATTGTGCCAAAAAGGATTCAACGAAAAACTATCACTTAGGATCAATTTAAATAGGGGAGTTTAATTGATAAGGTCATGGAAAATTCTAGCAAGTTTAAAAGAGTAAAAATTATAAATGAAATTGACTTCGAATTACTTAGAATGAAAAGCTTACAAAAACAAAATTTCACTGATAATGATTGTTTGATGATAATGGCGGAGGGAAAATATAATGATGTACTAAAAATTGAAAAAAAATGATGGCAGAAATTATGGGCGAAGAAAGAGCAAAAAAGGAGGGATCGAGGAGAAACTAAAACCGTATGAAAGCAGAGAAAAGAGAAAACTATTAAAGAAGGTGAAGAATGGGAAGGAGGGTCAAATAGTAAAAATAACTAAACAAGGATGGGGGAATAAAGAGAACGAAGGAGGAACAGGAGGAAGAGCCGGAAGAGTGAAATAAAAAAGGGAAGAAGAAAATGAAGAGGAAGGGAAAAAGGGATAACAATAGTAATAATAAAAAGAAAAAGAAGACAAAAATGAAATAACAAATACAACGTAAATGGAGTGACAGAAAAAGAAGAAAATTAAAGCAACAAGAACGAATCACCGTAAGAGATACGTCCATTCAATTTAATGCTTAGCGATTAAAATGCTATTTCACACTGAATCATGACAGACCAAAGAAAATATATTTTTTCTAATGAACTTGACAGACTAACTAACGGATCGAGCCACTTATAGAGATACGTAGACGTCTAGATGTGTTCATTCATGTCCATGTATTTTGTTATGAAAATCAAAATAAACTAATGAAAATATAGTACCCAACTGAGATGTGACAGACTGACGAACTGAAAGCCAAACCTTACCCCACAGATACGAGGACGTATCTAAAAAGAAAATGTCGACGACAAAATGAGTTTCAGTGAAGAATGTTTTTCAGAAACTCCAAAAAGGAAAGAGATGAAGCGATTAATTTGAAATATTTTTGCATAAAAAGCGACATCTTCATTACAAGAATTCTTTAAATTAAAAAAATAAAGAAATAAAAAAAAGAAATAAAAAAGGAAAAAATACAAAATGAACATCATAACAAAACAAAACAAACAAAAAAGAACTCAATCCAATATGGCAAACAGGTTCCGTAAAAATGCAAATTAAAAAAAAATAAATAAATGTTTTTCTTTCTTTTAATGGAACGAAAGAATTATGATAAAAAGAAATCTGTGGAAAATTAGAAGAAAATGGACAAAGCAAAAATGAGATTCATCTTTTTATTTTTATTATTATTTAATGATCTTAAGATTTTTCTGTAGAAAGTTTGAAATGGAACCTGTGCCCTGAGGGCAGAAAATTTAATCAGTCTATTTAGAAATATTATCACTATATATATATATATATATATATATATATATATATATATATATATATATATATATTTAGAAATATTATTTATATATATATATATATATATATATATATATATATATATATATATATATATATATATATATATATATATATTTAGAAATATTATTTATATATATATATATATATATATATATATATATATATATATATATATATATATATATATATATTTAGAAATATTATTTATATATATATATATATATATATATATATATATATATATATATATATATATATATATATATATATATATATATATATATATATATATATACGCACGTGTGTATATTGTATGCTCATTTATTATTCTGCAACACACATCCTGCAAATGTTTCTTAGTTTCCAGTAAATTTATTTTGCTTCAAGTGGAATCTATTAGGATTTCTGTCATTCTCTTGCAAAAGAGATTTCAAACTGTATTCTTTTCTACTTCTTTCGAAAAATAAAATGACTCATTCAAAATACAGAAAAGAATATGCCACCCATAGAGATGTAAATAAAATACAGTTCGGTTTTTGCAATTACATCATATTTGGTTCAAATAAACTGCAGTCTATTTCCCTCAACATGTCCGCCAAGTTTCAGTCATGAATGTTGAATATTCTTTGCTTTATCGCCATTCACTGAAATCCAGGAACACTTTGGTGATCGTCTCATCAGTAGTTGATGGTGTGACCATGGATGGACTTCACACTCACCAGAGCTTTGGCGGTTAGTGTCAGTTTATCGCCGTCAGATGATACGTTCACCTCAATACAGCATACAAAATTATTTTTATTTTCTAAACTTCAATCTATTTCTGACTTGTTCACCAAATCTCAGTTATAAATTTACAACAGTCTTTGTTTTATCACTGTTCGATGATACGCACACCTGACTACGACATACAACATGTTCAATAACTCTGTCATGTATTTTCATGTACTATTTTCCTTTGGTGTAAGTAGACAGGTGTATTAATGTGTGATTGGCCCAGCAGTTAATCGGAAATCCTACTGCAGGAACACGAGAATCGTTAGACATCTTGCAGTGTGCAGCGCCCATGCAATTTTGGTTTCTGCCTGCGCCAACTGGAAAGAGTATAGTGTATGGACAAAAACAAGGAGAAACTAAAATTTTGTATAAAAGCAAGTAAAAAAAAAAAGAAAATTGTTGAAGAATGGTGAGAATGGACAGAAGAATGGTAAGTGGGGTATAATAATAATAATAATAATAATAATAATAATAATAATAATAATAATAATAATATGAAGAAGAAGGAGGATAAATAGAAGAAGGAGGATAAGTAGAAGGAGGAGAATAATAAGAATAAGAATGGTAAGGAGGAGGAAGGGAAATGGAATAACAAGAAATAAAAGTAAGACAAGGAGGAGAGGAAGTAGGAGAAAGAGTAGTATGATAATAATAATAATAATAATAATAATAATAATAATAACACTAATAATAATAATAATAATAATAACACTAATAATAACAATAATAATAATAATAGCACTAATAATAATAATAAGAAGAATATTCTTTCTTCAAATCGCCAACAATATGGTTAATTAATTAAGGTGCATGATGTCTTTGAAAAAAAAACTGACTTTTAGCCGTTTAAATTTCTTTTCAGCACAGCCCACACACACACAAAAAAAAATATTCCAATGTCTGTTGTCGTTTGTTAATTAATCTTCAGAATCAGATGAAACTTCTATTACTTCATATTTTAATTATAACGGATAACGGACACCGTTCACCTGGTCATCTTTATAATGCTGAGATACTTTTCTCTTTGCACTGCCCTGATTTGGCCGGTAGTGACCCTGTCCAGTTCAGGAAAAATTTGGTCAGGGTTGTTCTGATAGACATTATCTTTGAGATAACTCCACAGATAAAAATTGGGAGGTAAGATCATTCAGGATCACATCTCCAACTGATGAAACGATTACCAAGGTGTCCCTGCATATCATTGGCTTACTATAAAACAAGGAGAGTACAAAGTAACCTTAAGTTTACTTTCAGCTGTCTTGTTACTCTTGCCTCTCTCATTTTGTCCTTTAGTTCCCACATTCTGGTGTAATGTATAAGTACATCCGGGTCTTCCCTCCTTGCAAGATTATGATTGGTTGGTTAAGCCATAAATACTGACTGGTAGAGCCACATGGAGACAGACGTTGAAGGATACGTGCTTCACGCAAGGATCACCAGCTTTGACTTTGAACACTCGTTCACTACGGTGACTTATCATATTATTACTCGAACTGATCAAGACTGCTTAGCTACTTCAAACGATATATATCCCTTTCGTGGGATTATATCCCATTCCATGAGCAATTTTTCTGACAAGGGGGAAAGAATTGCCTTTTTCTGGGTCAGAATATATTCATATAACACTTATTATTGGTTAGTTTTTGATCTTAAAGTAGTATTTTTTAGCTCTTTACAGTTGCTTCGTGCCTTGTTTTCAGTGATTTCTATAAAAGATAGTGCAGTTGCTATGTAACAATAATGCTACAATCAATCTCTCTCCTTGCCCCTTGTAACAAACTACTCATCCCTAACGCTGTTACAACATTATGTCGATATTATAAAGAGTTGTAACGGACAGAATTCTGAATGATTAGCTAAAAGTTCTGTTGGAAAAACAGTTACCTCCCTTTTCTAATAAAAGTGATTTTTCAGACAATGGCTGCACACTTGGGACAAATAGATTAAGGAAGACCCTAAATCTCGTTAGAAAACATGACGTTGTGACTGCTCTTGTGACATCAAGAGATCGATCCTACTTTCTCTAATTGTTTGCTGGTCGTCGAACTAAGCGCATTCCACCGAGTGTAAACGAGCATCTGTGTATATTCACTGCACAGACTGTGTTCGTCTGACCGTCGTCTTGGTACAAATCGTTGCTTGATCACAGTGGCAATTGTGTGGTCGCAATAGAAAAAATTTCCCTTCAAAAAAAAATTACAATTCAAAACAAGTGACAAATGTTTTATTAAGAACGTTACAATGATATCCATTTTCTTTTACTATGTTTTAGATGGGATTTTCAAATTAAATTCATTTTTTACAGTGTCATTTGTTGACTAAATTGTTAGATGAAAATACAGACTAAAACAAAACACCCTCACCTCCTTATGTTAAGAATGGGTTCCTAAATAATGCGCTATTATTTCAGTATGGTCCGTATTCTATATAAGTACCAAAAATTGTGTGACTTGTGAAACAGTTGTGGCAGGCTTTGTCGGTGCTGTTGTTGCTTGCATATAAACGCTGATTTGTTTAATGCCAGAAGGTTTAAGAAATTTCTGGAATACATAATCCATTTTCTGGAGAGCACCTGGCATCACTTTTAAATTCTCTTTAATTTTCCCACACAAGTCTAGAATTCTAGCGATAACAAATGCGATTATTTTAATTTAGTTAATATTTTTTAAAAATATTTTTTACCTTTCTTAATAGTTTTCTTTCACTTTATTTCTTGTTCATTTTGTGAGCAGTTTAAAATAAAATGCTTTGGCTGATTGTGTGGAGTTTACAAAACAAAATGAACACAGCGTAGCCATTATTGTTTAGGTTGATAAATGTCGGATTGGATCAACCATATATAGTGCAGTATACTCGTGTAAGATCAACCTGACAAGAGTATACTACACTGTACGAGTAAAGTCGAACTAAATATTCAATATATCGTCGTATTTGAAACCCAAGTAAGATCTACTTGACATAGCTATATACCGATTCATACAAAGATTTGTGTACTTTATCCTAGTGATGTTACCTCTAGTGGAGGTTGCTTATAACAACGACATTAAGCTGGATACTCCACCGGACTAGATTAAATATGTCCTTGAATCCGGTAAGATCAAAAGACAACAAGAAAAATATAACACAATTAACTGGTCAATCAGTGAGAGGACGATTAATGTTGTTAGCTTCTTCATTAACTCAGTGTTTAACAGGTGGAGGAGAATTTTGATTGAGCAATTAGATATCTATATATCTCATATAAACATTTTGGATGTCGATATATGTCGCATATAAAAATCTTGGATGTCGATATATATCTCATATAAAAATCTTGGATGTCGATATATATCACATATAAAAATCTTAGATGTCGATATATATCATATATAAAAATCTTGGATGTCGATATATGTCACATATAAAAATCTTGGATGTCGATATATATCTCATATAAAAATCTTGGATATCGATATATATCACATATAAAAATTTTGGATGTCGATATATATCACATATAAAAATCTTGGATGTCGATATATATCACATATAAAAATCTTGGATGTCGATATATATCATATATAAAAATCTTGGATGTCGATATATATCACATATAAAAAGCTTGGATGTCGATATATATCTCATATAAAAATCTTGGATGTCGATATATATCACATATAAAAATCTTGCATCTCGATATATATCTCATATAGAAATCAAGTGTGACCCCCAAAGGGGGTAACACTTGATTTCTATATGAGATATATATTATATAAGGGGTTGATTTCTGAGAACTTGTACTTAATAAAGTAAGATGAAAATAAAAAGTGAATGTATTTGGAGTGCATGCTTACCTAACTTATGACATTGTTCATTCGAACCAAATAGTTTTATTTAATAAAACTTTGTCTTCTGTTCATATTTTTTTTTTGTTTACATTTCAGATGAGTTGCTTTGTCTATCAGTTGGTCTATCCGTCACCATCAAGTTTTAAATGAAACGCATAGGTTGAATGGTCGTATCTTAAGAACATCCGTTGCTTTGCTATTTATGCTTGGACTGTATTTTCTTTTGATGCTAAACCTTTCGAGAAAAGAAGGCGAAAATGTCTTGTCTTTGTCAAACTCTGATTGGTAAAGTATTGGAAGCAAATTGTCTTCTCTCTTGGATTCCATCTGCTCTTTTATTCGATTCTGATCTCTGCCAAAAAATGGTAAACAATGCCATCACTATCCATCATTCAACAATGCATGTCCGGGGTTGTCGTTCGCTTAATGAACTAAGTATCTGAACAGATGGGAAACACTTCTCTTTCTCTTGTTCTATCTGTCTGTCTGTTTCCCCCATCTCTCTCTCTCTCTCTCTCTCTCTCTCTCTCTCTCTCTCTCTCTCTCTCTCTCTCTCTCTCTCTCTGTCCAAAGCATGTACCTAAGATAAATAATAAACAACCTATATTTTGGATACAAAACGACTTGTGTCAATTATTGGTGGTTAAGCTTTAAGCGTATGGTCACAAGTGACCCTCTGAAGAGTCATCTTCACTCCTGGCAAAACAACCAATAAATCATCATCATCATCATCATCATCATCATCATCGGTTTACCGTTCGTTTTAAATGCTGGCATTAACGTCCAAACTAATCTATGTTTAGCCGGGTCATTATTTAAACTACAACACTTGATGCCCCCGTCCCCCTGTAAGACATTTACAACAAACACTCATCTAGCTACAACAACTATAATAATTTCTCTTACTCTATATATTTGCCTAAAACTAAACGAAAATTCCATGAAAAAAGTTTATTTCTTAGACCTATCCCTCTGTGGAACACAATACCACATGGCTGCTTCCTGACTGACTATAGTATGGTCGTTTTCGAATCAAATGTAAACAAGTTCTTGTTAAACCAGACATAGCTAACTTTGCTTGAAACATGACGTCAACGGCCGACTTTTGCCGAGCGTCGCCGATTATCAAATGGTAACAATGCTACACAAGTAAGCCAGTGGCTTGAATCTATACTAACGAGGCTTCAAAAAATGAAGCAAGCTTATTCCTCTCTCTCTCTCTCTCTCTCTCTCTATATATATATATATATATATATATATATATATATATATATATATATATATATATATATACTTCAGAATAAAATTATCTAATAATCAACATTTTACGTCATAAATTTTTAAATTCATTGAGTGACTAAAACTTATATATAGTCATCCACATACAGTACTGTTTCGGTGTTTCACAGCTCATCAATGCGGCTAGACAGGCAACTACCTCAAGCCAGGATTAAAACCCGACCGTTTGTACAACAGTCAAGGCTCATAACCCCTACACTATTGGCGGCTGCTGCGTGAGTCATGAGTTTAACGATGTTTTGACATCGTCCGAACTACCTCTGCTCGATTTGTTTACACAAAGAGCATCGCTTATACGCTAATGGTAATTTGTGTATCACTTCTCAATATGCTCAACTCCTTCTACGAGATAGGGCCTCTATGATAATTTCTATGAAACCATCAATCTATGCATAATGTGATGTTCCGGTTGCTGCTGTTGAACACTGTATGACTAAGCTTACTATACATCTCTGCCGATTTCACATAATATAGAATTTAAATTCTCTTCTTTTCAATTTTAATTGACGGTGGCCTAGTGGTTGAATATCAAGCTGCATAGTTAAAAATTATTTTGCAATTAGGTTCGAATCCTTCAACCAGCAGTAATTATCACTTCCTACATTGGAGATTGCATACACATGAAACACTAGTGGCTGTTGGTAAAAATAATGATATTTAAAATAATATATATATATATATATATATATATAATTATTTTTTTTTTTTTTATATATATATATATATATATATATATATATAGTGTATCACAAACGTGAGTACACCCCTCATATTTCTGTAGATATTTAAGTATTTCTCTTCATGCGACAACATTGACAAAAAATGACACTTTGACACAATGAAAAGTAGTCTGTGTGCAGCTTATATAATACTTATTTTCCCCTCAAAATAATTCAAAATATTACCGTTAAAAGATAAACACCTGCCAACAAAAGTGAATACACCGCTAAGAAACTACACCCCTAAATATACAAATTGAGTATTGCTTGTCATTTTCTTTCCAAAATGTGACTCGTTAGTGTTTCAAGAGCAGGGTCCACTAAGAACATGCCTAAGGTAGGTGGTCCAAATAAGCTGAACGCACATACTGAGCACCACATCCAAATGCTTTCTTTAAAACATCAATGTAGGAAAGCTGTCAGCATTGCTACAGAGAATAAAGAGGTGGGCCATCAGCCTGTTAGTGCTCAGACCATACGCCGCACTCTACATCAAATTGGTGTGCATGGATGTCACCCCAGGAGAAAGTCTCTTCTGAAGACGATACACAAGAAATACCACAAACAGTTTGCTGAAAACATGTCAACAAAGCACATGGACTAATGGAACCATGTTATATGGTCTGATGAGATGAAGATTAATTTGTTTGATTCTGATGGCTTCAAGCATGTGTGGCAGAGACCAGATGAGGAGTACAAAAATAAGTGTGTTATGCCTACAGTCAAACATGGTGTTGGGAATGTCATGGTCTGGAGTTGCATGAGTGTTGCAGGTGTTGGAGATGAAAACATGAACTCCAAGGAGTGTGAAATACTGCAGCAAAGCATGATACCCTCCCTCCAGAAACTGAGTTGTGGCATGACAATGACCCGAAACACACCTCTAAGATGACCGCTACTTTACTGAATGAGCTGAGGGTAAAGGTAGTGGACTGGTCAAGCATGTTTCCAGACTTGAACGGAATAGAACATCTTTGGGAGATCCTCAGATGGAAGGTGCAGGTGCGCAAAGTCTCAAATATCTGCCATCCTAGCAACGCGGTCATGGAGGAGTGGAAGAGTATTCCAGTGGCTACATGTGAAGCTCTGGTCAACTTCATGCCAAGGAAAATAAAGGATGCTCTGGATAATGATGGTAGTCACACAAAATATTGACAGTTGACATAGTGTATGTTATTATTAACAACTTTCCTTACAGGGTGTATTCATTTTTGTTGGCAGGTGTTTAGATTTTAATGGCTATATTTGGAATGATTTTGAGGGGGGAAAGAATTAATCTTGTTATATTAGCTGCACAAAGACTACTTTTCATTCTGTTCAAGTGTCATTTTTTTAATGTTATCTCATAAAGAGATATACATAAATATCTGCAGAAAAGTAAGGGGTTAACTCACTTTTGTGATACACTGTATATGAGGGGATCAAAGAATTGCTGAAAATAATTTAAATGATGATTTATCGAGATAATAAAAAAGCTCAACATTCGAGGTGGAGCTTAGACACAAAAGGAAAAAATATCAACAAAACAATTTAATTGTATACTTCAACATATTTGATACCATTTGGACCTTAATTATATCCCCTATAGACACATGGCATGTTCTCTAATCCTATATAATGCCAATAATTTCCAATATGTAATAACTAGGGCTAGAACAACAGCATATTCTTTTTTTTGTTGTAACTCTCGAGTGCGTATCTATTGATATCTTATATGCTTTTATATAGAGTGATGTGGTTCTCGGTTGATTAACTGTGTCTAACTGTGTCGGATATATACTCGAGAGTCAAAACAATAAAAAGAATATGCTGTTGTCATAGCCCTAGTAATTCCCCCATTCTGGCTTAATTACAACCCCACCATTATCTCAATATTCCTCCGGCTATCACTCCCAACCCCTCTATTTTATATCCTCTAGACAGGACATCCTAATATTTCACTCCTAGCATGCACATCCCTAGACGTTGCATTCCTTATCTGTTATCTAGCAATTTCTCTTCTCGTCTGATGAGAAGCATTAGACTTCGAAATGTATAGGCAGAAAGAGTTTTTATAACCCCTACTCCTTTTGATGTATCTTACTTACTGAATTGATAATTAAATCCATATGCATCAGTATATACTTTTGTATTGTCGGTATTTTTTCCTCTTATTTGATACTAACTGGCCACCCGGCATCGCCCGGTCAAACAATATGCTTAAACATGATATTTTAATTTATGCAGATTGCATATGTATTATTATAGAATCAATCCTTTGTTGATTATTATATATTACGAGGAATAATTTGCCCGGTGGACTAATTCCCAAAAAATAAAATAATGATGATAATGTCGTTCATCAAATTCCGTCTGGGTTTGTTTACAATATCACGTAAGCTGATGTTTGGGATTGACGATCTTAAACATAGTCGTTTACTGATAAAAAAGAAGAATTTTTACAGGGGAATATTCCCCTGTAAAAATTCTTCTTTTTTATGTATAACAAAAGTAAGACTACTTTAAGATTAGATATTTCCGATTTTCTATACTCATCGGATGAATTTCTGTATAAAACATATCTAAGAAAACTGCCAGACATATAAATTACCTGTGTATGAAATTTGCAAAAGATAGGCTCAACCGTTTCGGAACCTATGAGGAAGGAACTCACAAACTTACACAAAATGGCTTTTATATATATATATATATATATATATATATATATATATATATATATATATATATATTCTGAAAGATGCCTTGTAATGCTGTACCAGTAGACTACATTACTCTTAGCTAATATGTATAAATGCCTTTTGTGGAATACATTTATTTACTTACCTATTAATATCATCTGTTTAGACAGGGATAAAATTAAGTTTACCGTGTTCTGGAATTGTATGAATTGAGCCAAGGATTTCTTTCCTGTAGTAAAAAACCGGAAAACATTTAAATCGGCAACAAAATAAAAGATTTATCGAAAGATCCTCTTCTTAATCTTTTTTCTCTGAATCTGAGAAGGATCGGGTGCCATCTTCATCACTGTCATGTCTTGAAACGTTTTTGCAGAAAAGCCATTAGGAACGGATAAATTGAAGTAGATTGTGCACAAATTGCTAAGCACACTTCTTGTGTATCGGTCTGATTGAAGTGGCCATCTTGGTCTCTACTCAGCTGATATATTGACAACTTGCATCCTACATCTGACAGTTGTCAAGGTAATTGCAATGCACGTTTACCTGCATTGTCTTCCCTCCAAAGGGAGGCTTAATGTTTCCTATATCACAATCAAACAAAATATATGTTTGTTAATCGAATGCAAATCAACAAACCATACTAGTACAATTAAATCGTGTCTCGTGTCTTCGATGTTTGACAATAGCTGTCCTCCAAGATTGGAGGCATTTCATAAAAGATCGTCTTTCATTGTCATGGTCACTTTATCTCCCCAGGTTGCATTCTCACTTTGGAATCGCTGTTGACACGATGACACAAAGACAAGAATTAGATCCCACATTTAGCGAAAGACCATTTTATCCAACTGTTGAATGTGCCTTCTTCTGCTCTAACGGCCAAGTGAGAAAGACATATTGGAGCCACAGATTTCTGGGTCAAAAGTTCTAAAGTCATTTTTGTCAAGTTTCATCACGAGAAACTTCCAACCGAAACTGTCTACCTCTGCGGCTCACTCTTTCTAAAAGCCATATTATGTCACATCCGTTTGTATTAATTCACACATTAGGTCGAGCTGACTTCCAAGTGCATAAACCGACCCCGAGTGAACCTATTTCATTTTTATGTTCTAACGTTTCCATGCGAATTTAAATCGTCAAATACGTACTAGCAAGCATACCCTTATTATTAAAAAACATGTTTACCTGCATTCGGTGTGGCTTACAACAAAAACCAATATGGACGAATAAATTCCTATCCAAGCGTTTTCAAATATGTGCAAACACATAAACACACATTTCATTAAACTTAGGGACGCATAATATCAATGATTAATACTAAAATAAAACCACTCCCTTTGTTGCACTTTTTGTTTCCTTTTTAGATGAGTACGACTTTTGCATTGAGCTCATGAAGATCGTGCCTTAGGGTTATCTTGTCTGCATGAAGTCTGTCTTGTTTGGTTTCTATACAAAGGTGAGACATATCGTCCACTAAAAGTACGGTTAGAAGAACATTGTAAAGCTGTAGTATGTGAAGAGATTGAAAGATTGGGTATAGCTGACCATATCTGGAGGGAAAAGGGAAACCATCTACCAATATGGGATAAAGTAAAAATTATAGACAGAGAAGAACGTCGGAAAATAAGACGACTCAAAGAAGCAGCACATATTCTGGGTAACAATCAATTACGAAATAGACCTAGTATAAAATTTAACACGATATGAGAACCATAAATTAAAAACAATAGATAATACATTAATACATACAGTAAGAAGTAAACAATATATATATATATATATATATATATATATATATATATATATATATATATATATATATATATATATATATATATATATATATATATATGTTAGTATATTTAGGCAGCATTTTCTCCTTTATGCACGTTTCATTGAAGAGCAGACAACTCTTGCTTGTTTCTCTTACAATCGATTTTTTTCTTTTTGACAGACTAGTTTCCAAACATTCTGTTCAAGTACAAAAAGAAATTTGTCGTATTCATAAACGTTTTTGACCTCCATAGGTCATCCTCAGGCGAGTGATAAAAAATAAAAAAAATGAAATAGTGAGTTGATAGGAAAAACGATTAAAATCTTTTACAACACTTAAGATACTTAAAAGCATTTAAGCGTACCATCCGTTTTGTATTGAGCCTAGTTAATCGTTTTTGTTTTTTAATACGGATTAACAAGGCTTCAATAATTGGGAGGCGTACATCACAGTGCGAGACAGCTAAAATGGCAGTGTTTTTATTAGTATGTCTCTAAATTCAGTTTTGTGAGTGTCGTGTTCTATGAGGTGCTGATAAATGGAGCTATTTGAGGTAGATAGGTGACATGTTAGTCGACGAGAGATGCTGGTTCGAGTTCTGCCAATGTATGCGTTATTTTTGGAGACACATTTAAAGACGTATACAGCATTTCTAGTTTTGAGCATACTGTCGTCGGATGTAGGGTTATTTTTATTTTTTTATTAATAATTCGCTTGTTTTTAATTTTTTGTAATAAATAATAAACCTTATTTTAGAGTTTTTCCCGAGGTTAAAATATGTTTGTGTACGATATTTTTTATTATTTTTTCGTCTATTTTATAATTCGAATGCATCTGGTTACAATAAAATATGTTAATGTTATTATTATTATTATTATTATTATTATTATTATTATTATTATTATTATTATTATTCGTATTTTTATTAATGACGATTAAAGTGCGTTTAACGTGCTGGTCAACAATGTAATTTTGGAAGTTGTTATTAATTAAGGTTTCTTTTATGTTGGAAAGTACTTTAAAGAATATTTCATTAGTGGAAGAATTACGAATGTTCGGAAACTAGTTCGTCAAAGAGAAAAAATGGATTGTAAGAGAAACAAACAAGAGTTGTCTCTGTTCTTCAATGAATGTGTGTATATATATATATATATATATATATATATATATATATATATATATATATATATATATGTATTCTGAAAAAACAACATATAGAGGCATATATTCGATTTAAGAATTTATTGCTTGGCAAAGGCATATATAAAAAGCATTATTTTAATTTCCTTAATCCATGGAGTTTCAACAATGGCTCATATCATCAGAGATAATGAAATGCAGTTAGCAAAATGTTCAGCTGAACATTTTGCTAACTGCATTTCAAATAAATATTCTTAAATATTGAGCTTTTCCTTTTTGGCTAGGATCTCCTTGCAAATATAACTTCAAGTAATATATATCAGGATTTTTATCTGAATTCTATCAGTATCTTATATATATATAATTATTAATATTAATATTGACTCTGGTTTAATTCTTATATGAACAATGCTGGAATTTAATAAGTAAATTCTTGGTTTAATATATATATATATTGTATAGTAATATATAGTAATAATAATTAGTAATAATAGTGATATTTGCAACTAAAAATAAAATAGGTTTAAGGTTTCCAAAATTCATATCAGAACTGTCCGCAAGGACTTGTGGCACAGTGTTTAGAATACTTGGAAAAGTCAATTGTAAAAGTGATATTCTCCTGAAGGTTGAAGGTTTAATTCTCAATATGGCTGACTGAAAATTACAATTGCAGAACAAGAGCATACTACTCCAGGTATGGCGATGCTCTAAAATTTTCTATGATCCATCTGCTGAAATTGACCATACCAGTTCAACATGTTCCACTGAAAACCCTCCTTGACACTAGCTAAACCCAGTCTAGACCTCAACAAATGTGTAGGATCTCTGTCAGAGAGTTTCGAAGTACATAGCATGGTCCCTATGGGCTAATCTGACTATATCCTCAAATGTAAACAAATGAATACAACAAATATTCTAGAGTAAAAATATTGAGCATTAATATGATCTATTTTAGCGGATTGAAAATTTATAGAAAATATATAGAAAATTTATAGAAAATATATAGAAAATATATAGAAAATTTATAGAAAATATATAGAAAATTTATAGAAAATTTATAGAAAATTTATAGAAAATATATAGAAAATTTATAGAAAATATATAGGTGATCATGGAGGAGCGGGTCATAGTGACAAGTTTAAAATGCAAACCTTTATAGATGCACTGCAGAACCAAGTTGTACAGTGAGAGAAATAACAAGAGATCTTTTCTTATCGATAAAAAGGCTCGCATGAATCAATACATAAATAAGTTCATGAGATATAATTCAAATATTGAGTATTTGTCATTTTCAATCACGTCGCCACTAACCACTAAACTCAATTTCTTTAGTAAAATTAGAATAATGAAGCTTCTCTCCTTTAACAATTACAAAACTCCCTTCCAACCACCGATATCCATGGCAACTAACATCCTACTTGAGAATTCTTCCTTCAAACTCCTCAGCTCAGCGTTCACGAGTAATATGAACTGGAACAATGACAATTCTGAAATTTTTAGATGAATGTTTGTATTGCTTTGATTGTTTGGACAATTATTCTCATCTTGAGTTCTATTGGCACAGCGTTTCGGTCGATGAAACCTACGACCTTCATCAGGTATAAAGTTCCATAAAATACGCCCGACCCAAGGGAGATAATCCTCTCTTGCTTCACTGGCATGTGTTTTCTAGAAAAAATGGCTATCCACGATTTCGTAAACATCTTTTCACTAATAATGACAATTAACAAGGATTCAGTAAAAACTTGAATAATAGTAATTCTTAAAAAGTATCTAATGACCCTTAAAATTAACTTCATTTTCATAATTTACGGACACACCCTCGACCTCAAGATCCAATTTCTTGCAATACAGGGCCAACCCCCTTTTTATTAGTTTAAAAATAACATAAAGTTTACACCTGACGAAGGTTCATCGGCCTAACTGTTGTACCAATAACACCCAAGATGAGAATAATTGTCCGAACAAATACATTAAGGACATTGCAAAGACTGCTGCAAGGAAGGTGGGTTCCCTATATCATGCTAGAAGACTACTCGCACCTGAGAGTAACCTGTACCTCTACAAGGTCACCATTCGCCCATGCATTGAGTATTGTTGCCACATCTGGGCTAGTGCATCTACCACTAGCCTCTTTATCTTGGATAGGGTCGAAAAAAGAGTCGTTAATCTCATAGCCCCCACTTTGTCAACTAATCTCCAACCCCTGTCCTATCACTGCAATGTGCCTGTTTTACAAATATTTTAGTGAAATGTGTTCTTATGAACTCGTTGCACTTGTACCCGGTCAATATAAATGTCCCCAACAAACCCAATTATCCCTTCACTGTTGTTGTCCCTAAATGCCAGAAAGCTTTCTATTCTAATAGTTTCTTCCTTCGAACAGCTAGACTTTGAAATTCCCTTCCTGCTATCTGCATCCCTGACAATACTGATATGCAGAAGTTTAAATGTAATGTAAACCAACATCTTGTTAATCTTTCCTAGGCATGGTCCCAATTAGTAGCCCCTTATGTCTAAGTGGCAATCTGCCTTGCTAGGGGTAAACGTGATAAAAAATATGTACATAAGCTTTAGTAGGGGTAATATAGCAGTGGCGTATCTAGGGTATGGCAGGCATGGCCCGTGCCATGGGCGGCACTCTGACATGGGCGCTTAAAGCAAGAATAACCATATAATTACTTTATTAAAACATTCATTTCATGGTTTATCTTTCGTTAAAATTGTGCCTGTATTATAATATTATGTAGGTTAGGTATATCTAAGGTATAAATTATTAAGAAGGGGCGCACATTCAAACTTTGCCATGGGCGCCATTTTACATAGGTACGCCACTGTAATGTAGTATCTGTTCTATTTTCATGAGATCATTTTACCAGTTATTACCTCCTCCTTTGGAGGATGAGTAATGCACATTGTGAACCAGACATAGCTTTGGCTGGAACATGACGTTAACAACCAGATTATGCCGAACGTCACTGATAAATCATAAGAACGTTATGTAAAAAAAAAAATAGCAAAATGAATTAATGTAAAATGTAGAAACCAAAAACAAAAAAAAACACCTACCGAAATGTGGTGTTTTTTGTTCATTTTCTTTTTTTTTTTAATAATAACTGTCAAAAAAATTTATTGGGGGGGGGGCAACAAATTTTATGGAAATGTTTTAAAAATGGTTCTAAGAAGACATTTTTTGGTGATTGGCTGTCGGCCTGTTAAATCAGACAGCAGCTAAACCTGAACTGTTGCTTGACATATTGACGTCATGTTCTGACCAAAGCCGAGCAACTACTGAGATACATCTGGTTCATAACATGCATCAGTACACACTAGGCTGTTTATTAACAAATTTAACACTTATATTGACGATAGTTCACATTGTCTGCCCTTTTCGAGTTCCAGTCTCTGCTGTATATTTTGTTGGATGATTAGACAGTCAAGCAGACAAGAAAGCCATTCTTTACACAGGGAAAGAATGGGCTTTCACATTATCTGAGAGGAAGGTAATCATTAATCAGAAGGGACCATATCTTGCTTGTCACCGTCGTCCGATGAGTGAAACAGAAACCGGAAGTGAAAAAGAGTAGACAATCAAAACTATAAGCCTTACATTATGTATACTATCAAAAAATTGCGAGCAAATAAGAAGTGCATGAATTTCTTGTTGATGTGCACTACTCTGCCCACGTAAAGAAGGAGGCAATGCCTCGGAAGATTGTTTAATGATAATAGAACATATACTATACTGCTCTTTCCTCAAAGGAGTAAATAATGCCTAAGAAAAGGGTATTATTACCACAGAACATATACTAAACTACCCTCCCAAAGGAGGGGGTAATGCAAGGAAGGATGGTCTCATAACAAGAAAATTCTTTATTTATCTTCACCTTTTTCATTGAGATATCATAAATAAGAATCGTAATGTCAAAACAGAATTGGTTTTTGTCTTGAATTTCTCTTTGACTGGACAATTTCTTCATCCTTATCCTTTAGCGATAATGGACTTTTCACCAATAACAACAAATTAACCTTTCAGGTCAGAAGGAAAAGGAAGAACTAATTTCTCAAATGAAGACATTTGCAAGCTCAAATTGATGGCTCGATCGTCTGCATAATTCGGAATTGATCTCGAGGACACAAAGACTTTTGGACGAAGCCAAGGTGACAAGAACGGTAACAACATTTGACCCAGTCGTGAGAATAGTGAAAAAATGTCTGAGAGGTCAAAAATTGCACTCATTGATTCTTGCTTTCTTGCTTCTGTTGATTACCGTTTTTAAAGTCAGAGAAACAGACAAGGTTGCAATCAATAGTTCAGACGATTTCATTGTAACACAATTGCAATTATAGAAGGCAAAGCTAAAATCATGTCAATTTACATAAAACAAGATCAAGTTTTGCCAATAATTAAGTAAAAATTATAGCCAAGATGTTTACTCAATGGTACAAGATTTTTTTTTTACTAAGAAGTAAACGCTTATCAAGGGCCAGAAGCCATTTGAGGATAAAGATTGATGATTATAAGGTGAAACAATGTTATATATTCGGGGGGGTCATAAAGGAGATTTTGTCAAGGAGATTCGTGTACGTGATCGTCTAGTTTCTAACCTTATTGTTCATGTCTTCGTGGATGTGTGTTTGTGTACATGTATTTCTTAACATACCTTTATTCATGTGTCGTCGGTTGTTCCTCTGGTTTTCATTGTCTCTTGGAGGGGAGCTGGCCTGTTGGATGAAGAATTCACTCCAAGACGATGAAATGGTTTTATAGTTTTTATTCACCTTCCAAAGGTCGACACAGAATGGAGGTGAACCTTGCTTGTTTGATGATACACGTCAGCGTCCTCCCCAGCCCAGGGGGGGGGGACAGCTGAAAAGCCGTCTGTCTTATTCAACACCCGAAAACCCAACTGCCAAGAAAGAATCAGCTAACCTCATCACATGATACCACGTCATCTGGTCAGCTGACCCTTCTTTTGCAAACGTGTCCACTGTCCACGTTATTCACCTCCCTCTCTCTCTCTCCCTCTCCCTCTCTCTTTCTCTATTCTCTAATAGAGACACACAGAGAGAAAATAGAAAGAGTAAGAAAGCCAGAGAGGGGGGAGAGATGCTCTTTAACATTCCTCCACCCCTTTTTTTATCAAAATGTATGGCAAGCCATACATTTTTAATAACTAACTAACTAAAAAAAAATAATTATGTCCGAAGTACATCTTTATTTTTTCACTTTCCGGACTCACCCCTTTTCCAAGAAAGATCAGGCACCAGTACTCTTCTACAACACTATCAACCCTTCTGCTGCTTCTCAAAAGTCCCTCCTAGACATTAACTTGCTTCCAAGTTAGACAAAGATACAGCTTTGCAGATATACATCTTGTCTAGGCGGTCGCATTGTTGGATATTTTCCACTGACTCTGCTCTTTATTTGGACCACTTGGCCAAACAAATGGAGACTCCATTTTCGATCACTTTTTCGAAATGGGGCCAGCATATCGCAATTACGGCCAGAACGTCGGATGCTCCATGTTGGTGGTAGCTTTATCGCATGGGGACTCGAACCCCAGACCCTCAGATTAAAAGTCTGATGCTCTACCGACCCAACCATCCTACTCGCGTTCTCGACTTTCAGCATAGGCCTAAGTCCCAGTTTTTTTTTTTTCCTTTACTGTAATGCCCTGACGTCTTTCTCTGAGTGGTCCTATTACTGGAGCTTTGTTCTATTCAATCTACTACTTCGGGACTTCACAAAGCTCTTCTACTAACTCCCTTGGTTGGTCTAAGTCAAGATACGCCTTCACACTGATTCACTCGGAGCCTGTTTGAGTTCCTGGAACCCGACAAGATACGGAATCATCACTCCCTAACTAATGCGCCATCGATTTCTAACTAAGTAGTTTTCCCTTTGTGATTTTTCCGCATTCCCAGCAAGTCCCAAGATTCCAACCCAGATATCCCTCACACATTCCTCTAAAAAAATAAAAAAATAATAAGGCTCTATCTTGTCCCTTACGTAATCTGCATCTTTCCCTTTCTTCTATCTCCCCGTGATTAGGCTTGGTACCGACTGTCCAGTCGCTCCGTACCCTGAGGAATTATCGCGACCTCGCACGCCAGACTTTTGTTGGACAAGACTTATTGCCGTTGCTTGGGCCTACGTGGCATCTTCCAACTCACTGGGACCACTAGTATTGTTTTAACAGGGTTCTCATTACTCTAAAATAGTATTTCCCCTGCCAAATTTTCTAATTTGTGACAATACCGTGGCTTATAAAAAAAAAATAAAACAACAGAAAAAACTGCTTTCTACAGCCTAATCGCCTTGTAATTCTCATGAAAAAAAATGCAACTACGCGCTAAACGTCCCTAAAATATAACTAAACCAACCAAATCTATTCCAAAATAATTTAATTTAATAATACCAATTAAATTCACCCAGCATGGTTTTTTTTTTTAATTTTGGTACCTTTAATTCACAATATGGTAACATTTTATTTTCCTAAGTACTTGCATACATATTTCATTCATCTTCTCTTGAGCGATTCGTAACATAATGGCCACGTCAGCCATTGCACCCCCTCTGCCCCTTACACCATGTCAGAGGGCATTTCATTTGCTCCCTGAAGTTGATTACAACTAGATCCGCTCACGCTGGACAGAATACATTCCGTTCACTGCTATGTCAGAAAAAACTTTCTTTTTTTTTCCAAAGTCGGTAAGCGCAACCTGCCTTGAAGACACATAGCTTCACGGAAAACATCGGATTTCCACACATGAAGTACTCAAACTTGCTCCATGTTGATTCTACTCGAAATCAACAGAAATCACGATAAAAAAAAAATAAAATTCGAATCATTTCCCGAGAATAATGAAATTAATATCTACCCATGTAATTCAACACCTCTCCAAAATTCTAACATGCTTGCCACAGAAATTAAATTCCATTCACGCCCCACTTTTTTCTTTCATTTCTTCATATAGTTTATTAAACCCTATATTTATCCTTTTTTTTTTTTTTTTTTTTTTTTACCTTACTTATGTGGTCAAAACGTCACTCATGTCGAATAGAACATTTATTCTACTTTTCGAAAATTGAAATTAATACCGACTGAACCTTTGACTCTTCCGAAACTTTTTTTTTTTTTTTTAAATCATTTATTACACTGTTTAAATCTTATTTCTTTCTCCCTATTTTATTATTACTATTTAATTAATTAAAAACACATTTTTTCTTTTATTAATCCTTCTTTCCATAGACCCCACAAGCAAGATTCCACCTCCCCATTCTGCGAAAAAAAAATACATGTCACAGAGTAAGAAAATCCTGCACAATACCATTTTAGAACACATCAATTACATAAAGATAATAAATTAAAAAAAATACAAAAATATCCTATAAGCAATCACAAAGTCCCATCTTAGCAATAACAAAAATCCAAACAACAAAATTTTGTCCACGTCAGCAAGTAGGTCGGCTGCATAGTGCATCATCTTTTACCATTCCACATAATTCAAAATTAAAGAAAAACCACAGTCGTTTACAAAAAAATACCTAGACATTTACAATTAAAATACAGTCGTTTCTAAAATAAAATAAAACGACTCACTTATAAAGTCTCAGACAACTCGATGGAACTAAAATTGTCCATGTAAAAAAAAAATTCCTAAGAAATAAAATCGTTCAATTAGTGAAAAAAAAAAAAAAAAATCACATTTCAGAACCTATCCATTGTTTTTCATCAAAAGTACATATTGTTTTTCATTAAAAGTTACATTTAGTTCACAATTTAAAAATGACACGAAATATTCATAACACATATTTTTGATTGACATGTTTATCTTTGTGGTAAGGCTCGTTTCTTTTTGGTTTTCTCACTGGCCGTTGTTAAAAATTTACAAAATAAGGTCATTTTTCGTTTTCCCTTCTAATTTTGACATTAAGTGATATTTTTCTTCGTTCATATCGAGCTAATTCCCAATACGATAAATATTTCTTTTTAACTATTTTCTATATATAAAGTTTTACATCTGTGTGTCTGTATGTCTTCCTTTTCTTTCTTCGTGAAAAGGTTGTACGTGTGTATTGCTTTTCTTTTTTTTTCTTTTTTTTTTTCTTAATTATTTTTCTAATTCGCCTAGTGTTTTAATGGACCCTACGTTGTGTGTGTGTTGATTTCTATTTTTTTTTTTTTTTTACTGTTCTTTCTTTTTCTTTTTTTTTTTTTCATACATTTTATTGTTTTTTCTTGTCCTTTTTTTTTTCTTTTTTTTTTAAGTCTATTTCTTTTTTCTTGACACTAAATCTCCATGCTTCCACGTTGTATTTTCTTAAACACAGGTTCGATTATCGCATCGGTGATGCGACTTGGTCACGAGCACCAAAACGAATATGTTATATATTCGGGGGGGTCATAAAGGAGATTTTGTCAAGGAGATTCGTGTACGTGATCGTCTAGTTTCTAACCTTATTGTTCATGTCTTCGTGGATGTGTGTTTGTGTACATGTATTTCTTAACATACCTTTATTCATGTGTCGTCGGTTGTTCCTCTGGTTTTCATTGTCTCTTGGAGGGGAGCTGGCCTGTTGGATGAAGAATTCACTCCAAGACGATGAAATGGTTTTATAGTTTTTATTCACCTTCCAAAGGTCGACACAGAATGGAGGTGAACCTTGCTTGTTTGATGATACACGTCAGCGTCCTCCCCAGCCCAGGGGGGGGGGGACAGCTGAAAAGCCGTCTGTCTTATTCAACACCCGAAAACCCAACTGCCAAGAAAGAATCAGCTAACCTCATCACATGATACCACGTCATCTGGTCAGCTGACCCTTCTTTTGCAAACGTGTCCACTGTCCACGTTATTCACCTCCCTCTCTCTCTCTCCCTCTCCCTCTCTCTTTCTCTATTCTCTAATAGAGACACACAGAGAGAAAATAGAAAGAGTAAGAAAGCCAGAGAGGGGGGAGAGATGCTCTTTAACAACAACACCATGATGATCGGTAATGGGGGAACCTGGGTCAAAATTAATTATTTATGAAGACGGCTCAACAAAAACCTGTTTATGCTGAACTTCAAAAGAACCATGTTATAGTCAGCTGAGAAGCAGCCATGCATTATTGCATTCCACAGAGAGGCACTTCTAGGCAAGAAGTTTTGCTTTTAAAATGTTCGTTTAGTTTTAAGCATAGATAGAGAAGTTATACTAAATTTTGAACTGACCCCTTTATTTAATTCATGTATGTATATTGTTCTCGTTCTGTCGGCCATAACTAGACTAGAGAGAATAATTAATTAATTAATTTTATTGATTGTTATTATCACTTGTCATGAGAACGGAACCTTTAACTTCTAGAAGACTGTCACTTATTAATCATTGTTAATCAACACCTTTATTATAATTGCTGACGGAATAGGAATAGTCTATCCCCTATGAATTTTTTAATATGGAATTCGCTGGGAAATTGATGACAGTGGTTGTAGGTAGGTGAGTGTTTGCCGTGAGTGCTTTATAAAGGGTGAGTGAGCATAGATTGAACTCAGTGAAGCACCTGCTATTAAAATAACGGTAGGGCAGAGACAGACACACAATATCTCTTCTATGACAGGAGAATAGGGACATCACTCACCAGGTTCTCAAACCAGTTTTGTACACTTGTAACAGCAGAAAATGATGCTCCGAGCAACTCATTCCCAGATGTGGTAACCTCACTCTATCTTAGGACATGATTCCTTGAGTTTTGGATTTAAAATTTTGAGAAATGATCATGGATGGAAACAAAGCAGTTGATAACTTCTCTAACTGACCACAAACCTGCCCAATCCTAGAAAAAAGACAAACTTAACCAATCTTAAAAAAAAGACAAACTTACCCAATCCTAAAAAAAAGACAAACTTACCCAATCCTAAAAAAAGACAAACTTACCCAATCCTAAAAAAAAAAGACATTCTTACCCAATCCTAGAAAAAAAGACAAAAAAAACAAAAAAAGTGATTATATGTAAGTCCGATTTAAATAATCCAATGTACCAAATTTCCACTACTAACGTTTACTACGATGTTGTCCCATTGAGTACCATGCACTCATTAATCCTTATCCTCGAGTGGTACCATAGAAGCAGTTCTCCAACAGCCCGGAAAGCAAGATTCATTAAGGCATTTGTTGTAGAGTTTGGAGAGAACTGGAGCTACTTCGACTGAGCACTTTTTTAATAGCACAGCTGGGATGAGATCGGGTCCACATGCCTTTGAAGCGTCAAGGTTTTTCATGATAGCATCTGAGCAGGGGTTATTTTCAGATCGTCTAGCATGGCGTCTGTCCGCATAGGAAATTCAGGTAGGGGGTGGTTGGAAGGGTCCAGTGTGGAATTGGAGGCAAACCGACTGGCAAGCATGTTAGCCTTTTCGGTTACTGAGCAAACAACCTTGTGATTGTTGGTTAGTGGGGGAATTGTTGATTGCCCATTATTTACTACACTGTTGTAGATTTTCCAGAAGTCACGAGTTCCTAGTTTTTGTGCTTCGATGCGTTTTTTAGTGGTTTCCGTAAATTCTCTCTTAGCTGTCGCTATTTCTTTCTTAACGTTACTTCTACCTTCTATATACTTCTCTCTGTTTGAACTGAACTTATTTCGGTTAAATCTGCAGTATGCATGCTGCTTTTGCGTAATGGCAGTTGCACAAGTTGAAGTAAACCATTGCGGAGACTGGGGCTTGCTATAAAATTTCCGCATGGGAACATGCGCTTCAATTGCAGTTTTGAACCATTCAGTGGTCTCATTTGCGCACTGTTCAGCAGGAAGAGAAAAAATATTTCCCCATGGGGCATCTCTGATAAGATCTCTAATGGCTTCCCAGTCAGCCTTTTTATAATATCTTGCTGTTTTGAGCACTGGCTCTTCAGTTTTGGCTCTGGAGTTTAGGGCGATTTCAACCATTATCACTGCATGATCAGCGTTCCCACGTGGGCTGTCGGCATTCGTCATACAATCATCAGGAACTGTGGTCAAAAACAGATCTAAAAGTGATGCGTGTTGTTCTTCTTGGCCAGGGAAACGGGTTGGAAAAGTAACAATTTTTGATAGGGAGTGAGATATAGAGAAGCTATGAGTTGTGCTGCCCACTGCATCTGTGTAAGTAGAGAGTTACCTTTATATTTTTCAATTACGCCATCTTGGATTTTAATCTAACAAAGTCATTGAATCCCCCTCCTCGTATTAATTTATGAATCTTCTGACAAAACATAGTATTTAATAACTACTATATTTATTAATTTTATTAATTCTTACTTATATCTACCTACTTCCGATAATGATTTCACTAAAATATACGTCATAAATTACAGGTTAATATACATGTCCTGACGTACGAAACTAAAGCTAATTAAAAAAAAATTTTTTTTATTAAAATAGCTAAATGTTATGATTAAATAATTATCCCGAATAGACGTAAAAACTAATTCAGACCAGATTCAATCACACCCGTCAACACAAATACTAATAATATTTAATATCATACATTACGAATATTATCCTTACGTTATGTTAAGTTTAGAATGATTTTAAAATTCTTTTAAATCGTCACATCATCTCTCTTCAAACAAGCTTAATAAAATTCAAATCGAGTTACTTCTGTAGAGGACTAGAGTATATATAAATCCTAATCCCGTTACGAAAGAAAATAATGAAACGAATGGAATGAAGGAAACAAAGACTCAATTGCTGGAATAGATAAACGTGTCGTTTATTTACTGTTGTTCACGCGTGGGAAGAGAAGTGAGTGATTTAGTGGAAAATGGGAATGATATTCCAGCGTGTAGACAAAGAAAAAGATAGAGGGTTGACATCAGTTAAACTGTGCGCCATGTTAACCGTCAGCTACGCGGCGGTGTTCTCTGGCACAAGTAGTAGATAGAGAGAGAAAGAGTGAGAATGTAAATCCAGTTCATGGAGAGAGAAAGCGTATAAAGTGTACGTACTGTCTGTTTGCTTTTTGTCCCACATAGTATCAAGTGGCGTGAGGTACGCGCGTGCGCGCACATGCCGAAAAAGCACGCTGTCGGTCCGTAGACCACCCAGCTAGGAAGCTGGTCTGAAAGGGGCTGGAAACAGTTTGTCTCTTGCTTTTATAATTGTTTCCAGTGGTCTTTTGCGCATGTGTGGATTTCCTTTGAAAGGGAAGTGACGTCGTCCATCTGTGCGTACATGTATATACGTTAGCGTGTGTGTGTGAATGTGAGTGTATGTACGCGAACGTGAATATATGTACGTGTGAGGACGTGCGGGCGTATGTTTGTGTGCGCGTATGTATATGACAAGTAATATGGCTTGAGATGTGAACGCACGTTTTTTGTGTGAGACTAGAAAAGGCTCGCGCACTACCCTTTCACAATATTAAATTTATTTATCTTTATTTATTTATCCCTAACGTCAATACATCCATATCTGATAATAATTAATTTTACTTTTTAATATATTTATACTGACTTACATTCATTATTATTTATTAGAAATTAAATCGACTTTTTCTTTATTTAAAATAATTTTCTAATTTTACCAATAAAAAAAAATGATATTATAATGGATTATTTCAATCGATAATCATGAGTTCTTAAGTTCTAACTTATTATCAACTAATGTAGAATTGGAAATTAATTATTTACTTCCATGACTCTAATTTGTTATTTATTTATTTATTTAACTATTTAATCATATTATAATCAATATCAGCCCCTTCAATTATTTATCTATAAAAAAATAGATTTAATTTTTACAATTCCCAAATTAAACTCCATTCTATATACGAACCTCAATTTTTAATAAACATTTTCGATACTAATTCCTTATTTAAGTATGATAATCACTATGATTATATATCTTCAAATACCCTAATGATTATGATTCAAAGTTTCGACATCTGATGACATATTATTATAATTATAATCTCACACACACACACACACACACACACACACACACACACACACACACACACACACACACACACACACATACATATATATTTCTCTTACTCTGTCTGTCTGTCTGTCTGTCCGTTTTTACTTTTTTCTAGAAAACTAATAGACCGACTGAAAACCTTCACCCGGACATGGCTTACAAAACGAGAGCGTGCTATCCCTGTGGATTATATAAAGTGTTTCGAGATTGACAGAAAGATTTTTGAGTTCAGCAAGATAAACGTGAAGGTTGGTGGGAATGTTGCGAGACTAACATAAGAACAGTAATTCAAATAATACGAAAGAAAATAACAGTTGTTTACAAACAATACTATTACTTCAGTCAGCTGCTGCAGATTGATGCTAACGGCTGCCTGAATATACAGGTTGAGTCAAAAGTAAACGGGTGGGATAGTAACGTAAAGGTATTATTTTTCCACAAAGTGAGAAACGGGAATATTACATCATCCTAATGTTAACTAACTTCTGACACACCTTGTATATAAGGTTATCCCCGCACAAAGATACTTCTTTACACATATAAAACATAATCTCGAAGTTATGCCATCGATTTTTTAAACACACTGTATAAACATATTAAAGCAAGACACAATTCCTTTTATTAACTATATTAGAGTTTCCCATTTGTTTTTGTTTTCCCATTAATTTTTTGTTGCCCTATCATCATCATCATCATCGTTGTTGTTGTTGTTGTTGTAATCATCATCAACAATTTAACATCCGTTTTACATGCTGGCATGTGTTGGACGGCTTTACGAAATTGACTTCCAAGCTAACCCATCTCTGGTTAGATGTTTATTTATCCCATTTTCTCCCAAATCAATATTGTTTTCTTGGCTTTCTACTGCATATTGAACCTTCTACCTCAACTGTTCTACATCTACTAACCATAGATTTATTTGTTCTGTCAACGTGACCATACCATCGAAGTCTCTTCTGCACACATCTTCTGATGCAGTTCAATTTTAATCTTCCTCTGGAGTTCTCAGAACTTTAAGACTCACATTACACCTCCATTCTATTATTCCCTTGTCATATCTATCCATGCAACACATGTCTTCAATGTATGTTTCTTTCTTGATTATTTGTCCTTTTCTTTCATTTTGTTGGATATTTATCTTTCTATTTAATTCGTTTAACCTTTTTACATTCAACGATTTCCAACATCAGATGCTAAACCCTTCCATTTACATTTTAAGTTGAAACAGAAACGTTCCAATTGAAATGGGATTTGCGAGATCAATCCCTGACAGCATTACGCCAACGGATTTTCAACTTAGGATCTGTATTTAATTTTCGTTTACAGTTGTGTTCGCTATGCTGAATAAGTATTTTATATTACGTGTCTTTGTTTCTACATATAGGTCACCACTTACCAAGCCACTCAAGCCCGAATGTCACTCAAGGATAAAGGTTAATGAGTGTACGGTAGTCACTGGGACAACACCGTATTAATAGTTAATGGTGGAGGTAGAAATGGATTATTTAGGGGGCGGCTCAACAAGAATTTGTTTACATTGGACTTGGACAGCTATATTGTAGTCAGCTGGAAAGCAGATCAGTGGAACAAAGTTCCACAGGCAGGTAGCTCTAGGAAATAAGCTTTGTTCATGGCATTTGGGTTTAAATTTAGGCACAGATAGAGAGTCGAGGAAACTGTTTATGGTTGTTGCAGATTGACGAGTATTTTCTGTAAAAGTTTGGCAAGGAGGGATCATAGATTGAAGATCAGCAATTACCATGAAAATAACGATAGGGCAGAGACAGGATCGCAACATCTCTTTTGTGGGGAAAAGGCTGTAGGAAAGAAAAAAGAGCATTACCTACTAAGTTTCAAAGCCAGTTTTGAACATTGTCAATGAAGGATAGTGTGCTCCAAGCAGTTCCTGGCAACAGCACTCCATTTAAGGACGTATCTGGCTCTTATACAATACAACCATTTTTCCAGCGACATTGGCAGCAGATTTGATGTAAGTCTTCCATTTCAGGCCAGAAGTAAAGATCAGACCCAAAATTTTGTCAAAACAGGGAGCATCTTTTAACCAAGAGCCATTCATATTAACTGGAATCAAGTGGTTTATACCTGCCCCTGGAACAGTGTGACTGCAACTATCTGGATATGTTAATCTCTCTTTTGATATAGCACCTACAATTTTATAAATTACGCTTTTAAGCAAAAGTAATTCCCTTTGAACTGATGCCAAATACCTTATGTGTTTACTCTTTTGCAAATTATCGAAACAAGAAGTCCCTTTTATTTATTGATTTGCAGACTGTTATCCTCCTCTTCATAGTTGTTGGTCCTGTGTGGAAATGTTGCAGAATCATTTTATAAAAACTTTAAGAAATTACTACCCCTTCACTACGCAAAATAATGAAAATACGTCTAAAACATTTCTGTCTTTCGTAGCGATCTTACTTTTGTAACGTGGCCGTTACATTTTCACACGTTACATGCAGAAACGGTCGCAGAGGAACAGTGGAAAGAAATTCGACCCGAGTGTTTTCAGTGAAAATATTAAGGCATTTATTAACGGTCTTTTGTTTACCAGCATCCTTTTCCAAGCCAGACACAATATGGGCGGATCCCTGCGTTTCTCTCAGGTCAGTTACCCGTTTCACAGTCCGCAGCTACAACGAGTTGCTATATATCTGCAGCTTGCCCCATGACACACAAAATTGTCCAACCATTTTTCTGTTAAAAGTTCATATTGTGTCATGTTTTAAAAGTTCCTCTCATACCGACACGTACTTCCAAGTTACTGTCAAATCTCTCCGTTTTCCTTTTCTTTTTCTTCCTTCGTTGTGACGTCACCTCACACCATGGCTTGGTCATTTGAATACATGAGATGCCACTACTGCTACATACGTATTCGTGGCTGTGTTACACCTTTAGTGTTTATTTTTTCATTTCTGTCAATGTCACCGGCAGCTCTCTAACAGTGTTCAATATCACCGTTTCAATTTCGCAGTCAGTGCATAGAGCATCTATTAAAGGATAATTGAAAAGTTATTTTTTTTTCTATGCATTAATCATGATAAACCACCTGCTTGGCTGATTTGTTTCGATGACAAGTATTCCAGTTTAAAGTTGTAATTTAACAGGATTGTACCCCATATTAGTAATCTGTTGGCAGTGTACGCCGGTAATTCTTTTTTTATTATTCGAAAATTGTAAGTAAAGGCCTTAGGTCAGTTTGCAGAGTGAAGGTTGGGTTCTGCCATCTATGTACCTGTGGAATTTAGATATAGCGAAAATGATGCCTGTAGATTATTTTTCAATTTGTGAATACCGTCTCTCGGCGGGTAATAGCGTTATTGAATCGTGCGATTGACATTTATGTGCCGTCAGACATCAAATATAATATACATGTTCCAATATCGTATGAGCTGGAATCGTTCGCTATGATTATATCCAATTTTGGATCGTAGTGTGTGAGAAAAAGAGCTGCTGTTAGGATTACTTTAATAAAGTGATACAACTTTTGTTTTGTGTGTTCAATTCATTAAGAAATAAAATATATGAAAATATAAAAGAATCAAAATTAAAAGATAAAAAACACGATTTAAACGTGAAATTATTTAAAAAGAAAATCAACTGCTAAGGAACAATGAATTTAGGTTATCGTAAGACGGTGTAATCATTATTTTGTTCCTTGTGTAAAAATGTCCGTTCGTTAGTTAAGTGTCTTCCTATCAAGAATAGATTACTTTTGTCAATGCTTCAGGCATGTTTGTATTTCTTTATTGAATTTCTCTTATTTTTTGAATGTCTAATTTATTAAAATAAAAAAGATACATGAAGATATAAAAATGAGATTTATTTTTAAAACTAAACATTTCATTATTTTTTGGATTAATATCCAAGATGAGAACAGTAGTCCGAATAACAAAAAAAAAAAAATCCTGAACGCTTCCTGGATTTAGTCCCATACTTTTTCTTTCTTTTTTTTTTTAATAATTACGTTTAGTGGGGCGCGTGGGCCGTGCATATTTTTTTATGAAAACCTGATAGTTTTGAAAAGCTTGTACATTATCGGAGGCCGGCATGTCTCTAATGGCCATAGTTCTTTTGGAATTGAAACAGTAACATGATCGCAATATCCAATCTCATCCCTGAAAAAATCGTACTTCAATTCCGCGACCTCAAATTAAAATTCTTGAATCATTTCGAAAATCTTAGGTTCTGAGGATTCACTAATTATTCTAATGTTGCGAAGTCAAAACCGCTCAGCATAATTTGTTGGAAAATGGCCGGCACAACATTGATCTCGAACACAAGCCGTTCGAATTTGATAAAACCTTGAGTTTGTTTATACACAAAGGTTTTCAGCTTTCTTATTCTACTTTAATTTATAATTAAGCATCTGTAGCAGAAACAAATGGAACTTTTTTCTTTTTTGCCTCTCCCCTGTATTATTTGGCCACATACTGACCAATCAGGGGTACGGCGCATTGATCCTTCCTATCCCCTAAGGAATTCGGCCAGCATCTGGTTTGAGGAATAAGAACACGTCCTTATTGAGAGAGACACCAAACAGAACGGATCTCCTTTTTCTTTGCTCTCTCTCTCTCCATCTCCGTGTTATTCTTACCGATATCGATGATTCCACGAGGAATAACTACCGTGATAGCACCAGGTAGCCGGAGTCCAGCTTTTGACAAGGAACATATCGTATTCTCCTTAATAAACCTTTTCTGTGTTACCTTTTACGAAGTTGTTGTGTTCGTAATTTCAGAAACTTGTATTGAATTATTTATTTTATTAGGTTGTGCCCTAAAAGCATTCAAACCCCTAAAATGGTGACCCCCCCTCGTGATATACAAGCAATTCTGAATGGCGAGCCTTTTTCTCCATTTTTTGTAAAACCCGGCACAGCATAGAAGCATGAAACAACAAAAAAAAAAAAACAGTGAATAAACATTTTTTTTGGGGGGGGGGCTAAGAAGGACGCAAGCACGTGCGCACGCACACAAGCAAGAGACAATTGATACAGAAAGAAAAGAATATATATATATATATATATATATATATATATATATATATATATATATATATATATATATATATATATATAATATTTCTCTTCCTCTCTCGGCCAAAGAAAACGTAAGTACTCTTTTAAAAAGATTTAACTTCAGGCTTTACGTATATACACATTTTAAAAATCTCTCTCTCTCTTTCTCTCTCTCAATATATATATATATATACACTCAAAAAAAATCACACACACGCGTATATTAACTCTTTTACCACTGCCTTTTCCTTTCAAGAGTATATTTTTCTATTTTATTTTTTTTTTGTGGAATTTTTTTTTTTCGTCTTTTAAGTATCTTCTCTCGTATTTTTTATTTAGTATTAAATATTTCCCCTTTTTTCCTCATGTGGTCCTTCGACAATGTCCTGTCTATATTTTGGATAGTTATTTTATTTTTGGTCTGTTCTTGCTTTCTTTATATATATATATAAAATAGTTGCCACGGGCCTTTGCAACGATGTCACAAGCTAACGACATCATGGATACGGTTATTTTAAAAGCCATTGAGAGACTCACTCACGAGGTAAAAAAAACTTGGCAAGCTGAAGCCGCAGTCGCGCATGCACCGACTCCAGACTAACTCCTTACATACAGGCCACCACCGCCACTCAAACAAGCCGAAACTGTGCTTTTATCACAGTCGTTTTGGTATGGAGGCATGGAAATGCAAAAACCCTTGTTCATACATGAACCAGGGAAACTAAGGTCTGGGGAGCTGAGCACGGCAGGCTCTCCACAGAGCATTTACAATAACTGTGCCTATTTCACCACATACTCTATTCCAAGCACATTGCTTGGTTGATACCGGAGCGGCCTGCAGTATCTGGCCACTGAAACTTCTCACAGAGAAGCCTCCCGTGTCGTCCGTCACACTGCAGGCGGTAAATCACTCCCCCATCCCCACGTAGGTCAAATTTCTCGTTCTCTGGACTTGGAATTATGGAGAGACTTCACGTGGTTCTTCACTATAGCAGATTTACCCTACCCTATCCTAGGCGCGGACTTCCTGCACCACTTCAACCTGATAGTGGATATGCACAGACGCCGGCTGATAGACGCAAATACAGAACTTTCTGTCTCTGGTGTGAAAATAAACACTCCCTCTATCAGCCCAGTATTCTTCATTGTTGCTTCAGATAACCCATATCAGACTGCCTTACACTCCTATCCGGAGTTAACACATTTAGATATTTTGGTAAGCGAACCCACGCACACCACAAAACACCACATCGAGACCACAAATGCTCCTGTTTTCTCACGCCCTCACCGCCTCCCTGCTGATAAACTTAAGGCAGCAAAGGCAGAATTTAACCAAATGCTGCAGCTACGAATAATACGCTTCTCGTCCAGTCCATGGGCTTCCCCTTTGCATATGGTCCCGAAATGAGATGGAGATTGGCGTCTGACTGGGGACTACCGACGACTCAATGCCATGACAGTACCTGCTCGTTACCCAATCCCACATATACAAGACTTTGCTTCCTAGTTAAGGCTTACCATCAGATTCCAGTGAATCTGGCCAACATACCCAAGACTGCGGTAACGACTCCATTTGGAGCATTTGAATTCTTAACTATGCCCTTTGGTTTACGAAATGCAGCTATCACATTTCAGCGCTCCATGGATGAAGTAGTGCGTGACTTGGACTTCGTCTATAACTATATAGACGACATTCTCGTGGCAAGTGCCTCACCTGAGGAACATGTCACTCACCTCTGCTTACTATTTGAAGGTTTCAGCGATACCAGGTTATGATTAACCCTGGTAAATGTGTTTTCGGTGCGTCGTCACTAGTTTTCATGGGCCACATTATCAGCCCAGTCGGTATATCTCTGTTACTGGAAAAGGTGAAGGCTCTCCAAGACCTTCAATCACCCACTTCACTTCGCCAACTTGGTCTGTTAAACTATTACAGACGCTTCATTCCACACTGCACGGATCTCCTAGTTCCTCTTGCCAATCTGTTACGTAACAGGAAAAAGAAAAATGAGCAAATCTCACTTAATGAGATCCAGCTTAAAGCTTTTAATGAAGTGAAAACAAAACTAGCGACAACATCTCTACTTGCACATCCTGTACCCGATACCCAGTTTTCACTGGTCGTTGATGCATCAGGCACAGCTGTAGGTGAAGGGCTGCAACAGCAGCACCAACAACAGTTACAACCTCTCGCATACTTTTCAAGACAGCTGAAACCAGTGGAATAACATTACAGCACGTTTGGCCGTGAACTCCTGGCAATGTACCTCGCAGTGAAACATTTCCAACATTCACTCGAGGGACGTCAATTTGTGATCTACACTGATCACTGTCTGCTGACATATGCACTGCATTCTAAGCCGGACAAATATTCTCCCCGTGAAACGCGCCACTTGGATTTTATTTTGCAATTCACCAGCGATATCCGACATATCTCAGGTGAGCAGAATGCTGCGGCAGACGCTTTGCCCTGCCTTCCCATTAATTCTCTGTCCTCACCATCGGATATCGACTTACAGCAAATGGCCTTAGACCAGCCAAGTCTGGACACATTGGATCCGTCGTCACCTGAATTTGCAACTTGCAAATTCGCATACCTGCCCGTGCCTACCTCGGACATGCAGATCATTTGTGACACTTCAACGGATTCACCTCAACCATTCCCTCCAATGACTCATTGTAGAGTTGTTTTTGACACCATACACAATTTGGCACACCCCGGCTAGAGTTTTCTGGCCAAATATGAGGCGTGATATCACTGCCTGGACACGTTCCTGTGTATCCTGCCAAAAGTCAAAGGTGCACAAGCATATCCGTGCACCCCTTGGAATATTCACCACCCCAGATGCTCGGTTTAGCCATGTGCACATCGACCTGGTTGGACCTTGGCCGGTCAGACAGGGATTTACTTATCTCCTGACCTGTATAGACTGTTTCATACAGTGGGCTGAAGTCATTCCCCCTCACAGACATTTCGACTGAGTCTGTAGCGCGAGCCCTTATATCAGGCTGGATATCGCGTTATGGAGTTTCACCACCATCACCACTGATCGTGGCGTACAGTTTGAATACCACCTCTTCCATGAACTCTCCAGGATTCTAGGGATCCAACGTATTCGCACTACAAGCTATCAACTTGCTTCTAATGGGATAATTGAATGCTTCCATCACCAATTGAAAGCAGCATTACGTGCTTACTCTGACCAGCAGCGATGGCGCGAATATGTACTGGTTGTCCTTCTTGGCTGTCATGCTGCCATCAAAGAGGACCTGGGATACTCTTCAGCTGAACTTATATATGGAGTACCTCCATCGTTGCCAGGCCAAATGTTGAGCCCAATAGATTAAATAACAAACGATTCAGCTCTGTATGTCAACAGACTACAAGCTTATTTTAGTAAGCTCCCACCAATGCACGCTATGGAACAGACCATTAAATCTGCGGTCCGAAAGAACATTTTGTCTTGGACTCCTGTTTTTCTTAGAAAGGACGCTGTGAAAGCCCCCCTAACTTCACCTTATACTGGCCCCTATCGTGTGCTTTCACGTACCGATAAACTTTTTACTTTAGATATCAGTGGTAGAAGAGAAACTGTTTCTATTGATAGAGTAAAAAAAGGCTTTCTTGATACAAAAAACACGAGCCACACATTCCCCCTACTTTCACACAGCATCAAAACATGCATACATCTGAAGTTAATGCTCCAAATGAAGACAATCATGTCACCATTACACGTAGTGGTCGGCGGGTACATTGGCCGAAGAGATTGTGTAAAACTGTATTTCTGTTAAGAAAATATTTTTGCCTTGTTTTCCCTTCTTTCAAAAAAAAAAAATATGCTATTACAAAATAAAGTTGCAAATATTCCCCAACTTTTCACACAAAAGTAAGAACATTTTTTTCTTTCTGGTAAAAATAAATACAATACAAAGACATTTTTATTTTTCGCCATTTGTTATGCTACCTTTTTCTCTGTCGGCTTTCAGCCTAAGCAGGGGGTTCTGTAGCAGAAACAAATGGAACTTTTTTCTTTGAACGAATCAATGCCTCTCCCCTGTGCTATTTGGCCACATACTGACCAATCAGGGGTACGGCGCATTGATTCTTCCTATCCCCTAAGGAATTCGACCAGCATCCGGTTTGAGGAATAAGAACTCGTCCTTACTGAGAGAGACACGAAACAGAACTGATCTCCTTTTTCTTCTCTCTCTCTCTCCATCTCGGTGTTATTCTTACCGGTATCGACGATTCCACTGGGAATAACTACCGTGATAGCACCAGGTAGCTGGAGTCCAGCTTTTGACAAGGAACATACCGTATTCGCCTTAATAAACCTTTTATGTGTTACATTTTATGAAGTTGTTGTGTTCGTAATTTCAGAAGCTTGTATTGAATTATTTATTTTATTAGGTTGTGCCCTAAAAGCATTCAAAACCCTAAACATCAATTAAGTCAACTTTTGAGAATATTTTCCCTCAGTTGAGATTTGTAAATACCTCTTCCAGGGTGAGGAGACAATAATGGTGGTCTTTTAATGTCAGATGTAATCCTGTAGAAGAATCAGCGCAGACACATCTTTCTTTTTATTTTTCTGTACGTAGATAGTCGGCACTGTTTATTCGTTAAACTCAATCTCCGATGAGCTGCCCGTGTTTTCTAATCTCTCTAGTTCTTCGTTAAGTTTGGCCAATGTAATGAATGGAACCTTTCACTTTTCTTTTTTCTTCTTTTTTATGTAATTGGTCGTGATTTTTTACGTCGTGTTTCGACTTAATTTTAGTGCATCTGCTTAATCTAACTGAAAGAAAAACTTCAAAAAAGGTTTCTCTTAATTCAGCTTTTAAATCATCTGCATACGATGTCACGTTCTCGACGTTTTGGCAGAACATATCTATTAAACGCTCCCAAAGCAGTCTGTCTCAAATAAATTCTCTGTATATTTTTAGTACGAAAACTTTATTTTTATTGTAAAAATAATAGTCAATAAAATTAATTTTATTTATTACAGTACAAGCTGACTTTTGTATTTTCTACAACGTCGATTTGTTAAGTCACTTCCACATATGTAAATTTATTATGGGAAGACCAGATTAAACTGTAACTTTACAGTTTTATTAAATATTTTAATTATTACGCACTTGCATGAATATTCGTCTGACTTTTCATGAGATTCTATTTTTTGCTTTGCTTTTGCTTCTATAATGTGAAACTTTATGATGAAGCTTGCTGCAATTTTGACAAGTTTTATTCCACAACGTAATTCTTCATACCGGTAACATGGTCTTTAAGGTAATTACTTCTGGATTTTTTTTTTCGGTGTGATTCGTTTGTTTTCAAAATGTGGGTAGCCACTTTCTTTTCATTATTTTTCAAGTCATTTTTTTTTATTGATACTGAAAATGTGGTTAGACATATCTTTTCTCTTTTTCAAGGAGTGAATTTTGGGTTTCTCCTTTACTTTTCTGACACATGCTACGCCTCGCTTCACACACTTATACCCCTTTGGAAATTCTCTGCGACTTTCTGTAGAGTGAAATTGGGTTTGCTTTCGAGTTTCGCTGGTAGTCTTTATTTGATTTCAACATTCTTAGCAGACAATAAAATCTGAACGAAATTGAGGCATTCAAAATCATCTGCCGGCAAGTTCGTTAGTCTAAAGTCGTTAAAGTGCTTGTTTACAACTGACGCGAACGCTAAATAATCTTCGGCGTCCCACTTAAACAAATTAAACCATTTCGACCTTTTGTGGGACAGTGATATATTGGGGCTGGAAAGTTCTGATAGTAACTTCAGAGTTTCGGACTCCAGAAATGTGTACTCTGCCTATTCCTTTATTTTTGGTCAACCAATCACATGTTTTTATTTGTATGCGAACAGACAAACTCCCCAAACATCATACGATATTCATAATGTAATAATGATAATGATGATGATGCGTTCCTTAACCTGCCGGGGTCGTAGGGGCGCTGCATTATTTTATGCAGACTGTCTTCGGCAATAATAGCCTGGCAGCGCTTAACCCTATCCAAACTCTGAGCATATGCAGCACCTGGTATTACCAAATGGTTACCCAGTTTTTAGTATTGGCCAGCCTCAACATCACTGAACTTCACCAATCTAACCGGAACTGGTATGTCAATGTGATTATGCCGTATATATAATAATAATCAACAGATAAAACATAATAAAATAATATATCGATACATAAAAAAACAAAGATTACATGTCAAGATCAGCTTGCAAAATAGTTCAAAATCATCTGCTATAGTTTGTGTTTTCATAATCCTTTCCTTTTCCTCACTTAAATATTATTTTCTTTTTTAGAATTCGGCCATTTACTTTACAAGCAGCAAGATTCCACCCCTTCTCTGTTTACATCCCATAGACACCGGATAATTTTGTGTTCTGACGGTTTCTTTGAAATTTCTTCCCTACTTCCTGTTTTCCCGGACCATGCCAACATGAAGAAAGTTAAATTATTTGTAAATAAGCACCTTACTATACAACTGCCCACACAACTTGTCCTCTACAAATCTGACCTTATCACAGTAACAACTCACGTTTCCGTTGTAATATGCCTTGTTTGGAATCACCAAAAGTAAAAAAAAACTGCAACAATTTTTTTTTAATTACCAGAAGCAACAAGAAGACAAACCGGTTGATAATCATGTTCATTTCAATTCATAAAAGACTATGTCTAAAAACACCCGAGAGAATTTCAAGAATATTTTTTGAAACCATTTCAATATATATATATATATATATATATATATATATATATATATATATATATATATATACAGTAGCGGCCAAAACTAAGGGATAACATTTTAAAACCTAATATTTGTTAAAAATAACAACTGTGAAAAGCTGAAATTTTGACAACTGGTAGTCGTTATCATCCATAATAACATAATATCCGTGAAAGATAGAGTAATTTCTGTAAGAAAATATTTTGTAAGAAAGCTCAATGTAATACAAAGCATGAATAAAATTTAAAAAGAAGAAACTTAAATCAATATTTTAGCCATTTAACATTATAATTTATTTCATTTTGTCAAAGGTGTGATTCCTCAGATATGGCCCAATAGCTGGTATTTTGTTTACAGAATATATATATATATATATATATATATATATATATATATATATATATATATATATATATATGGTAATTTTTGAAAATATATATGGCAATTGAGCTACACAGAATTCTACGTATTTCATTCTCATGAGGATTTGTCTACGAGGATGAAATGCGGAAAATTCTGGTGCTAGTGCACTTATTGATCGACGCTACTTTTAAAATAGTATTTTCAAGTTTGATTAAAGGTTTGATATCTGTTTTTATTTGATTGTAAAGTTAAAGTACAGAATAGATACAAAACACCCTCCTCCCCATGTTAAGAATGGCTTTCTAAAAAATAACGTTAATGTTTCAGCACGGATCAATAAGTGCACAAGTAGGCTTAATTGTCATATATATTTTCAAAACTTACTATTTAGTTCTCCTTACGTATCGAGCACTGCTAAAGTAACACATCAAACCTACAAAAACCCTTTCTCTCCCCCTCTCTCCCTCTCTCTCTCTTTCTCCCCCCCCTCTCTCTCTCTCTCTCTCTCTCTCTCTCATCTACTTCATAGACCTGGCTGAACAAGCAAAAAGCAGTCAAAATTTAAAACCTAAAAATTGAAACTCCTCCCCCCTTCTCTCCTTACCCCTCTCTCTTTTTTCTTTACCATCCTCTCTCCACCTCCCCCTCCCTATATCCATATATCTCCACCCACGCCTACCTGAATATGCTATCCCCACATGCACAATACAATCTAATGTATTTTAACCTTCAAACCCAAAATATTGTCGATACCCGTCTCCCTCCCACTTATTATCTCCTACCCCCCTCTCTTTTTTTCCTCGTATTTCTTCTAAAACACTTCTTCCAAATACTATTTCTGTAAGGTCTGACGAGGCTGATGGATTGTAAACATGGTCCAACATCCGAAACAGTGAGATATAGTGAAACTATGTGCTAAGCTGCCTGCTGCATCTGTGTGAGTAGAGAATCCAAGGCAGTTTTTGGGTGAACATTAAAGTTACCAAATACGTGTACTTGTGCGCTAGTGTCGAGGGAGAGTGCTGTGTCTATGCTGCCAGCCAGTTTGCCTCAAACTCCACACTGGACCCTTCCAACTACCCCCTGCCTAACTTTCCTTTGCGGACAGACACCACGCTAAACGATCTAAAAATCACCCCTGCTCAGGTATACACTATCATAAAAAACCTTGACACTTCAAAAGCATGTGGACCTGATCTCATCACAACTGTGCTATTAAAAAAGTGCTCAGCCGAAGTAGCTCCAGTTCTTTCCAAACTCTATAACAAATGCCTTAAACAATCATGCTTTCCGGGCTGTTGGAAAACTGCTTCTGTGGTACCAGTATTCAAGAATTCTGGTGAAATAACTGACCCATTAAATTATCGCCCCATTAGCCTCCTCCTACTTTTCGACAAAATATTTGAGACCATAATTAACCATTCTCTAGTCCGGCACCTTACAAATGCTAAACTTCTGACTGACAAACAATATGGATTTAGACAAGCCCGTTCCACAGCAGACATCCTCACTGTAATCTCTGAACGTATATACCATTCACTGGACAAAGCGGGGGAGGGAAAAGCAGTAGCTCTAGATATATCTAAGGCTTTTGACAGGGTATGGCATGAGGGTCTCCTCAGGAAAATTAGATCATACGGTATCACTGGTAGAATACTTAACATAATTAAATCCTTCTTAGATAAGAGAAAAATCCAGGTTGTACTCGACGGTCGTACATCCAAACAATATGATATAAATGAGGGAGTGCCTCAGGGGTCTATCCTTGGACCTATATTGGTCATGATATTCATTAATGACCTCCCTGACAAAATTGCCTCTGAGATAGGTATATATGCTGATGACACCACACTCTATGGCAGGCACGACAGAAAAACAAATGAACATGTATCTAAAGAAATGGCAGAAACACTAGAGGATGACCTCCAATCTGTAGTGGAATGGGGACAAAAATGGATGGTCACATTCAATGCTGCCAAGACGAAACTGGTTTTCTTCAATAATTACAAGAAACGTTCTCTACCACCAATAGCAATGGCCAGTGACTCTTTATCTGAGAGTACATCTTTCAAACTGCTTGGCCTAATGCTCACAGGAAACATGAGTTGGAACAATTACATTGGGAGCATTGCCAGGGCCGCTGCGAAGAAGGTAGGTTCTCTCTACCGTGCTAGAAAACTACTAACACCCGAAAGTATCCTGTACCTCTATAAGGCCACCATTCGCCCATGTATGGAGTATTGTTGTCACATTTGGGCTGGTGCATCTGCTACTAGTCTCTCGCTCCTAGACAAGGTTCAAAAGAGAGGCACCAATCTGATAGGCCCTTAACTGACATCTAAGCTTCAGCCTCTGTCCCATCGACGAAATGTTGCATCCCTCTGCCTGTTCTACAAGTATTTTAATGGTGAATGCTCTGACGAACTGCAGACACTTGTGCCCCCACGACGTAGACACCCCTGACAAACCCGACAGGCAGCTAAATCCCACCCCCACACAGTAGAGATCACTAGATGTAAAAGAACTACTGGAGTAGAACTACAGTAGTTTCTTCCCCAGAACCGCTAGACTCTGGAATTCTATTCCAGGTCCCTGCTTCCCTAACTGTACTGACAGGCAGAAGTTCAAGTGTAACGTGAACCGACATCTTGCTGCCCAACTCCCCACAACTTATGTCCCTGATAGTAGCCCCCTACACCAAAGTGACAATGTGCCTTCTTTGGGGTGAAAATGTAATTAAAAAAAACAAAATAAACATATATATATATATATATATATATATGATGAAAATAATGGAAATAGTATTCCGACAAAATAGAGAAAATAAAAAAGGAACAAACCGTATTATGTGTTCACCAACGTTTCGTCTTTATTTCGAGACTTCCTCTGGGTGAATGAGATTAAGAAACCAAAAAATATACCAGTACAAAATATTTGAAAAAGTTTCACGTGCACAGTGTGACGCAGTTCTATTTAAGAGAAACGGAAAAATTGATGTTGGAAATTCAAAAAGGAAGGGGGGCTGGCGCTGTTAAAGAGAAGGAAATTTTAGTGACGTCATATAGTCGTTAATTTAATTTTAAAACTATGAACGCAAGTTTATATTCTTATTGGGAAAAAGATATATCTGTTGAAATTTAAATATAAGTTTGTAACAGGAATGAAATGAGTGTTTTTTATGTAATTTATTGATTGAGATTATGTGTTAATTATTACAGGGGGTGTTTGAATGGTGTGAGAAAGTTAACCTGTGTCCACAGTTAAATAATGTTCTTTTAATAACAGTTTACTTATTAATGGCGCTATGTTATAGAAACCTCCACGTTGTTTAATGGTGCTTGAAATTGCGATAAGCGCAGATTCAAGGAGTCTCCGGCGCGGTTTATTTGAAATGAATTTAACTACTTTTGCTTGTTTAAAATCAAAGGTGTGGTTATGTTGCAATGAATGAGAGAATAATGCACTTAGAGAATTGCTATTTTTTATATCTCTTTTGTGTTCATTGAGCCTTTTTTCCAATTTACGCTGAGTTTCACCAACGTATTTATGATGGCAATTATGGCAAGGAATAGTATATATACCTCCATCGGAAACTGGTTTGTTATAGAGATGTTTCGTGGTTTTTAATATATGTCTTATGGTTAGTGATGTGGTTTGTACGATAGGAATTTTTAGTTTGTTTAGTGTGTTATAAATTATTGTATTATTGGTGTGTGTAGGTAAAAGAAGATGTCTGTTTATGAGAGAAAGGTCTGGTGTGTATGATTTTTTATTATTATTTATTCTGGAAAATATTTGTGTGGCTTTTCTCTTAGCATTCAATATGAAATATGTCGGATATTGCAAGGTTTTCAAAATGTTTGTAAGGTATTTGAATTCTTCGTCCAGATATTCAGGACTGCAAATTCTTACGCGCTTTCAGAATTTGCAGTCCTGAATATCTGGACGAAGAATTCAAATACCTTACAAACATTTTGAAAACCTTGCAATATCCGACATATTTCATATTGAATGCTAAGAGAAAAGCCACACAAATATTTTCCAGAATAAATAATAATAAAAAATCATACACACCAGACCTTTCTCTCATAAACAGACATCTTCTTTTACCTACACACACCAATAATACAATAATTTATAACACACTAAACAAACTAAAAATTCCTATCGTACAAACCACATCACTAACCATAAGACATATATTAAAAACCACGAAACATCTCTATAACAAACCAGTTTCCGATGGAGGTATATATACTATTCCTTGCCATAATTGCCATCATAAATACGTTGGTGAAACTCAGCGTAAATTGGAAAAAAGGCTCAATGAACACAAAAGAGATATAAAAAATAGCAATTCTCTAAGTGCATTATTCTCTCATTCATTGCAACATAACCACACCTTTGATTTTAAACAAGCAAAAGTAGTTAAATTCATTTCAAATAAACCGCGCCGGAGACTCCTTGAATCTGCGCTTATCGCAATTTCAAGCACCATTAAACAACGTGGAGGTTTCTATAACATAGCGCCATTAATAAGTAAACTGTTATTAAAAGAACATTATTTAACTGTGGACACAGGTTAACTTTCTCACACCATTCAAACACCCCCTGTAATAATTAACACATAATCTCAATCAATAAATTACATAAAAAACACTCATTTCATTCCTGTTACAAACTTATATTTAAATTTCAACAGATATATCTTTTTCCCAATAAGAATATAAACTTGCGTTCATAGTTTTAAAATTAAATTAACGACTATATGACGTCACTAAAATTTCCTTCTCTTTAACAGCGCCAGCCCCCCTTCCTTTTTGAATTTCCAACATCAATTTTTCCGTTTCTCTTAAATAGAACTGCGTCACACTGTGCACGTGAAACTTTTTCAAATATTTTGTACTGGTATATTTTTTGGTTTCTTAATCTCATTCACCCAGAGGAAGTCTCGAAATAAAGACGAAACGTTGGTGAACACATAATACGGTTTGTTCCTTTTTTATTTTCTCTCTCTCTCTCTCTCTCTCTCTCTCTCTCTCTCTCTCTATATATATATATATATATATATATATATATATATATATATATATATATATATATATATATATATACTAGCAAAAGTACCGGTGTTGACTGGGTTCAAAAACAGCCTACAGAAAATGGACTGATTTATGAAAGTATGATACGTTATGAAAAGGAAGGGTTGTAAATTTGGGTTGAATTTGGGGGTATCGAAACCAAAGCTGATGAAATTTGGGGGTATCAAAACCAAAGCTGATGAAATTTGGGGGTATCACAACCAAAGCTGATGAAATTTGGGGGTATCAAAACCAAAGCTGATGAAATTTGGGGGTATCAAAACCAAAGCTGATGAAAGCTGGTGAAAATATGATGAAAGTAAAAATAAAATAGATAAACCCCATGATTTATTATACCATACCTGTTCACACTGAAACACTTATCACAATATTCTGTAGATCTATATTAAAAAACCTTGTTAAACTTTGTGACATATTTCCATTCTATGGAGGTCAGGTGCGAACGAACACCCCATAATTTTATTATACCATATTTCTTCAAACTGAAACAATGGATACTTACTCAGATAGATATGAAAAGTCTTTATTATTAAAGTTTGTGCCTATTTCCATTCTATGGAGGCCAGGCGTGAATGCAGACATCACAATTATACCATCCCTATTTAAGTTAAAACATACTTATCAAAGTATTATTATGTACATCTATATCCAAAACACTTGTAAACGTTTTTATTTAATTTTTAAATTTTTTATTTCCATACTTTGTGGACCAGGCGCGAACACAGACTCCACAATTTTAATGAACCACCTGTCTCGACGATACATCTTCTATCATTATATGCAATCAGTTTTTTAAAATAGTCAACCATATAGGAGCCTATTTGTGACCACACACACACACACACGCGCACATTCAGCTTTATATTATATATATATATATATATATATATATATATATATATATATATATATATATATATATATATATCTCAGTGATGGGACGATTCCAATATTTTTCCCGATTCCAATACAATTACCAATTCTGTACTTAATTCCCGATTCCAATCCAATTACCAATTCCGATTCTTTATAAATCTCTAAATATTTTACTATAAAATTGTTATTTTGTCCCTATTACTGTCAAAACACATCTTAATGTGCATATATCTTCTCTGAGGAGATGATCCATAGATTTTAGTCTTACTGGAAACTTAAAATCAATAAATATTTATTATTTCATTATTACTACCACCAGTGCAAAATCAAATAAAAAAATTAAAGGAATCAGTTTTGGCATCAGAAAATTTTTCTGATTCTGATACCGATTTCAATACCCCAACTCAGATTATATCGATTTAAATCAGGGAAAAATGAGTTTGCAAAACTAGTTTTCTATTATATAAACGGCAGTTGTATATGTGTATGTTTGTATGTCCAGTTAAAAGTCAAAATCTATCCACAAGGTTCGTAGACTCTTGATCAGCTTTGCTCTGGATGAATATCTAAAAAGAAATTAATTTTTTGCTAGTCAACTTGGTCAGATTTTGTTAGGAGGAGATTGCTTTTTGCAGGCATTTCCAATATTATTCATTATATAATGCAGAGGTGATTGACTTACACTATTATCATTTTCAATATATAAAAACAAGAGAGAGGATGGGCTGAGAAGACATAAAAAAAAGAGTGGGGAAGAGGCATGTGGTTAAACAGGGAATGAAGAAAGAGAGAAAAATAGAGAGAATGATAGAGAGAAGTAGAGAAGAGTTTTCTACACACTATTTAACCTTTTCTATTCGTTTTTTTTTTAGTCCCGGGTCGTCTTGCTAGGTAAATATAAAGAATTATTCTTAGTGATAAGTGTTGAAATTGAAAGTAATGGGTGTTGAAAAAAAAAAGGAACAGCAATCGTACAATTTTACTCAGGCGAGTAATAAAGAATGAAATAAATAATTGTGACCCGCTGGATCATCTATTCAGCTCGAGTTAAATTGTTTGAATCTAGAAATGAAGGTAAGTTTGCAAAGCCAATTAAATATTAAGAAATAAAAAAAATCTAAAATTAGTCTAAAAAGGAATTCACTTTTTGAAACACTCGATAATAATTTAAGATTTAGAAATCCGTGTGAAATTGTTTTTAATAAATATTGCTATTTATTAAAAATGAAATTGAAATTTTCTTTTCTTTCAAATTTTCAATTAGTAAAATATTCATTTTCAGGAAATTGAACAGTAAATCGTTAAATCTTAAAGTTTTCCTATTTACTTGCCTCCCCACGAGGGCAGAGTTAGACACAAGGTCAATTTTTAATTTGGGGAAAATCCAGCTCCCCTAAAAAGGGGCACTCTGGATAGGAACAAAAATAAAAATTACCTCAATCTAGAAGGATTTCTCCTCCATAGATAGAAGTTAGAAAAGGTGAAGTGTAGTATCAGGACAGATACTACACTTTGCTCCTGTGCCAAAAGGCCAAGGAAAACTGTTATAGAGTGTTTCAAACAGGGAATTCCTTTTTAATACATATGTGTTCGACAGACGCCAAAATAGTTGTAATCGGACATATAAACATTATTTTTGGCTGAACTACAAACATCTCAAGTCATGCTAGGAATTATCACCACCATCATGGCATATAAGAAAAAAAAAAGAAAAAAAAAGAACAAACTGTCCAATTTACTAAAAATCAATAATTTACTATTCAAAAATTTGGAAAAAAATATTCAATTTTATTTTCAATATTTATCAAAAACAATTTCACACTCGTCTGGTCTTTCTTACAATTAAATCTAAAATTAATCTGTTTTTAATCTCTATATCTCCATCTTTATGTTTCCCTCCAGAATTATGGCTTTAATAGAATTACTATTTGTGGTGATATTCCCTTTCGTTTATGATACGTTGTTCTAGTCTTCCTTTATTAGCTTTAACTGTTAATAAAGAGAAAAAGTGACAGAAGCGAGAGTGATGGATACTGTATAAAATAAGAACCAGGGTTCAAACAACATACAGTGAGAGAGAGTGAAAGTAGTAGATAGATACCTAGTAAAAGATAGGTCACTTGGTGAGTTAATTGCAAATTCTTTGGGGTTAACTGCGCCAGGTTTCTGTAGGAGGAGGAGGGGGTGTTTCTAATTAATTGAATTAATTGTGTCTTGAAAAGTCAATTCTTTTTATCACTGTAAACACTTTATCGCACCTGCGGCTATTCTCTATCTCTAAAAATCTACTGCAAGACCATGTATGGAATATTATCGTCATATTTGGACTGGTTTATCTATATCTCATTAGAAGGTTCTTGCTAAGATGCAGAAACGTATCTAAATTTGATTGGCTCTATTCTTTCTTCTCTGTAATTCTTCTCTTGGAAACATGATGTTGTTATTTTCAGCCTTTTCTATAAATTCTATTATGACATGTGTTCTTCAGAATTGTCTAATCTATTCTCTGCTTCCTTTGTTTCAGCTCGTTTGACTCGTGTGTCTAGTGATCTTCATCAATTCATTGTTTTGATACCTCATTGTAATACAGCTTCCTATTCCAGTAGCTTCTTTCTAAAAACTGCAGGCTTGTGGAACTCTTTTCTGCTGACTGTTTTCGATAAACTTGATTTCTTTAATGTCAATAGGCATCTTCTGCCTTTTTAATAATCATCTTTTGTTCCTGTTAGCTACTTATATAAAACTAGCCTGGGTGCCCGGCGTTGCTCGGGAGTTTAGAGGTGTGTGTTGAGCAAAAAAAAAAAAGTGGTAGTAGGCAGACAAGTTCGAACCCATACCATGAAGGAGGAAAAGAACAAAAAGAAAAAGCTGATGACTTTGCTGTTGCGTCCATCGCCAAACCGGTAGTGGCGAAGGATTAAATTAAGGTTAGTCAATCGAAAAGAGGGGATGCATTTTGAAAATATTGTCGAAAAAAAGCGACCCCTCCCTGGAGAAAAGCGACCCCTGAGGGCAAAGGAATTAATGTTTTTAGTTAATATTTCAATATTCGTCGTCGAAAGGGTCGAGCTTCAAAACGATACTGATCTCGTGAAAATCCGTCACCTCTGTCGGAAGTTTTAGGCAGACATACATACATACATACATACATACATACATTTAAACAGGCAGGTGAGATTTATATTATAGATGGCTTCACGCCTTGTTTGGAGCGTTTTTCTATAAAAGAAAATTGCTCTCAATGTCGGCTTTACTCTTACAGACTTTCCTGTCATTATAGTGTCTGCAATAGTCTTGAAATTGCATGTATGTATATCGTTTTCTTTTGCTCGACCACTAATATTATATATTAGTATATCTAAAATGTAATGACCCATCCCTTTCGAGTAATGCAGTATTGTTTAAATGGTCAGTGGACAACTAGTGTGAAGGATTTTGATATGTGCTGATAATGAAGGTCCAAAAGAGAGTCTCCAACTTGATAGGTTCCGAACTGTCATCTAAACTTCAGCCTCTGTCCCATCGACGAAATGTTGCATCCCTCTGCCTGTTCTACAAGTACTTTAATGGTGAATGCTCTGACGAACTGCAAGCACTTTACCCCCTCGACGTAAATACCCCTGACAAATCCGACAAGCAGCTAAATCCCACCCCTTCACAGTAGAGATCCCTAGATGTAAGAGAGCCTCCTACTCTAGTAGTTCCTTCCCCAGAACTGCTCGACTTTGGCATTCCATTCCGGGTCCCTGCTTCCCCAACTGTACTGACATGCAGAAGTTCAAGTGTAACGTGAACAATCATCTTGCTGCCCAACTCTCTACATAGTACCCCTGTAGCTTATGTCCCTGATAGTAGCCCCTACATCAAAGTGGCAATGTGCTTTGTTTGGAGTGAAAAGGTAATAAAAAAAATACAATTCTAAAAAATTATTTTTGTTATTCTTTTTCAGCCCAAACAAGGCATATTGCCACTTGGACATAAGGGCCTTCTATTTGAGATCATGTCTAACAGGGTACTGTTGGGAGTTAAGCAGCAAAATGTTTGTTTACATTATATTTAAAACTGTGCAGGTTAGTACAGTAATGAAAAGTGGAAATAGGGAGGTAATTCCAAAGTCCAACAGTCAGAGAGAAGAAACTATTAGAGTATTAGACTTTCCGATATTTAGGGACATCAACAGTGAAAGCGTTAAATGTTTTTGCTTGTTGAGTCGTCAGTATGTATAGCAAGGAAGCACAAATGCTATGAGTTCATTAAAGCCGACTCAATTAAAGTACATGTAAAAAGGCACAGGGGTATAATATTGAGGCAATAGGACAGAGGTTGAAACTTGGCCGATAATGCAGGACCCATTAGGTTTGACACTTTTTTGAACTCTGTCAAGGTAAGAGACTCGTGGTAGATGCACCAGCCAAAATGTAGCAACAATACTCCACGCATGGGCAAATGGTGGCTTTGTAGAGGTACAGGATACTCTCAGGTGCGAGTAGTTTTCTAGCAGGGTAGAGGGAGCCTACCCTTTTTGTAGTAGCCTTAGCAATGTCCTGAATGTATTTGTTCCAATTAATATTGTCTGGCAATGGTAAGGTAGGAAGTTTAAATGATAAGCTCTCAAGTAGAGTGTTATTTGTCATGATATTCGGTGGTTGAGAAGGTTTTTGTGTAAAAAAGAAAGAAGCTTAGTCTTAGTAGCATTAAATAGTACCATCCATTTATAGCCTCTTTTTACTACAGATTGAAGGTCGTTTTCTAGGTTTTTTTTGTTATTATTTTGGATATGTGTACATTCGTTTTTCCCTCAATATTTATTATAGAGTGTAGGATCATTAGCAAATGTATCCATCCCGAGCACAATTTTATCAGGAGGGTCGTTTATTAATTAACAATTAACAACTTTTCTCCATTTTTATTTTAGAGGAGACTGTTTGCAGAATCATGCATTACTCGACAGGGATAGACCTTAAATATTTCAATGAATAATTATTGACTGCTAAAGTCATCTGGTTTTAGAAACTCAAAACAGTTAATCTGAAAAGGAGGAAATCATTTTTGAAAATTTCTAAAAGCCACTTGATATAAGGAGTAAACAAGAATAAACAATGATTATCAAAAATACAGGAGTTGCCTATGCAAGAGTTGGTTGTAGGTAGGAAGAAACGTTCATCAAAAAGAGAATTCTACAAGCTTGCAATTCTTGGAAAGAAACTTCCGGAATAGGAGGTTTTATTTCGGTTAGGTATTAAGACAATGAATTGATATCAAAAACAAGTTAAACGCGCTGGAACAAAGGAAACAAGAAATAGATCAGATCATTCTGAAGAATAGGTGGCATAATGGTGTTCATATAAAAGACTGAAACCAGTAAAATCATATTTGAGGTTGCAGAGAAGAAGAAAGTTTGGGACCAATCAAATTGCACATACGTTTCTGCACTTTATCAAAAATCCTTCAAATCCGCAAATGGGTCAGAAATTTACCAACCAGAAAAAAATCGTTTCGTTTTCATGATGGAGAAATACTTAATTTCATTGAAATAAGAGTACCACTTGTATTTTATAAGTCATGAACTCAACTTTTTCTTCCATTTAAAAAGATTTGCCACGATTTTTTTAATTCAAAAGAAAATTGAAACCATAACACGACTCCCGTTGGCATTGATAGATAGTTTTCAGACTAGAGTTGATATTCTTCGATTTACCAATAATGCTCTTTGATGGAATGGTTCCTTTAATTTATCTCTTGGTATTCAATTCTAGTTTCCTTCTTGTCGCATTCATTTATTTTTTGGTAGTTCCCTATGCTTGACAGACGAGATTCATGTCAGACATGCTGCCAAACATATCAAGCAGAAATAATTGCGCCTTCCCCGGGTGATATTCGTCTGCTCGTGCATCACAATGAATCTGGCACTTTTTTCCCGTTGAAATGGCACGGACTTGTTCGTTGAGTTCAATTTGGTAACATTTTTTTTACTAATGACAGAATCAAACGTTGGCAAACAGAAGTGATAATAAAGTTATTTATTCGTACTATTGTAGATTAATATCCTCAAATCACTGATCCCCCCCCCCCAAAAAAAAAGAGATTTTACATTTTTAGGTGATTATCGAAAAAAATAATGATAATCTTCTAAATATTAATTTACTTGTACGTTCAGTGTCACAAAATCCCATAATCAAAAGTGCCCATAATCACCATCACAAACATTAATTAATAAGAAAAACAAATTACCTCCCTTTATCAGTTAAAAACCATTAAAACCATTTCCTCTGCAAAAATTTTCCAAATAAGGAGATATGTCTGTTTACGGTTTCAAATTGGTTATTTTATTTTATAATTAAAAAAATATCATATTGAGAGGAGACTGTAAGTTGTTTTTTTTTATAATTTATTTAAAAAATTTAAAAAAATGTGCGAGTAAGTTGACACCTGCTCCTTTGTAAACAAATATAAAAAAAATTATTCAGAAAAAAACGAACAAAACAATGTGTTGTGTTTTGACTTTTCACCGAAAATTAAAAAAAAAATTTTAATCAATTCTTTTTAGCTTTAAAAATAATTTGCTAAAAAATTATTTTAAATTCATTGTTATTTGTTTTATTTTATTTTTATTCATTTTATTTATTATGTGTTTTAAAAATTTTCAACTACCATGGAATTTCCACGGATTTTCCTAGTAATTATTATTTAAGAATTTATAGTAGGCATTAGTTTCGCGTATAAATTTATCCTAAAATAATTCCATTTTCCGAGCCATTCTAGCATATTAGAGCAATTAACCATTTTTTTTTTTTTGCTATGGGAGACAAATTTTGTATGGTTGTTTGTGAAGGTCTAACTTTTTAAGTGATTATGAATGAATTTACGATCTTGACATTTGGCTGAATGGTAAAAAAATTGCCTTAAAATGTCAGACTAGTCTGAAAATCATTTTAGATTACAAAAAAAAAAGGATTATTTTACATTATATTTATATATAAAATTCATCCTCCATTCTAAATTCTAAAATAGTTTGTTTCTTTTTCCAGTTTTCTTCCTTTTTTTTTAATATTTTCTTTCCACCGATGTGCCAAACTAACCTATCACTCGTCAGGTATTTATTTATTCGTCTTTCTATCAAATTCATCTCCATCATTTTTGCCCATGTTTTCCTTTGCCTCGTCCTGTCAGCTGACCTTACTGCTTCAACTGTTCTATCTACTAACCCAAACACTCACATCCTCGCATCCATTCTTTAAATGTGACCAAACAAACAGTTAACATATATATATATATATATATATATATATATATATATATTATCATTTTATCTGCGTAGTTACACATGTTTCGGTTACGGAATCGTATCAAAGACCCAGTTACTTCATCAGACTTTACAGAAATGGTTATTATGATTGGGAAAACGATATTTGATGCAGCAAAAAAAAAAAAAACTTCAGAAGAGTACACGTGTGCTCTTATATAGTTAAATTCAATATATTGCTCTGAAATTACATTGAGCTTCTTAAATAAGTATTAGTATACATTATAAGGACATAAAATATACTTCCACAGAAATATATATATATATATATATATATATATATATATATATATATACAGTACGGGCTCCTTCAGTCTTTTGACAGACTATGGATATCCACGTAGGGGTGCCTGCGCATGAAATTTTTGTGCAGAAGGTGCGCAATCTCCAACCACACCTCTCAGTTGACATTGTTAAATACCAGTGGCAAGTTTAGGGTATGTACAGGACAACAGGAAACAAAGGCCGAGATAAATGGAAAGCATATACAGTGCCTAGAATTCCCAAATGGTCACCTATCTGGTACTAACCAGGCTCAATGTTGCTTAACTTTGGTGATCTGACGAGAACCGGTGTGTAAACTCGATTATGCCGTATATATATATATATATATATATATATATATATATATATATATCTGTTTTGAAAAAAGAAAAAACCGAATGAATTTATGAAATAATCAACGTTTCGCCCATATTGCAGAGGACATCTTCAGGATATTAAAAGGAAAAATGCATAAAAAGAAAATGATCATAGACCATACGAAAATAAAAAGAAAATAGTGTTAGACTCCTACCCATATCGGGAAGGAAAAACGTGTGTATATAGGAAAGTTGGGTTGTTCAAATTTCTATATATACACTTTTAAAAATGCGTTAAATAAATATGTACATTTTTTTTTTCCTTTCTAAACTTATTCATTTTGTTGAAATATTTAAGGATTAAGGAAAAACGGTTAACCAGGATCTGTTTTGATATTTTTTTCTTTGATTATTATTTTCCCTATACTAGGGGCTAAATGGTAGAAGCCCTTTCTTTGCGTAATAGTATTAGTGTTTAATATTAGTGCTGATTCTAAGTCTTCTTTTAGCTCTGTCTATCACGTATTTTATAATTTTCGCATGATCTAAATTAAATGAATGATAGTGTTCTGCACAATGGCAAAAGAGTGCATTTAGGGCGTTACCATTCCTTATATCTCTTCTGTGTTCGTAAAATCTTAGTTTCAATTTACGCTGTGTCTCACATATGTACGCTTGTTGACAATCGTTACATGGGATTGAATATATACCGACGTCGGATGTGAGGGTTTTACAATGGTGCTTGGTAGTTTTTAATATCTGTTTTATTGTTGTGGAAGTTGTTTGTATCAAGTGAAAACCAAGTCTATTAAGAGTGTCGTAGATTTTTGTATTTAGTGTGGGTGGGAATGAAAAGATGTCTGTTTAATAGTGAGGTATTTGTTTTATTTTTCTGTTTGTTTATATTATAGTGTAAACTCTAGACCCAAAACTGAAGAGCCAATGCTCAAAACAACGAGATATTATAAAAAGGCTGACTGGGAAGCCATCAGAGATCTTATCAGAGATGCCCCATGGGGAAATATTTTTTCTCTTCCTGCTGAACAGTGCGCAAATGAGACCACTGAATGGTTCAAAACTGCAATCGAAGCGCATGTTCCCATGCGGAAATTTTATAGCAAGCCCCACTCTCCTCAATGGTTTACTTCAATTTGCGCAACTGCCATTGCTCAAAGACAGCATGCATATCGCAGATTAAACCGACATAAGTCCAGTTCAAACAGACAGAAGTATATAGAAGCTAGAAGTAACGTTAAGAAAGAAATAGTGACAGCTAAGAGAGAATTTACGGAAACCACTAAAAAACGCATCGAAGCACAAAAATAAGGAACTCGTGACTTCTGGAAAATCTACAACAGTGTAGTAAATAATGGGCAATTAACAATTGCCCCACTAACCAACAATCACGAGGTTGTTTGCTCAGCAACCGACAAGGCTAATATGCTTGCCAGTCGGTTCGTCTCAAACTCCACCATGGACCCTTCTAACCACCCCCTGCCTGACTTTCCTTTGTGGACAGATGCCACGCTAGACGATCTAAAAATCACCCCTGCTCAGGTGCATGCTATCATAAATAACCTTAACACTTCAAAAGCATGTGGACCCGATCTCATCCCAGCTGTGCTATTAAAAAAGTGCTCAGTCGAAGTAGCTCCAGTTCTCTCCAAGCTCTACAACAAATGCCTTAATGAATCTTGCTCTCCGGACTGTTGGAAAACTGCTTCTGTGGTACCAGTATTCAAGAATTCTGGCGAAAGAAGTGACCCTTCAAATTATCGCCCCATTAGCCTCCTCCCACTTTTCGCCAAAATATTTGAGACCATAATTAACCATGCTCTAGTCCATCACCTTGCAGATGCTAAACTTCTGACTGACAAACAATATGGATTTAGACAAGCCCGTTCCACAGCAGACATCTTCACTGTAATCTCTGAACATATATACCATTCACTGGACAAAGCGGGGGAGGGCGGAGCCGTAGCTCTAGATATATCTAAGGCTTTTGACAGGGTATGGCATGAGGGTTTCCTCAGGAAAATTAGATCATACGGTATCACTGGTAGAATACTTAACATAATTAAATCCTTCTTAGATAAGAGAAAAATCCAGGTTGTCCTCGATGGTCGTACATCTAAACAATATGATATAAATGCGGGAGTGCCTCAGGGGTCTATCCTTGGACCTATATTGGTCATGATATTCATTAATGACCTCCCTGACAAAATTGCCTCTGAGATGGGTATATATGCTGATGACACCACACTCTATAACAGGCATGACAGAAAAACAAATGAACATATATCTAAAGAAATGGCAAAAACACTAGAGGATGAGCTTCAATCTGGAGTGGAATGGGGACATAAATGGATGGTCACATTCAATGCTGCCAAGACGAAACTGGTTTTCTTCAATAATTACAAGAAAGCTTCTCTGCCACCAATAGCAATGGCCAGTGACTCTTTATCTGAGAGTACATCTTTCAAACTGCTTGGCCTAACGCTCACAGGAAACATGAGTTGGAACAATTACATTGGGAACATTGCCAGGGCCGCTGCGAAGAAGGTAGGTTCTCTCTACCGTGCTAGAAAACTACTAACACCCGAAAGTATCCTGTACCTCTATAAGGCCACCATTCGCCCATGTATAGAGTATTGTTGTCACATTTGGGCTGGTGCATCTGCTACTAGTCTCTCGCTCCTAGACAAGGTTCGAAAGAGAGTCACCAATCTGATAGGCCCTTAACTGACATCTAAGCTTCAGCCTCTGTCCCATCGACGAAATGTTGCATCCGTCTGCCTTTTCTACAAGTACTTTAATGGTGAATGCTCTAGCAAACTGCAGACACTTGTACCCCCACGACGTAGACACCCTCGACAAACCCGACAGGCAGCTAAATCCCACCCCCACACAGTAGAGATCCTTATAATAATAATAGGCTGTCTTGAGATTTATGCTTCGTATAAATGTTAATTTCAACTGTATTTCTCGTGGTTTACATTGGCTGTGCAGTTTGTTGATTTCTAATGGAGTCAGAGATGGCTTCGTGGCCGGGTTCGAAAACTATAGCTTCTAGTGTATCCACACTTACTGCTTCGCCGTTTCCCTGTCGCCGCAGGACTTGAGGTTAACAAAAAGTCGATGTCATGACTTGCGCTTGACTTGGATTAAGGTGAGGGAGACTTGCACAGGATCAGCCACACTCTCTCTTCCTAATGCGCCGGTTCCAGTGGCAGGACTGTGTCAAGACGGCTGGGAACGAATCAGAATGCAGGAATTGTCGGAAGGAGACTGATCTGTCTTCCTACCGCCTTAGGGGCTCCACTCCAGATTTTCTGTTATGGTTTACTCCTTTAGCCTTTGTCTTTCCCAACGCAGCCACAAGACAGTGCAACTATTTGACCCATAGCTGGGGGTTAGTTCATGAGTCACCAGGGCATATCCACACGACAGTGGGCCTGCATGTCACATGTCTGGAAGGGCCAACCTCCTCCGAGTCCTTGTAGTTTAGTCTGAGGCCGCAGGGTGCTCAGTTTCCATGTTTCGTTATGTGGAACCACTACATAGGGCTTGCAGATGGAGAGGCTGTATACTGGCAGAGAGAGACTTACGCATTCGGCTCCTTTTTCACATAAATGCAGCGGTGTTAGGTGAGAGCAAGAGATGATAAGCATCTACTACTATGACTACAACCACACACTAGATGCGTCACACCGCCATTTAAAACATCACATCTATTACGTTCATAATATTCACATGCAAATTGTATATATATATATATATATATATATATATATATATATATATATATTGAAGATAATGATGATGATGATAAGTAGGAGGAGGAGGAAGAGGAGGAGGAAGAAAAATTGAAGACGAAATAGAAGATAAAAAAGAAAAAGAATATAATGACAATAACCAAATAGTAACCAAGATGCGGTTCACACATTGTAATTCAGATTAAACCACTAAGACAATAATAGAAAAGAATATCCACTGAAGGAAGAGATACATTTTTCTATTTTGCTGCCATTTTTTTCATAATTATATTTTATATTGATTTATTGCAGACAAATTATTGGTTTTTTGCCAATCAATCATGAATTGTGATTAATCGAAATCCTTTCTTTTCGTTTTTATTAAGGTGAGTTTTATGTGAATGGCATCGGAATTTAGTGTTAATTTTATTTAAAAGTTTCTTTTATTCTGCTTGAAGAAATCCGTCCTTTCAATTTCTTCAAGAGATTATTCGCATCGTTATTAATAATATTATCGAGGAATCATCAATTCCGAATGACAATTATCTAATTTTTATGCTTTGCCAAAATTGCGAAAAGGCTTCATTATTTCATTCAAAGATCGTAAATCTTGTGACCATTTTCGTTTTGGCATGAAGCAAAAACGAATCTTTGCCATGATGAACGTGTCAATCAAAGATGGCGGCGTTTAATTAATACTCATTTCGAAATTGGTTCATTTTGATAACAACAAAAACAACGATCAATACCACAATCAAAAGTTAAAACTAATTTTATTATTAATTCATGGTTTCTCTTGAGAAATTCATCCATAACATCACGTTGTCCGGAAAGTTTGTGCTTGACTTTCAGTAGTCGATGTTTTGCCATGCTCAAACACGTCAAATTATTGTAAATAATAAATTTAGGGAAATTAAGCAACGGAAAATCAACCAACAGAAATTAGGCAATTTTTGCAAAGTAAGAAAATTAGGCAGCTATACAATAAATATTAATTTAAAATACTTTTTAGGATCGAAGGGGGGGATGTAGTTGTAGAAAAGAGTTAATCTCCCCCCCCACAATTATATCAATCTTGCTTATGTTGCCTTATTTTCTATTATCTAATTTTTACTTGTCTAATTTTTTATTGTATAATTTTTTATTGTCTAATGTTTCATTGTCTAATTTTTTATTGTCTAATGTTTCATTGTCTAATTTTTTATTGCCTAATGTTTCATTGTCTAATTTTTTATTGCCTAATGTTTCATTGTTTAATTTTCTATTGTCTAATTTTCTGTTGTCTAATTTTTCATTGCCTAATTTTTTATTGTCTAATGTTTCATTGTATAATTTTTTATTGCCTAATTTTCTATTGCCTAATTTTCTGTTGTCTAATGTTTCATTGTCTAATTTTCCATTATCTAATTTTCAATCGCCTAATTTTCCATTGTTTAATTTACCATTGTGTAATTTTTCGTTGTCGGATTTCCATTGTCTAATTATCTATTGTCTAATTTACCATTGTCTTATCTTCTGTTGCCTTATTTTCTGGGCACCAATGTATTCGATTTCCTGTTAGAGCAAACTTGGAGCTATCTTTCTAAGAATGAATGTTAAAAATTATTAATTGCTAATCTTTAAAAATTGAAGATTCATTCAGCATAAATACATCGTTTAAATTCATCAACAAGGTTGTCTGAAAAGTCCATGCCGATTTTTTATATGTATATGCATAAATAGAGTAGAACGATAAAATTGTCGCCCTAGGAAAGACGACATGATTCCATTTCTGCTTGATGATAACCGGTTATCTCTTTTTTTGTTGTTGTTGCAAACCATCCACTAGTAAGCCAGTTGTTAATAAATCCCAAGAGTGATAGGAGCCTTCTATCATGTCTAAAAGTGACACAGTGTTCAACGAGTGAAGTCGGAGATGCACTACTGTACAATTAATACTCTCTAAAGATCCAAGTTACTACAACAGAACCATTGCCAGCACCCTCAAAAATGCATCACTGGATTGACACAAATAACACGGACGTGGCCAGAAACATTGTTCTCATCAGTCTGGGCACGTCTCTATTATTCGTGTCAATCCAGCGATGCATTTTGAGAGTGCTGGCAATGATTACAGTCTTTGGTGTGGTTTAAAGTGAGGACCACATCATGCCACCCCACATTTTCAAAGTGTACCTGGATGTGCTGAAGAGTGTGGTGATCCCCTGGTGTAATCAAGTGGCCGCTGGCAGACCCTGGGTGTGACAGTAGTACTCAGTGCCGACCCACCTTGGCTTCAGAAGGAGTTCTACGACTTTGTACCCGTCTCTCATTGGCTCCCTACTCCCCCGACCTGAACCCACTGGACTTCGTTTAGTCATATGTCAACAACATCTCCAACATGACCTCCCACAACACCAAAGGCAGCCTGATGACCACTATGGGGCGAGTATTCACCGAGCTTCTGCCGGCACTTGTAGAAAAGGCATGCACTCAGTACTGTACCTGTATCGAGTCGGTGATTGAGGCTGAAAGCGGCTACATTGAATAGATATCAGCTCTACTACATACTCAAGTTATCTGAATTGATTTTTTTCCAAAAAAGTTTTAGAATGAAGCTGAAGTGTTGTTTTCTTTAGGGCGACAATTTTATCGTTTCACTCTGTATATATATATATATATATATATATATATATATATATATATATGTATATATATACTAGCAAAGATACCCACGCTTATCACAGGATTTTGCTTTACGCTCGGTAACCCACTTCATGGCCATCCTTGCAGTAATTGGATGTCTTAAGATCAACTATTGCTTATGGTGTTTAATTTTTTTAACTAACACTTGAAGTGACTGAAATGCAACTATGAACTCTAAGCAAATAATTTATATCAAAGCTGTCACTTATATTGTTGCACATAAAAATTGAAACAATTACAAAATTGGCCAGCGAACCCCGACTTAGTGTGCACCATCCCTAGGTGGAAAGTTTATGAAGAGTTGCACCAAATTACACCTTGACCTTTAAACTTTACCTTAAAAAATGGTGTGCGCCATCACTTGGTGGGGAACCATCATCACGTCAGATTTGATCATGATCGGTGAGGTGGTGTGGGCTGTTGGAGAGTTGTACACACAGACACACACGCAAATGCTACTACTTTATATATATAGATATATGTGTGTGTGTATGTCTATCTATCTATGCATATATGCATTTGGATATATCTATGTTTTATCTCTTTGTATATATATATATATATATATATAATGCTTGTGACTGTTCATCAAAGATACATTAGACTGCTTGAATGGTTTCATTAAACCTGTCTGACATGATTACTGGTTTAATTGTGGAAGCACATGACCTTCTCGGTTTGATTACCATTGGAGGTCAAACGTGAAAAAAAAAAAATACCACATAAAATGGATCCAGGCTAGATAATTGCCAGATTTCTAAATGATTATTATTATGAAAAACAGATAGAAAATCACAAACTTTCATCTACCAATGAATTCTTTCGTTTTTCCAATATATTTAATATGACCTGAGGAAGCTGGACTATATTATTAATGAAAATAATAATATAGTATCAGAGTCAGCAAACAGATGTCACATTTACATTATTAATAGAGATAATAGTATGTTTTGTCTTCAAACGAATACCAAATCTACATTTTTAGATTTTTGTTGGGGAGGGGGGGGGTCACGTCCACCCCTAACAAGGCATATCACCACTTGGACGTAAGGGGCAACTATTTCGTATCATGCCTAGGAAAGATTAACAAGATGTTGGTTTACGTTACATTTAAACTTCTGCATATCAGTACAATTAAGGAAGCAGTTAGCAGGAAGGGAATTCCAAAGAGTAGCTGTTTGAGATAAGAAACTATTAGAGTAGCGTTCTGGCATTTAGGGGCTTCAACAGTGAAGGGGTGAGATTTTGTTGCTAAGCTGGGTTGTAGTAGAAGTAATAGCATAATTTCAGTTTCAATAGAGAAAGATACTAAATTTACATTATTAATAGTAGTAATAGTATAGTTTTTGGCTTCAGACAAATAAATAATAAATTAACATTATTAATAGAAGCAATAGTATAGGGATAATCAGTTCAAAAGTATAAGACGATCTTGAAGTAAATGGTTCCCTACCAGAAGAACAAAATAATGGGAGGAAAAGGTGTTTAGGAAAAAAAAACACCAACTATCGATTGATAAATATATTTTAAAGAACTGCAAAAGAAAAAAAAACTTGAATGTAGCTTGGATAAATTAGAAGAAAGCTCATAATATGATGCCGCATTCGTGGGTATTCAGGACGTTGAAAATGGTAGGGGTGGCTGAAAATATAATTGAGTTCATAGAAAAAGTATGAGCAGTTGGAAAACCAACCTTTTTTCAGATGGGAAACTATTAGGGATAGTCAACATTGGGCGCGGTATCTTCCAAGGTGATCCTTTTCGCCACATTTATTTATAACTAGCATTTCAGCCCGGCGTTGTCCGGGTGTTTGGAGGTGTGTGTTGAGCAAAAAAAAAAAAAGAAAAAAGCGGTCAATTTTTTTAACTTATACCCCTATTATGACCCCTTAACATTTATTGTTTGTGGCTCAAATTAAGTTATTCAGTTAGATCCATGTCCAAGAAACCTATATCTACAATTTCAAGTGTTCAGACCCAAAATTGGCGGAGGAGTTTGGTAGAGTTCTCAAAGGTCAAATCGTTGAACTTTGACAGAGTTATTGCGTAGGGGAATGTACACAGACACACACAAACACACACACGAACACATTCACTTTTATAGACATATAGATAGATAGCACTCATAACATTGACATATATACTAAGAGAGACAAAGATGGGTTCCCAACTGGAGAAGAATGGACCGAAGATCAGCCACATGTAATTGTTTGGCAAAACAGAAAATGAAATTGACTCTGTCCAGCAGTGGAGTGAAGATATAAATATGGAGTTTCGAATTTGCAAATGTACAGCAGTTGTTTAGTCTGAGACGAGGGAAGAGAGGAGCCATGAAAAGCATCATTTTGACAAATGCTTCTGAAATCTAAACTGAATGGTATGAACCTGTTCATAGCCATCAATTCAAGGGTGGTTACTGTAATTAGATACAGTGCAGCTTTTGTTGGATGGACACACGAAGATTTTGTACATTGCATACATATGTGTAAATTAGTTTTCCTCTTATGTCTGTAAAAAGTATGGTGTCGTCAACAAATATATCAATCTTGGGCACAATTTTATCAAGTCCTAATGAATATCAGGAAAATAAAAGTCTAAGGGTCGAACACTGAAGTACGCCTGCATTTATATCATGTTGTGTAGATGTACAACTACCACAAATAACTTGATTTTTTTTATTGTCTAAGAAGAATCTGCTTATATTAATAGTAGTGTTACTGTACAAGTTAGTTTTTATGAGAAAACTTCCCAGACTCCATCAAAGGCTTTGGATATACCAAGTCCTTCTGCCCTAGCATCCCGTACCTTATTCAGTGCATGTAGGAGATGACTATTAGTATACCTACTCTACCTAAATCTACACTGCTTATCAAATTTTATCTGTCCTATGAAGCCGGAATAATATTTCACCATCTAAGCATAATCATTCAAATCAGCATTGCACTTCATCTATCAGGTATACAGCAGTGGTGAAAGAGGAAGAGCAAGATAAAGATTCATTAGAAAATAAGCAGAATAACAAAGAAAAAATCGAAGTAGAAACGTTTCCCGAGTTGGTAATGTTGTATATGAAAGGGGGAAGATCCCGGTATTTAGAGAAACAAAGCAAATAGGATCGAAAATAATATTTATTAAAAAAGGATGCTAGAATCAGTGATTAAAAGTTAAAAAGAATACATATTGTTATTTAGATACGATGCTAGGAATGTAGAGAATTGTGCATTATATTAGAAAAATCTGTAATACTATTTAGGTCAGAGTTAAGACGACCATAAAAAAAACAATAAATAATTGATTTATTGATGTGGCTTGCCCAAACGACATCAACTTAACAGACAAGAAGAATGAGAAAATATGAAATTATCAGGAACTGAGGATGGAGATTGTTAGAGTGTGAAATAAGAAAACCTCCATCGTGCCAATCATCAGAGGAGCACTTGGTTCAATTCTTGATGATCTCATGAAACAGCTGAACTCCTTGGGAATCAGATACAACATCACCGTACTCCAGAAGTCAGTTCTGCTTGGCTGAGAAAACATCCTGTGCCAGGTGCTTTCCATCAAATTAATTCTTTGACTATCCTCCTTCGCTTTGGTGTAAGAGCCCGCTCTTGAGAAAAAAAAATGGTGTAAACACTACAACACTGTTAATGAAATAATAGCAACAACAACAACAACAATAATAACAATAATAATAACAACAACAATAATAATAACAACGACAACAATAATAGAAAAAATCTCATGGACTCTTAAGGCATCAGGTATCAACAAATTTGCAGTCGCATTCTGGAGGTTGAAGGTTCAATCCTTGTTATAGGTGATTCTAAGAATAAAATTTTTAGAAATATTTAACTCTATTACCTGGTCATTGCTGATAGAATAAGAACAATCTACCTCTGTGGATTAAATAGAGATTTCAGCTTGAAAATCCACCTTTCAACATAAAGAGTTCTGAGTTTGAAAATATAACTGAAGAAGGTCGGAGGTTACATGAGGTAAAACGTTGTTAAAATAACAATCACTAATCCATATGTTTTATTTACTAAAGGATCGTCACTTACTAAGGCTCGGTGGCTCTTCAAGGATAACATTTTAAAGATAACCAGTTGGACAATGATTGTGGATCACAAATAGTGGACGAAATAAGCAGAAGGTAATTGATTATTCAAGAGGATAGCTCAATAAATATTTTTTTACATTAAATTTGAAGACGACTATATTGTAGTCGGTTCGGAAGCAGACTCGAATTATCTTGTTCCACAGGTGGGATGTTCAAGGAAAAACTTTGTTTATGAAACTTCAGCTTTTTGGGGTTTTTTTATGATATTTTTGTTAAATGGACGAGAAGTTATTTGCCAGTCATTGTAGCTAGGCAAGTTTTTAATGTCAATATGTTACAGGGAAGAGGATTAGATATTGGAGCTCAGTCGAGCACCTACCGTGAGCACAATAATACAAATTGTTAATCTATATCTAAAAACATCCGAAACACAGTGTAAAGTCAACCTTCAAAGTTTTTGTTTTTTTGCCTAATCAGTATTTATAAGAATCAGAAACGAAATTGGAATGTGTTTTCTCTGTTAAGAGACAAATTAAATACAGCGTGGCCCAAAATCATCTGGCACATTTGTTGGTCAAAAGAAAAAAAAATTAAGTAACAATTAAATAAAGAAATTTTTGTTTTTTTTACATGTACGTAGAATGCCATTTTATTTCACAGTCTTAATTAAATTGTCCAAACGGTTTCCCATCACTGTTAACACATGATTGTAGACGTTCATAAAAGTGTTCAATAACTCAATGGATCATTTCGGGTGGAACAGCAGCAATTTCAGAACGAATAGCTCATTTTAATTCTTCAAAAGATCGGGGGCGGTGGCTGAATAATTTTGACTACAAATATCCTTACAAGAAAAAATCGTGGGGGTTTAGATCAGGTGATCTTGCAGGCCAACTAATATGATCACATTCAACAGTTCAATTAAATTCATAAGAGTATTCTAAAATTTAAAAAAAAAATTCATAAATACAAATATAAATTAATTTTGGCCTCGTTAAAATAAAATGGCTGCAGTTGGTCGCAACTGCCAGATATTATCCCTAATATTGAAATAGCATTGAAATTAGTTTTCTTATTTAAAAACGCCACTAGACCATACAAAAGTCTTTTAAAATATGTATAAACTTCTTCTAAATGTCTCTGATAGAACCTCATCAGAAAAGAAGCAAAAGTCTGATAATAGGTTTAATTCAGAAGAAATAGATAATGTCTACTATTTTTTTAATTATCTGCTCAAAGCTATTTAAGCCAAATTGAACTTGACGAAAAGAAATCAGAAAAACAGGCATGTTCTCTATTGGCAATTAATTTGTCAAATCTCGTGGCCATTTTGAATTGAATTGGAAAACGAATCCAATTTCTGGTAAATTGGAAGAAACGAGCGCAATATTTTTATTCTTATTTTTATATAATTCCTTTGTTTAATGATGAAGATGACGTGAAGATGGTGTAGTAGCTACTGGCACGGACAGTGGATCTCGTCATGCCTGGTTCGAATTTTGTCTGAACTATTGCATCACTTTTGCTAATATGTTTGGGAAACAAAATGAAATCCATCTAAATTTAATATTAAGATGGACTGGAATCTGCCGTTGAGGTTTGTGGTTGTTTTATGGAAATGTCATTCTTATCAGCATCTATAAAAAAAATCATGTCATGAAAAGCAAGAAGATTGCTTAGGGAGATTAATTTGGGCTTCTTTCAAGCAAATGTTCGGCTGAACTTTACTGGATAACTTTTTGTTTTCCTTTGTTTTATATGGAGGAAGCGTGGAATTAACGTATTTGATTACGCGAATGCTTGGAATAAGTTTATATCTATATATTTTGTGATTTGCTTCTATTTTGACTGTTGGTTTATTTATTTATTTTATTGTTATTCTCGGGGTTATGAAAATTTTTAAAGTTTAGAATTTCAAATTCTCATTCAAACATAATCTATACGAGTTGTCTAAAATATCTGTATATACTGGCCCATCGTACTGTTATCCACTTAATTGTTGGTGAGCTTTCGTTTTCGTTGAGCTACTCGTACTGTTTTAATTCTGTGTTATTTTTTTTTTTTTTTGTGTGTGTGTGTGTGTGTGTGTGTGTGTGTGTGTGTGTGTGTGTGTGTATTGGATGTGCTGTTATTTTTGTAATATCTAGTTTGAAAATCTAGGGAGATTATATGCCCTAGTATTTCTATTTGTTCAATATTTCCTCGGCAAATGAACAAATTGCAGTAGTTTTGCAGCTACAGATTTTTCTTAATTATTTTTATTTCGTTTAGTGCTATTATTTGTTTGATTATTTTTATTTGTGTGATTGTTATTAGAGTTTTAGTTATTACTATTTCTAGTGGTTATATTTTTGTTCTTGTTGGTGTTTTTTATTGTTGCTTAATTGATCACTTTTTAACACATTTTTCCGCTGCTGTTCCCGTTTAGTATTTTCTTATTGTGCACCTTAATCATCATTTCTAAGTTTTGGCAGCATCTGTAACACAGTTTTAAGTTATTTCTATAAAATATTTTGTGCTAGGCACTAGCCACAAAAAGGTATTTTTTAGAAATTTCTTGCCAAGTTTAGTTTTTAGCATTTCAAGAAAAGGTGGTTTAAACCAGATTATAATTCTCTTTCTTCTATTTTTATTATACTCGTTTGTGTCTTGTTCTTTATATTTAATTTCGATATTACTATACATAACATTTTTAGATCTCCATAGTAAATGTTGCTTGATTTCTTAAAGGCTGCTGCAAGGAAGGTTGGCTCCCTCTACCGTGCTAGAAAACTACTTATGCCTGACAGTATCCTATACCTCTATAAGGCAACCATTCGCCCATGTATGGAGTACTGTTGTCACATCTGGGCTGGTGCATCTGCTGCTTGTCTCTCGCTCCTGGACAGGGTTCAAAAGAGAGTCGCCAACCTAATAGGTCCTGAACTGTCATCTAGGCTTCAGCCTCTGTCCCATCGACAAGATGTTGCATCCCTCTGCCTGTTCTACAAATACTTTAATGGTGAATGCTCTGACGAACTGCAAGCGCTTGTGCCTCCCCGACGTAACTACCCCCAACAAACCCAACAAGCTACTAAGTCTCATCCCTTTACAGTAGAGATCCCTAGGTGCAAGAAAGCCTTTTACTCCAATAGTTTCTTCCTCAGAACTGCGGGTCTTTGGAACTCCCTTTCGGGATTCTGCTTTCTCAACTGCAATGATATGCAGAAGTTCAAGTGTAATGTTAACAAACATCTTTCTACTCATCTCCCTTCATAATGACCCCGCTAATTAAGTCCCTAATAGTAGCCCCCTGCTTCAAAGTGGCACTGTGCCTTGTTTGGGGTGAAAATTGAATTAAAAAAAAAAGATATATATATATATATCTTCGTTGCTAGTGATTGCTATGCCTAGGCTCGATAGAACTACGAATTTGTTTTATAATCAATAGGGGTTCACGTATATTGGGTTGGCATGGTCTATTAAATATGGCTCGGATGTATTTTGGGCCTAAAAGTAGAAGCACTAGCTAACATAAAAATAACTTATTTTATAGATGTCACTTTAAACTTAAATAAAATTATGTGCACTTCTTTTTTTCCTGTTTATACTTCTTTTGTGAAAATATTGAATCCATATTTTGTTTTCTCTCCTGTTTACTAATACATTCTAATACTTTACTATGTAATATTTATTTATACTTCAATTTCGTGTTTACCCTTCCAGCAACAATTGAGGTAAAGTTCCAAAATCTACGATGTTTTAGGAACTTTAAATTATTTGAAAGCACTTTACTTCCTTTGTGTCCGATAGAAAGTCAACAATGTTTTAACGGCTGTAAAGTCATATTGTTTTTTTTATGACAACAAATATAAAAACATTTCATGAATTATTATAAACTTTGATTTGACCGATTAAGGAAATCGAGAAATACGTTTTAGTTCCGTTATTATTCATTATAGGCATTTTTGGAAGACAGCTCAAATTTAATACAGGTGGTTCAAGCACAAATTTCAGGTATAGAGAATTTCTGTCAACAATCTTGTATGAGAGAGTTAATACGGCAAGCAGCTGTGCTCAAAACATTTTGTCTACATTATTAGTTGTTAGCAAGCTTTTCAGAAGTCATTTCAACTTGAAGGCACATAGTTCAACAACAAGTAAGACCAGTAAAAATCATGAATGAAAGGTTAATGTTGAATCCAATCATAATTACGTCAATTATTAATAATTACGTTAATGATTAATTATTAATAATCAATCTTCAACGTGTATAGGTGAAATATTTGCTGGGTGTGATTCGATCAATATTTGACCACAGCTTATTTTTTTACTCTTTGCGATAGTTACTGGAATCATGTAGCTTTGTACCATATGATCATTGAGGTGATTATAAAGTAGAGAAATGTATCTTCAACAGCCGCTCAATATTGCTTTCTTTGGCTGGTTAAGTACAAGTTGACTATCCTTAATTTTAATGAGCCATCTATGTTAGGTTGGTGCAAAAATAATGTCATTTCTTTATTCTCAACTTCAAAAGATCATATCTCCTTTCATAATAAACTTTATTAATCGAAATAAGAACCATTAGAACTGACACATTTCTGCCAACGAGAAACAAGTTTATTTATTCCATTAGCATAGAAATCCGGAGTTCTGGAAGCGATAAAGTCATTGAAAGCCGATTCGGCATCATCTCAGCTTTTGAAACATTTTTCGTGCAGGAAGTTGTCGAGATGCTTGAAAAAGTAATAATCGGTGGGCGAGAGGTCTGGTGAATATGGTGGATGAAGCAGAGTCTCGTAGAATTAGTCCCTTCATATTGACCAATCTCGGGCAAATAATAACTTGTCTCCTTTTTTTGTAATAACGACATTTACAAGTATTTTCGGGTACTTTACCAAAAAAAAACCGTGGTCATGCTCCTTCTCTTTGACTTCTGTCCTATCGAACGTCGTTTCGAACGTGCTCTCTACATGCAGAAAGTGATCTTCAGTTTGTTCACACTCTCTTTTTATAGTCTTTTTCTTTGCACACTGCTCGGCATTTGCATACGCTCGTCCGCGCTCTGTTACATTTTGATTAAACTTACGATCATCACAAGGACAAGAAATTTGAAAGCTTTTACTTTCTTTTATGCAAATAAAATGTTAGACTAGAACTTTATGTCGCACAGATTTAGAGGCGAGAGCAGTATGACATGGTGTCACACATCGACTGATAGTGTGGGTTTTTTTTTTTTGTTATTTTTGAAAAGAAGCAACCAAGAATAACGCACTTGTTAATATGATCTAATGAAGTTTTAATTTGAAACTCTTTATGTTTAATAAAATATCTTCCACTTCCTCCCTATTTCTCTCCATATCTCCCTTCTCTCTGTCTCCCTCTATTAAAAGTATATATTTTTTATTTAGCAAAAAATTTACACAATATAAAATTTGACACAATGGCGCTCAAAAATTGGGGAAGCGGGTGTTTATGGTCATCCTCCTTACTGTATCTTTGCTTGTCTATGCTAATCCTAACTAGAGTTCTCATTCACTATAATACCGCAAACACACCGGGGGGGGGGTCATCTTACTTGATTCCCAAATCAAATGTTTTTATTTTTTTTAAATAAATAAATGAATAAATAAATAGTGAATTGCACAGGGTGGAACGGTAAAAATGTCGCCCTAAAGAAAACAACACTACAGTTTTATTTTTAACCTTTTATTGTAAAAATCAATTCAGATTATGTTGTAAAGCTAACATCTATTCAATGTAGCCGCCTTCAGCCTCAACCACTACCTCGGTATGGGTCCAGAACTGGGAGCATGCCTTTTCCACAAGCACTGGCGGGAGCTTAACGAATACTCTGTGGATGGTGGCGATTAGTCTAGTTTTGATGTTCTGGGAGGTCGTGTTGGTGATTTTCTTGATTTATGACCAGACGAAGTAGTCCAGTGGGCTCAAGTTGGGAAGGAGGGGGTCAATGAAAGAAGATACAAAGTCATAGCACTTCTTCTGAAGCCAAGCCTGCATCTCTTTGGACTTGTGGGCCAGCGCCGAATTCTGCTGCCACACCCAGGGTCTGTCAGCGGCTACCTGATTGCACCAGAAGATCACCGCCCTCTTCAGCAGATCAAGGTACACTTTGGTGTTGACTTTCAAGTCGACTTTGAAGATGTGAGATGGCATAATGTGGCTCTCGCTTGAAACCACACCAAAAACCATAACCGTGACTGGAAACTTTGTTTTCATCACCCGTGACATGTCTCTGTTATTCGTGGCAATTCAGCAGGTGCTGGTAATGTTCTTATTGTCATAACTTGGATTGGTAGAGAGCATGAGTTGTGCAACAGTGCATCTCCGATCTCGCTCGTTGAACATTATATCACTTTCAGACAATCGCTTGAGATTTGTACATAACTGGCCAATTAGTAGATGGTTTGCAACAAAAAAAGAAAACCGGTCTTCAGCAAACAGAAATGGAATCGTCGTCTTTTATAGGGCAATAATTTTATCATTCCGCACTATATATATATATATATATATATATATATATATATATATATATATATATATATATATATATATATATATACTAGCTGTACCCGGCCAGTTGGGTTTTTTCACCCAAGAAAAAGTGAATTATTTACCATAAATTGTTAGGTGAAAGTTTTTTTGGGTTTTATTTTCAGGAATAATTGCTTTTTTTTTTAAAGAAAGTTGGCATTAAGCATTCCTTTTTGAAAACAGAATTTTTATTATGAAAAGAAAAAATCAATTCTTTATATGAACACTGTAAATAGTTAGGTGAAAGTAGAGAAAAGTTAGATTTTTTTTTTCAAGAGAATGTACAATTTTTTTTGGTCAATAGATGTTAAAGAAATAAACAGAATAATAATCCCATCATTAATTAATTATGCAAAAAAATAAATAAAATGTTGATTTAGTGTTTCAACAGTTGAATAACGCTCGGCTGAATCCGGTGATTACCGGTCGAACTCTATTTGTTGTGGTGGGGGGGGGGGTTAAATTCTGCATGAATACCATTCTTTTTAATTTTGTCCTTTGTTCAATTTTTTGTGTGGGCTTTTAGCTCTAGCAAACCAATAAATTTAACCAAAGTGCTAAAAATTCAAGAATTAAATAATTTTAATAAGTGCTCAGCTTCTAATACAAATCCTAGTAAATCAATCCCCCCTATTGGAAACACTGAAGGGAAGGACGAAAACAAATTATTGCCAGTATGTTTGGGAGAGGTTCTATAGGTGTATCAGAAAGTGGCCATTAAAAATGATGATCAGAACCTTAATAATTCAACTTACTATTTTTTGAAGCTTATAACTACTTGAAAATATAATTCAAACCCTAATTTTTTTCAATTAAAGAAGTAAAAACCAAATTTTAAAAAAATAACAGCAAATTATGCAATATTTGTTTCTTTAAAGCGGTTTTCTTTAAAAATATATAAAGAAAATCAACATATTTTGACTAGTTTATAAATATATGTATATATATAAATGCCAAAAAATCACTTACCTAAAAAAAATACTATTAAATGAGTAGTTCCATTCTTCATTGTTAAGAATTTATCCATATTTATATTTTAAATTCCATGTATTTTTTAAATAAAAAGATTTTTTTATAGAAGGTCCTAGAAAACCGCTTTTTTGTAACGTGTTTTGCACAAAGCGTTAAATAGCTGTTGCTGCTAAAAATAAATTTATGAAGTATGGTTTCGTTCAAGGGCATAAATAATGTCCCTTTTTTATTGCGTGTGTAAACCAAAATTAGTATTTTTCATCCTCCGTAGTTAAAAAAGAAACGCACATTCACTTATAAGTTTTTTCCTAGAACAAAAAATCCGCTTCATCGAATTTTAAAAAATTCTTTTAATGAAATACACGAGTTTTTGATTGATATATTTTAATACTTCTTCATCAACTAATTTTTTTTTAGATATCTAAAAAAAGAAAACATTCAATGAAATAGAAAGATTTGCCGTCAGCGTCTGGTATTTACTTGACGATGTAAGCATAACATGAACTTTCATTAAAAAAAAAACATGTTTTTTTTTTTAGTTTTACACTTTGGACTTTACAGATAAATTTAAAAAAAACTATTCTTTTTTGTTAAAAATTAGAATATTTTCTTTATTGATCTTTTATCTTCAATTTGTGATATATAAAACTTTGGCACATAAATTAATGGTACTTGTACAGCTTAGTCAAGACATTAAAAAATGAAAATATTGAAAAAAGTTTAAATTGTATGTATCCGTTATGAAACGAAGTTCTCCGAAAAAAAATTTCACTTAATTTCAGTAAGTAGTTTGTTTTTTTACAGCGAAAAAAACAATTTGTAATTATACCGAGTAAAATGTTCGATTTTTAGGAAGAAAAGCTAGTATTAAAGATGGGGAGGGGTGTCAGCGCTTTAACTGGAGTTATCTTCCTTTGGCATTTCTAAAATTCAAATTTTTTTTTTTAATCCAAGATGGCTGCCTTCAACGCGCTCTTATAAAAACGTGTTTTTTCCGCTGTAAAAAAAAAAAAAAAAAAATACTTGATGAAATTAAGTGAAATTTTTTTTCCGGAGAACTTCGTTCCATAACAGATACATGCAATTTAAACTTTTTTCGATATTTTCATTTTTTAATGTCTTGACTAAACTGTACAAGTACCAAATTAATTATTAAAATTTTAATAAACATTTCAAAATGGGGTGGGGTGAATTTGAAAAAAAAACGTTTGTCTAAAATATTATATTTGGTTTATTGGAAAGAGCATAAAATTTCACATTGACCCTGAAAATATCGTAAAAATTGAACCAATAGAAAAATTTTGATAGATTTTTAGTTTAAAAATTGAAAAATATTTAACTCGTAAAATTCTATTGCTTTTATTACGTAAAAAAAAATGGCTGCATGAAGGCACGCCGGCATTTTGTAAACACTGTTTTTTTTTTTTAAATAAAATATAATATTTCGGTAAATTTACAGATTAGGTCCACCTCAACAATTTTCTTTTAAATGACGACTTTTATAGATTTTCGACTATGCTGAATACGAAAATCGCATTTAATTTTTGCAGAAGTAAGTAGTTATCGAAATATAAAAAGTTGTATTATGCATTGTATTCTTTGGCGGCCATTTTTACGCACGTGCGCGCGCCATAAACAAATCTACTCATCTCTGACTGACATTGCACGCGCGTAAAAAAGATGGCCGCCAAAAATTACAATGCATGATACAACTTTTATATCTCGATAACTAAGTATTTCTGCAAAATTTCAATGCAATTTTCGTAGTCAGCATACTCGAAAACTTTTAAAAGTTGTCATTTAAAAGAAAATTGTAGAGGTGGACCTAATCTTAAAAAATAGCGATTTTTTTTCAAGAAAATGTACAAATTAATTTTTGTCAACAGATGTTAAGAAAATAAACAAAAAAAATACTTCCATCATTAATTAATTATGCAAAAAAATAAATAAAATGTTGATTTAGTGTTTCAACATTTGGACAACGCTCGGCTGAATCCGGTGATGACGGCCAGTCGAACCCTAAACTAATTGGAATCTGGTGTGTGTGTGTGGGTGGGGGGTGGGGGTAAATTCTGCATGAGTACCATTCTTTTTAATGCTGGATTTTGTTCAATTTTTTGTGTGGGCTTTTAGCGATTGCACACTAACAAATTTAACCAAAATGCAAAAAATTCAACAATTAAATAATTTTGCTCAGCTTCTAATACAAATCCTAGTAAATCAATCCCTCTTATTAGAACACTCAAGGGAAGGACGGAACCAAATTTTTGCCAATATGTTAGGGAGAGGTTATATATATATATATATATATATATATATATATATATATATATATATATATATATATTACAATATTTTAAGCAGATTTGACACTCAGTTACCAGATTTTCATGGGTTGCTCATTAACTTACGATAAAACTTTCGAAGTATGCGCTTGTTTACGGTTGTTGTAAAAATGGAATGGAAATTTAAATTTCGCTCCGTTTTAATCTTTTTTTTAATTGTGCTTCTCCCAAACAAATATAATCAAAAGAATAACATTCAACTATTGTACTTTACATATAAAACACGAAATATATATATATATATATATATATATATATATATATATATATATATATATATATATATATATATATATTAACGAAAGAGAAATAATTCCATTTTTAAACGAAAAATGTCAGTTAAGTATATAAAAGTTCCGTTTAGTGATGTCACGTGATGGACGCGGTGTGAAATAATTGTCCCCAAATAAAAAATGGCCCATCCATACAAAGAAAACCACCTATTTATTATAGAAAAATTAAGTATAATGTTATAATTAAAAAGAGATATCTAAAAACACTCATGGGTACAGTAAACATATTATACTAAAATGCCGAATTAGTCCTTCCAGTGGTCATTTAGACTATTAATTACGAACGAACCAAGAGTTACATTTATATATATATATATATATATATATATATATATATATATATATATATATATATATATATATATATATATATATATATATATATAATTCTTGGTTCGTTCGTTATTAATAGTCTAAATGACCACTGCACAGATTGCTTTGGCATTTTGGTATAATATGTTTACTGTACCCATGTGCGTTTTTATATATCTCTTTTTAATTATAACATAATACTTAATTTTTCTTTAATAAATAGGTGGATTTCTTTGTAAGGATTTGGCAATTTATTTTATTTAGAGACATATATTTATCACCGCCTGCCATCACGTGACATCACTAAAAGGAACTTTTATATACCAAACTTACGTTTTTCGTTTAAAAATGGAATTATTTCCCTTTCGTTGATATATATATTTTTAAAATGTTTCGTGTTTTATGTATATATAAAGTACAATTGTTGAATGTTATTCTTTTGATTATATTCGTTTGGGGGGCACAGTTAAAAAAAGAGATTAAAACGGAGTGAAATTTAATTTTTCGTTCCATTTTTACAACAACCGTAAAACAGCGCATACTTTGCAAGTTTTATCGTAAGTTACCAGGCGAGCGAGCGACCCATAAAAATCTGGTAGCTGAGTGTCAAATCTGCTTAAAATATTAAAAAAAAATATAGAACTTCTCCCAAATATACTGGCAATAATTTGGTTTCGTCCTTCCCTTCAGTGTTTCCAATAAGAGGGATTGATTTACTAGGATTTGTATTAGAAGCTGTGCACTTATTAAAATTATTTAATTGTTGAATTTTTTGCATTTTGGTTAAATTTGTTGGTTTGCAATCGCTGATAGCCCACTCAAAAAATTGAACAAAGGACAAAATTTAAAAAAATGGTACTTATGCAGAATTTGACCCGCCCCCCGGATTCCAATTATGATTAGGGTTTGACTGACAATCACCGGATTCAGCTGAGCGTTATTCAACTGTTGAAACACTAAATCAACATGTTATTTATTTTTTTGCATAAATAATTAATGATGGGAGTATTTTTTCTGTTTATTTTCTTAACATCTGTTGACAAAAAATAATTTGTACATTCTCTTGAAAAAAAAATCAACCTTTTCTCTACTTTAACCTAACTATTTACAGTGTTCATATGAAGCAGTCACCTTTTCTTTTTATAATAAAAATTCTGTTTTCAAAAAGAAACGTTTACTGCCAACTTTCTTTAAAAAACGTGCAAGGGTTCCTGAAAAAAAAAAAAACCAAAACACTTTCACCTATCAATTTATGGGAAAAAATTCACCTTTTCTTGGGGGGAGGGCAACTTTTATTGATAAAAAAAATTGCAAAGTAATAAAAGTAAATAAACAATACAAAATGCAATTTCTCTTGAGGAATATGCTTCATTTTAACAAACTGAGCTACAGTAACGCGTGGCCGGGTACAGCTAGTATATATATATATATATATATATATATATATATATATATATATATATATATATAGTAATGTGATTGATAATTTAAAATTCAAACTAGAATTAAAAATTAAAAAATCTGTTTCATAAGAAGGAACAACAACAAAGTCAATAATTTGTACGATCGTTTCGGAAACGGTGTTTTTATTGTGGTAGACATTAAGCCATGGACAATAATTTTGACATATAGTTTTTTTTAAACAAAGTCTCCTCATCAGCAAAAGTATTAGGTGGGTTTTTTTTCATATGTAAAAGACACCATAAATAAACCTAGCAATTTTTGAGTAAGGCAGATGTATCTTTTAATTGTTCGCCTTTTGAAAACCGTAATTATCGTCAAAGCATTCAGTTGGATGTTGATTATAGCTTATAAATGTACGAATATATATATAATAGAAGTCTCACTTGTCTGTTTAAATGTATGTATGTATGTATGTATGTATGTATGTATGCATGTTTGTATGCCTGCCTAAAACTTTCGACAGAGGCGACAGATTTTTACGAGACTGATATCGTTTTGAAGTCGACCCTTCGGACGACAAATATCGAAAAATTAGTTAAAAACAATTATTTCTTCACCATCAACTGCGCACTTTTCTACAAGGAGGAATCTCTTTTTTCGCCGATATTTTCGAAAGTCATCCCCTGTTTTCGATTGACTAGCCTTAATTTAAACTTTCGCGACTTCTGGTTTGGCGATGGGCGCAATAACAAAGACGTCACTTTTTTTTCACGTTCTTTTCCTCCTTCGCGATACAGGTTCAAGCCTGCCTGTCTACTACCACTTTTTTTTTTCTAAACACACATCTCCAAACACCCGGGCAACGTCGGGCACCCAGGCTAGTATAATATATATATATATATATATATATATATAGTAAGATGAACTTGTCATGGGACGGGTATTACAACTAATTTTTATGTAAAGGAAAAACGTATTCGTTTTCTAACTCTTATCAATTTGGAATATGGTTTGAGTCGGATGCAAGTGTTTTCTGTCGAATTCATTCATTTACAATAAAAAACATATCTAAGAGGATATCTAAAATTGTTTTCTTTTAAATAATTTAATTGTTAGCTAATAATTAATTTTTTTGATATCTATAAATACGAACAAAATAGAACTATTCAAATTTCAAAGAACTTTTACTCCTAAGACTTTTTTATTTTTTATTATCATTTTTTTTTCTTTCAACTGCCATGTTTAGAATTAATAACGTTTGCGGTTTGAATGGCTTGAAATATGTGGAATGTCTTTTCCTTCTCAGACTCCCCCTCCCCCCCCCCACACACACAAAAAGAAGAACTTGATAGACATCGTAGAGGATCGTGATTGTAAGTATTGGCACAACTGCAAATACAAACAAGCAAACAGAAACAAAACAAAGCGATTGTTGAGAGAAATCTGTTTCATAAGTGATTTCAGCAACAAAAAAAGAGAAATAAAAATCAAAATAAAGTTTAAGACGACCATCTGTTCCCTCCCTGCTCCCACTCCCCGATATTTTCACTCGTGCCCATCCGCCCGCCCGCCCGAACTCGGCCAGCCATTTCCTGATGCTGTGTTTTGTTAAGCACCACGAAAATGGAGAGCAGCTGTTCTTGGAAAGAAAGGAAGAAAATGGAAACCGAAAGAGAATGGGACTTTGGTACAAAATGAAACAATTCATAGAAAGACAAGAAAATTTGAATTCTTATTCAAGCTAATAAAATGAAAAGATCCGAACATATTTAAACTCTTACAAATCATATATATATATATATATATATATATATATATATATATATATATATATATATATATATATATATATATGCCTCCGTTCAGTTTCAAGAGACAATGCATACCCCCTGTAAGGATAACTGCGCATGTAATTGTGAGGCAAGAGTTGCGCAATCTATAACCACACCTTCCCTGGATCGACACTGTTTGGTTCTTGTGGCAAAGAGACGTCTAGGCCGACTGGAAACAATGCTGAGATAAGCGGAGAGTACATTCAGCACCTGGAATTCCTCAAACGGTTACGCATTTTAGTACTGACCAGGTTCAACGTTGCTTAACTGTCGTGATCTAACAGGAACTGGTGTGTCAACGTGATTATGCCGTATATTTATATATATATATATATATGTGTGTGTGTGTGTGTGTGTGTGTGTGTGTGTGTGTGTGTGAGGCTGACAAGAAAATTATTGCGGAATGTTTAATTTTGATTATAAATTATGTATTTTCGAATGAGTTTTTGCATCAATTTCTTATTTCAATTCAATTTAGGACGAAAAGCTACTTAAACAGCTCGCGATATCAACGAAGCGTTTGTCCCAGGAACCACTAAGAAACACACAGCACAATGGTGGTTTAAGAAATTTCGTGGCGGCGACGAGAATTTTGAAGATGATGAGCGTAGTAGTCGGCCATCGGATATTGACAACAATCAATATAGAACCTTAATCGAAGCCAATTCACGCGCAACTGTTCAGGAATTTCTGAATTAAATGTAACATATACAACGATTTCTTAATAGAGATTGGAAAGGTAAAAAAAAACTTGATAAATGGGTGCCTCCCGAATTGAACGACAACCAAAAGAAACGTCATTATGAAGTGTCATCTTCCCTTCTTTTACGCAACAAGAATAACCTCTTTCTCGACTGGGTTGTGACTTGCGATGAAAATTGGGTTATTTACGATAACCAGCGATGCTCAGTGTAAAAAAAAAAAAAAAAAAATAGCTCAGTGGTTACATGCCGACGAAGCTCCACAGCACTTACCGAAGCCAGAGTTGCACCAAAAGAAAGTCATGCTGACTGTTTGGAGGTCTGCGACTGATTTCATCCGTTACAGCTTTTGGATGCCAGTGAAAACATTATGGTGGAGAAGTACTGTCAACAAATGGATGAAATGCACCCGAAACTTCGACAACAACACCCAGCATCAGTCAACAGAAAATGCCCAATTTTCCATTCACGACGATGTTCGACAACACTTTACTAAACCAACCCTGAAACGTTGAACGAATTGGGCTAAATCTCGGAACGGTGCGTTAGGTCACGCGGGATTCACGTTAAGATTTCTTGTTCCTTAGAAGCGCCGGTTGAGTTTGAATAAAATAAATACGTATTATATACGTTTGAAACCAAAACGTGAATCCCGCGTGACCTAACGCACCGTTCCGAGATTTAAAAAACTACCGTAAAAACAACAAACGGACGTCTACTTTCTGATTCTCTGCTCCAACAACAACATGGCAAAAAAAAAGAAAGAAAGAAAGACATACTGAAGATGGAGTGTATCTTCGAAATATATTTATGAATTTCAACATAATTTTCAAACAAAATAAATGCTTGTTTATTTTGTAATAATGCGGTGTTTTGGTTTCAAACGTATGTAATACGTACTTTATTTTATTCAAACTCAACCGGCGCTTCTACGGAACAAGAAATCTTAAAGTTTTCTAATAGTTTAAAGTATCTTTACATGATCAACTAAGTAATTGTTTTTTTAAGTTGTAACGAAGTAGCATATCATAGTCTTGATAACATAGCCATCATCATATTGTATGAATCCAAAGATTTTATTGTTAACATTGGTTTCCCCGATATTTTTCTAGAAAAAAACATCGAGTACTTATGGTTTGACCACGTGAAGGTTACCAACATTCTAAGTGAAAGTGATTTTGTGGAGCGAACTGTTCACAAACTGAGGACTCTCAGTCTGTATCGATAACTACTTGACCACCTCACCTCACTTCCAGATAACATAATGAAACAATGACAAATTAAAATTGGCTACTCTGAAGTAAAGTTTGACTTTTTAGCTTAAATGCTATTTGGGTCTGACTTTGAAAATCCGACAGGATGACTTTATATCTAGGATACAATAAATGTAATATCTCTGCATCTATGTCTGATAATCTTATGTACCAACCTGATATTTTCTATATTTAGGTCAGCACTCATCAAGGTCAATATATATATAGCGTTTATATAAATGTTTTTATATATACGTCAGCACTAATCAAGGTCAAAGGTCAAGGATCCCTATTTAATTTCCGCCCCTGAGGGCAGAGTTAGATACAAAGTCAGTTTTTAATCTTTGTAAATTCAGCTCCCCAAAAAGAGGCGCTCTAGATTGGAACAAAATTAAAAATTACCTCAGTCTAGAAGGACCTTTTCTTTACTAATCAAGAACAGATTAAACTAAGTGTAGTATCAGAAGAGATACTACATTTTGTTAATAGCTAAAGGGTAAACACAAGGGTTCATGAGATGAAATGATTCTCAGTTGAAAGATAAAGAAGCTTATGAGAGGATTTGGGATGGTCAATGAAATAAATTAAAGTTGAGTAGTTGAGGGAATATAAAAGAGATCCGTGGGTATTGACGACCACGTTGTAGTATGCAGAAAAGCAATCACACAGCAACGTGTTCCACAGGCGGGAAGCCGTTGTGTAGAAGTTCTGTTCATATAAAGTGTGCCAAACACAAAACATATGAGGAAGGTAGGAAAGGTTTTCTTCGTTGTGATAGAAATACGAGTTCTTGCTGTGAATGTCCTACAAGAAGGAGCCGAAAACTAAAGCTCAGTCGAGTACATTAAATAAAGTCTGATTAAATCCAGTGCTGATGTGGTTATATCTGATGTTAGGTACTTAGAAAAAGAGAGGGAAGCATTTTGCAATTGTGGTAGGAAGACAAGTTTTGCAATTATGGTAGAAAGACAAGGTTGGAGATCAGTCGAGCATATTTCATTGAAATAAATGGATGCCTGTACTTTATAATTGTATATCAAAACAATGCATTTTTAGTGAAAACTACGACATAATTATGTCTGTAATGAAAACAAGACGAGAGATTCCGTCCAGTAATCTTTTATTCAATTAAGAATTTTACTACTCGTCTACTTAACAAGCGGAAATGTACATCTTTTATGTCTTGGATTATCAAAGAGGAGATAATCCATATTCACAACAATGTCGTCTATGGAAATTAGTAAAATATCTAAAAATTGGGAAAACTAATTAAGAAGAAAACCTGAGAGGACTATTTTTTACAAACAAAAAAAAACATCGCTATTATCATATATTCTCGATCCGCCATTTTTTTAAATTCGAAATCGCGGAAGTTAACTGAAAACAAGGAAGATAAATCGGTTTGTCATACCGAATTAGTCGCAATAGAAGAAAACCGCATTATTTGATGAATTTTTGTTTCTTTCTACCGAATTATTTTTCATAATGTTTGGAATTTTAAAAATAATTCCGACATAACACGTAATTACGTTATACTGTTTTTTGTTTTGTTTTGTTAAATCGATTTTTTATATCCTATTATGATGCACAAGCATGAATAACTGTAACAAAGTCGGTTCTTACTGTGAATGATTTATGGGGAGTTTCAGCCATATATATTGTGTACACTAATTTTATGGTATAGTTCGAGCCCAGGCAACGCCAGATATCCGTGCTATTAATCTCCTCTATCTAACACACATGTTTTATTTTGATTTTTTAGGTTGAAGAAAAATTCGAAATTCGGTCTGAAACGTTTATTCTTATTATCAGTAAAGTCAGCAATGCAATAAATTCTTCTAAAATATACAAATGAGTATTTCTTAATAGACAACTTCATGACACAAAGAATCGTTACACTTTGAAACAACAAAACTACATAAAAAATAAATATTTCATTTCGACTAGTTTTGTTTTTCTCTATCGCTGTCAAATAATCTAACCAAGGAAATGATTAGTTTGTCTTTTTATTAAATTTTACACACAAGAAAGCAACGACTGTTTGTCTAAATAATTATGAATAATAAGCTTTACAGACGATCCAAAAAGTCAGTAGATATTTTAAAGCAAATATATGAGTTATAGGCACTAAATATTTTGAAATTTAAAAGCGATGGTTCTATTGTTTTCTTAGTCTCAACTTCTACATGATGATCTAATGTGTGTTATCATCTTTGATAACATATTTCGAGGCAAAACCTCTTTATCAAATGGCAAGTGTTTCAAATCTCCTGAAATCCATGTGTTACTAAACGCTTGTGCTATTGTTTTCTCAGTCTCAACTTCTACACAGTGATCTAATGCATGTAACTGTCTTTACTAATATATTTCGAGGTAAAAGCTCTTTATCAAATATCTTCCATAATATGACTTCCTATCTTATAAGTCAAGTAAAACTTATAAAATAATTCTGCTCAAATTTAATATTGAATTTGCAGAAAATTTTTATTAATAAGTTAAATAAAGCTAATTTGGCACTAATGGTTTCAGATGCTCGTCTTTCTTTGCTTATGAAGCCATAATTAGTGTTAAATTCAAGCCAAATAATGAGGGTTATTGTAATAAAAATAGATGAACTATCTAGTTATGAAAACAGAAAAATTGTTTATAAAATAGCTGAACTCTTTAGTAATCAAACAGCAAAGCAAACCATATTGTGTAAGTCGTAATCTAAATAATAATAATAAAAAAGAAACCTTGGTAGTTCAAAATAAATGTTTCCATGCATGTTCTCCGTTAAATGCTTCATTAAAAAGACGGTATCATTTCCAAATTAAAATAATATTTTTTTATCACCGCAAATTTATTCATTACAGTTTTATTTTCCCCCAAAATGTTAATTAATTAAATTGATTGTTTTGTGGAAATCTGAATAACACAACATTGAGTTTTTTTTTTCCTGAGGACAAATTATCTCTTGTCCATACGATTATTAAAGAATTCAACTCGCCCTCTATAGTTATGTTCTCTTGGAATGAACGCAGGCAGTACAGTAATTAATTGGTTTCTCTAAATCGTTTAATTGTTCTGGCATGGTTCATTTGTTGCTGTGTGTGTAGCAGAATTAACCGAACGCTGTTATTCGTTTTGCAATGATTGCATTTACAAAGCAGGAATTTTCATTTTCTTGCTTGTTAGAATTTTAATTTACCAATTCTGCTGACAGTTTCACTCATGACAATCATGATCTTCTACCTGTTGCCCACCCCCACACCTTTTATTAACTAGTAGATCTACATCTACAAAAACTGTAACATATTCTATTAAAACTTCTACCTATCTCTCTCAACTTCTCTCTTTCCACCTCCCGATTTCTTCTCCCTCTCTCCAAGCCCCTCTTTCTCTTCTGCCCAGTGAATTCCTCTCTAGCCGGACATACACACAAACATACACACAGATAAGTCTCCTTTATATAATCAACTCCTCATGGAATTGTCGAAATTTTCTTTCCATATTATCATAGAGCGATAATTACAGTTAAAAACCGCATACTTCTGACGAAACCCAGCCCAGTTGACCCTCAGAAAATGAATCATTTTTCTTTTTTAAAGTTCATATATCACTAGCAGGCCTCTTGGCGTTGCCCTGTCGTAATATACGCTCAAATATGATAGTATAATTAATGCAGATTACGTAGTTATTATTATAGAGACAATTCTCTATCAATTATTATATTGAACCTAATATATAGTAGTGAGATCAAAATTATGTCAAAACATCGTTAATTCACTACCCACACAGCAGCTGCTGATTAACGCAATGGTTACAAGCCTTGACTGTCGTACGGGTGGTCGGGCTTCGATCCTGGCTTGAGCTAGTTGCGTGTTTAGCCACACTGATGAGCTGTGATACAGCGAAACAATACTGTATGTGGATGACTATATATATATATATATATATATATATATATATATAAATATATAGATATATATATAGATATATAGATATATAACACTTCAGTACCATCAGCTACCAATCGAAACACAAAACAAAAACATAGAACTCTCCACCCTCATTCCTTAGCCTCATGGCCATACGCATATATATATATATATATATATATATATATATATATATATATACATATATATATACATATATATATATACATACATACATATATATACATATATATATGCATTATATATATACATATATATATATACATACACATAGATATATATACATATATATATGTATATATATAAATACACATAGATATATATACATATATATACACATATATATACACATATATAATAGGATTAATTGGAATCATGAATTGAAAAAATTAGAATATTTGAGGGTATATAAAATTTTTATTTGATTTTATTTAAAGTAAAATCTTGCACTGCTGATAATAATAATAATAATAATAATAATAATAATAATAATAATAATAATAATAATAATAATAATAATAATAATAATAAATATTTATTGATTTTAAACGATAAGTAAAACTAAAACTTACATATCATTCTCCACAAATGTGTATTTTTACATTTGAGAAAATATTTGCACATTTAACGTGTGTTTTTACAATACACGGGAAAATAGCAAGTCTATAGTTATATATTTAGAGATTTAGGAAATGGCATTAGGGTCAACACCACTAAAGCCAACAATGTGGTTGCGATATGTAGATGACACATTTATACTCTGGCCCCATCAGGAAGATGTTCAAACATTACCAGACTATGTGAACTCGATCCGTCCAACTATATAGTTCACAATGGAAAAAGAAAATAATAAATTATCGTTCCTAGATGTGCTGATAACTCGCACAGGTCAGGGGTTTATGTCATCTGTATACCGGAAGCCATCTTTCAGTGGACAGTATCTAAACTACAACTCCCACCATCCATATAATGTAATGAAAGGAATCGTCCATTGCCTACAACACTGAACAAAAGCAATATGTAGTAACATCAGTGCATATCAAGAGGAGATGGACAGTTTAAGAAAAAACCTCCACCGAAACAACTATCCAGAGAGCATGACATCAGTTCCAAGAAATCTGGACCAAACACAAAAGGACACCACTCAGAAACTCACCACAGTTTGTATACCATATATGAAGGGCTTGTCTGAAAAACTTCAACGAATATGTAATCCATAAGACATAAGGACAGTATTCAGGAGTGATTCAACTCTCCTGAAACGGCTTGTGAGAGTCAAGCCCCTACAGAAAAAATCATGACTAAGAACTGTGTATATGAAATCCCATGTAAATGTGGAAAACTATACATAGGTGAAACGTGTCGTCCGTTGAAAGTACGGTTAGAAGAACATCGAAAAGCCGGAAAAGCCGTAATATATGGAAAGTCAGGAATAGCTGAGCATGTCTGGAAAGAAAAGGGAAACCATTATGAGAGGAAGTAAAACTTATAGACAAAGAGGAACGGTGGAGAGTAAGACGACTTAAAAAAGCAACACATGCTGGGGAATAACCAACTGCTAAGTAGACCTAGTATAGAATTCAATACGATATGGGAACCAGTAATGATAAACAATCCATAATATATACACGTAATAAGTTGGTTGTTGGTTGGTTGTCTTTGTTTTACGGCATATCAACCCTTTTCAGGTTATTTAATGCCGAATTCAATGATTTTGAAGAACAATTTTTTAATAGAATATGTTTTTTTTTTTTTTAAATGTCGTTTTCTATTTAACCCCTAGTTGGTACCCTAACAGGTACTACCACTCCGGGTTAGAGTGGACCTGGAAGCAATGGCAATTAAAGGGTGGTTCCACGCTCCCCAAAGTCCGAAAACTGGGGCCTGACCATCGGATATAGTTTAAGGTCATATCCAGGACCACAGGTACTAAGTAAAACCATTAATATATACAAGTAATAAGTAATAAGTATAGAGATAGATATACATTATTATATATACATAATTAGTAATAAATAGGGATATTTACAACTAGAAATAAAAATAGGTGTAAGGCTCCTAAAATTCGTACTAGAATTGTCTGCAAGGAGCCGTGGCGCAGTGCTTAGTCAGTTGTAAAAGTGATATTCTCCTGAAGGTTGAAAGTTCAATCCTCATTGTGGGCGACCGAAAAATACATTTGTGAATTACTTAGGACCTCTATCCAGTCATGGCTGACAGAACAAAAGCATGTGAAATCAATAAAGGGTTCTGCTCAAAATTCCATCCAAATTTCCGTGTTCGACAGAAACATTCCCGAGTTCGACAAGATACACCTGAAGGAGGTTGGTTGTTATATCGACCGAAATGTTGTGAAAATCACACTCAATAATAATACAAGAATTTATCTAGTCTAGTGGAGGATCCAGCAAAGTGCTGCTACTAGAGTCAGCATTATTTAGAGAAGGCACACTATTCCTTATATGTGGATTGCAGGCTAGCCATTACCGAGGGGCTTCGAATACCATGTTATTTTGAACATTTAGTCAGAGGTTTAATATAAGAGGAAATACCTTCATGCCAAGTTTTCCTGGCAAACCCCTGTACTGGATGGCAGTGTTTACTTGGCATTCAAATTGTTAGTGCTTATTCAGATTGGCACTTATAACGATAAACAAAAACAAAATAAACTTTTATATTGTACATACTTGTCAGGGAATGAAGATTGCGTATTCCAAAAATCACAAAAATTGATCAAGTAGTTTCTTTTTTTATTTACAAAAACAAATTTGCCATTATTCTACTAATAAGTGACAGACGAGGCCATGTTTTTCTAGAGAACATAATAAGGGGAGATAATCAGTGATTATTTGGAGAGTTTGAAAGTTTCCTTGTGTAATTGGGTTGTCGTCCCTTGTCCACCGATTCGTTGATTGTAATATGGACGATTTTTTTTCATCCTTCATCCTTATCAAAACAGTAAAATTTGATTTTCTTAAAAAAACAAAAACTACTTGATCAAATTATGTGATTTGTGATCTTCGTGCATACATCATACATTCGTGCATACATCATACAGACATTTTTTTCTTTAATTCTAAAATATGCTATATTAGAGAAGCACCAAAATTCGTGTATCACAAAATATGTGAGATGGTGTGACCGTAAATTGTACCAAAATATCGTTGACCTAGGGTCTGAAGTTCTGTTCTGTTTAAGTTGTTCTGTCGATATTTACGGCTCTATTTACTTGACTCCCCACGAGGGCAGCGTTACATGGAAGATCTTTTTTAATGTGGGCAAAACTCGAGATATCATAAAATTTAAATCTGTTCTAAATTAGATCATGACCGATATTTTGACCAAGTTTAGCGACTATTGATCCAGCGATATGGACAGTAGGCTGTAAACAGATAAACTCAATAGAAAACATAATCTTCATCTTCATCTGCATCCCAGGCAACGCCGGGTAAGTGTACAGCTTAATAACGGGAATTTGTTTTGGTCTGTTTATCTTAACCGTCAGTTTCAGTTCTGATTTTTTTTATCTTGGAGCAAAATTCCATATTATTGCGATTAAGATATTGAAAATTTTTATGGCATTGGTTTATTCATTCCCTCTTCGAAATGCTTTCTCCCCGAAGTGCTGAGTCAGATTGTTCAACAGGAAGATTTACAATTTCCAAACCAAGCTGTTCACTTCTACGATTATCTCCATTTCCTGTCTCAAGGATTTTCCACCTTGTGTAAAAGCGTTTCCTGATCAGTTGACCTAAGCATTCAGTGGAAGGAACGGCTCTTATGCTTTTGGCTCAGAGCCAAACGATTCTGCTTTCTCGTTTGACCTGACTGGATAAAGCTGAATCTTGTCATTTACGATAAGACGTCATTCCAGAGACAAGATACAGTTCGCAAAAACATATTTCATCAATCAATTAAGTGTACCTATCCAACGTTGCCTGGAACTCATTTTTTTTTTAATTTACTTTTAAATCACATAAATACTTTCAAGGTTTTAATATTGAAATGTACATGAGATGCTAAAAAGCTAGAGGTGTGAAATTAGCAATGTAAGATAGGATGAGTTCTGAGTGAATGACGAATGCAGGGAGGGGGAACTAGTAATGTAAAGTCAGCTGCCCAAATCCCTACATAGTACCCCAGTAGTTGTTGCCCCTGATAGTAGCCCCTTACACCAAAGTGGCAACGTGCCTTGTTTAGGGTGAAAATGTAATATAAAAAAAATGTAATAAAAAAATGAAATAGAGAAGAGAGTGTATATTAATGAAGCTCAAAATAGGACTTTTAAAGTTAACTTTTAATTCGTAGTACTGCATTTCAACAAACATTCGATTAATCTAATATATAAAGCTAGAAGAATACACGTCCCGTGACGGGTAAAATTAATTCCCTGAATATAAAAATTAGGTACCATTTTTATATCCTCTTGAACATTTTAATATCATGATGTAATGTTCTTTTTCTGAAACTCTTTTTTCTGTCATTCTTTTTTATACTTATGCAGAGTACGGACCATGGATGTCTTCAAGTCCAACACAAACAAATTCCTGATGAACCGCCCCCCCCTAAGTAATGACACCTTACCAATTCTCCAATACTATTGCTACACTATCCCTTTGATTATTGTACACACAATAACCCTTATCCCTGAGTGGCCATTGGGCCTTGATAAGTGGTGAACTCGATGTAAAAAATAATAATAATAATAATAATAACGTTATTATTTAAAACCATTCTTAACATGGAAAGAGGCTTAAGTATTCTATACACTTGTCATTAAGCAGATAGATGTACCCGTTTGGCATTTCCTGGAAATCTTTTAACTGTCAATTTTTTGTACTTATGCTTGATACAGATCGTGATGAAATAATAACGTTATTATTTAGAAGCCCATTTTTAACATGGAAGGTTTCGTGAACTGGTTTGTACTTTCACCTAACAATTAAATAAGCAAAAGATATAAAAATTGAATTTAACTTGAAAATCCCATCAAAAAATTACATTGTCTCTATTCTGTATAAATATCAAAAGTTTTTCAAAGCTATTTGTTTTTCTAAAATCTACTAACGAGGATTTTCATCAATAATAAAATATCTGGGAGATAAAGGTCCGGTGAGTGTGAAGCCCATTTATGAGCACACCTTCTAAAGTGGCCTCTATATCATTGAACGACTATAAGAAAAAGATTATTGGACATTCATAACTAAGTCAGATAATAACTCAAGTCTATTTGTACCAAATAGGTTTCTATTGGAGAAAGATTATTGGATTTTATTAAGGATTCTGTCAGCGACATTTTGTTTTCTGGAGAGTGCATGAACCGACAAGAAATATGAGTGCAAGTCACACTGAATTGCTTTGTTGTGGCTAGCTTTTTAGTCTGATTAAGAAAATGCTGTAAAATTCATATTCATTCTTTCTCCGACGCACATAAATTACTTGATCTCAGATCAATCTGGTGAATATTGATCGGTCATTGATTAACTTTTTATCGCTCAGCTGCAGATCAGTTAAAATGGTCGCCAGAAAATAGAGTTATCTTTTCAATTGTTTGATTTTATGCATACTTTGTTGGTCAAGCTGCCCTGAAATATAACTTCCTGATTCCTCAATTTGATTGTTCCTTTTACGACTTTTTGGGGCATATTTCCTTGTTTTCTTCCCCCTTCTTAATTAAACCCTTTAAGCAGAAACAAAAGTACACATTAGCTTGGAAGGCTGACTGAAATCCTACATTTATCCAGCATAGATGCTATCCTAGTGGTGCATCTACCACTAGTCTCTCCCTTTTGGATAAGGTCCAATAATAATAATAGGTCCCGCTTTGTCAACTAAGCTCCAACCCCTGTCTCATCACTGCAATGTTGAATTTCTGTGCCTGTTTTACAAATATTTCAATGGAATGTGCTCTTATGAATTCGTTTATTGCTGAGATCCCTATATGCCAGAAAGCTTTCTGCTCCAATAGTTTATTTTCTCGAACAGCTAAACTTTGGAATTCTCTTCCTGCTACCTACTTCTCTGACTGTACTGATATGCAGAAGTTTAAATTTTTTTTTTTTTTTTTTTTTTTTTTATTCAATTTTCACCCCAAACAAGGCACAGTGCCACTTTGAAGCAGGGGGCTGCAACATAAACCAACATTTTGTTAATTTTTAATAGGCATGGTCCCAAATAGTAGCCCGTTACGTTCAAGTGGTCATATGCCTTGTTAGAGGTGAACGTGAGAAGAAAAAAAAAAGAAAAAGAAACGACAAATAAGTTTTTCTATGGTCATAATATAAGTAAGATTAAATCTGGACAGCATGGGGATCTGTATGTAGAATAGAAAACATTGAAATAATGAATGCAAGTTCTTTCGCTAGTTGAGGTAGAACAGCTGCGGTAGCAGGTCAAATTTATAAGGGAATACCAAAGGAAACAGGGAATGATAATAATAAACTTCAGGGAAATGAGAGATGAATAAAAACCTGTTAAGTGATAAGTTAGTTTTAAACAGTATGGGGATATATGTGCAGAACACA
>NC_136493.1:142208963-142353963 GCF_053919585.1 Euprymna scolopes
ACGTGGTTGTGTTTGAAATAGGATTTTCATTAGTCTGTCATGGTTAATTTTAAATAATATTTTCGTCAGTTTATGATGCTTGAGTTTGTAATAGAATTTTCGGCAGTCTATCATGATTAAATAATTTTGGAATGCGACTACTCATCGCTATAAGAGGCTATGTCCGTCCGTTTTGTACGTTCCCATTCGACATAGTGTTTGCAATGCTTAGCAATGCCAATTGAATGTCCACGTCTTATGAATGTCCACCGTTGCTGTCAAATTCGCAGAACAATATTTGTTCTGAAACAGGTGCGTCCCCAAATTTATGAGTTTTACTGTTTGGCACTGTTTTGCTTATTTTACAAAAATTTCAAACGTCAATTTGAGTCATTCTTAGCAGATGAAGTGATCTTTAGGCTTGGGAGACAACTTTTTATTTTCATTTTAAAGTTAAAATGTTCTTACTTTTCTGATAAGTTTATGCTGGAAATATTCATAATTAACATAATAATTATATAATTGTTCCTGTGCTACGAAACAGATACTGTCAAGTGTTGGGCGTTTTTGTATGTGGAAATAAATAAATGGTAAGGTGAATACATCTTGAAATTCGCAATATAACTGTTTTGTCATCTGTTTGTATGTGCTCTGTAATCATATTTAACATACATTGAGCTTTACAAATAAAAGGATTGGTATAAATAAAGGGTGAAATGTAATTGAAAAAACGCATCCCCTCCACACACACACACGTGTGTGTGTGTGTGTGTGTGTGTGTGTGTGTGTGTGTGTGTGTGCTTATTTCAACCTCGGGAGTATTTGCTTACATCTTTACAAGATTGTTTCTATAGACGGGATAAACAAATTTTCCAGCCTATGTCATCAGAATCAGACAATTTAAGTCGAAATAAATTATAAGAAAGATTTTTGATTCTATATTGATATTAAAAACCGTATCGGGCACTTTTCTCCCTGTTTTTTACCAAATATACCTCTTATATATATATATATATATATATATATATATATATATATATATATATATATATATATATACTTGGCTTTACCGTTGAGTCACAACTACCACAATTTTCCTTTTTTTAGATGCATTGTATTTCCAGGCTGATGAGTCCCATCTACGGAAAATATTAGTTTTCCGGCACCAGGAAACCTGCTTTCACCTTTTCTGCTATGATTATTAACAGTTTCATGACATACAAACAGGCAAGAAGCTAGATTTAGTCATTAGAGACTGTTTGACACACATCCAAATTGAGGCATTTTATAAAAAAAATGGAACTTGTCACCATTGTCATCTCTTGACTATGACAAACTTGGAACTAAATCTCTGTAAATTAACATGGCGACCTGACATTGATCAGGAATAAATGAAGATCAATAAATGTTCCACATTTCCAATACTTTTATCGTCATCGAAATCAGTGAAATCTCCTGCAGTGACTTAGACCACAATGCATTGCAGTCTACATTGCACTGTAGAGAACCTACTGTTGATTTTATAGAAATATTTTTGTTATAATGACTTGAATTGAGTCAAATGTCATGGCTAAATTATTGTCTAAACAGAAACATTCATTTCGGAAGCACCCCTGTCTTATAAAAGAACCTACTGTTGATTTTAAATGTTAGGTCCTTCCGCTTTTGCGATGATAACATTTCTCAAATGTGCTTGTTATGTTAGGCTGTATACGGGTGTTAACTTTGATCAAAATTAGACTGTTCCTTCTTCAGTCTGATTTTATCGATTTATCAATATGTATTGGAATCATTCCGATACAAGATCTATCTTAGAACACACCCAGACACATAAAATACATTTGTGTGAAATTAAAAAAAATCAACTCAGCCGTTTTGGAGTCCATAAGGAATGAACTCGCACACACACACACACACACACACACACACACACACACACACACACACACACAAATGCCTTTTATAAATAAGTATATATATATATATATATATTGAATTTATATAAAAATATATATTTTTTTACATATACATATCCCTTATAATATCGTAAAAATTGTTTCAAGTAACAAGCTCAATAAAGTAATGTATCTGGCTTCAGAGCATATGAACAGTGTGTCTAAAATGTCACTGAAGGGTTTAAAATCTTTGTCATTTTATCATTAATGATTATTTTTTTCTCTATTTCAAAAAACAATTGCAGAAAATGTTTTTGAAATTAATTGTGAGTAAGTATAACACTGAACAATATAAGCAAGTTGTGAAATTGTTTTGCCAAAATCAGGGGTCAATTGTTTTGACCCAAAAAGCTTATCCACAGCATTTTCACATTAGAGATAGCTAAAGCCACAACAAAATTCGAAACAGTGTGTAAACCCTGCAAAAAGTAGAAGGAAAACAGCAGGAAAGAAATAAGGGAGTTAAATCGCAATCCAGAGATTCTGCAATCTGTCATGAATAATGTTTTGGAAAGAGCACAAATATGCGAAGCTGAAAATGGGCAACATTTAAAAGACTTTTAATGATTTTTTCATAAATAAAGATTGTTTGAATGTTGCATTTTTGATGATAAAAATTTCTCAATGTCTTAGTCAGATTGTATTAAAATTACAGAAAAATAATGAATCTATTAAAGTTCCAAATCCTTCACTGACGTTTTAGACACTCTGTACCTGCTGAATGGATACTAATGATTCCAAAATGAGAATATATTTATTTTGCCTATATTTACGTCTCATTCAGTTTCTCAAGACATAAAATATATTATTTTTGTTTTTATAGTTTGCCCTTCAAAAACGATCATTTATTATTAAAATCAAACAAAAAGGAAGAAATGCGAAAATGGAATGGCGTCTAAAACGTGCAAAACGTACATAATATTCAGAAAATACCCCCTAAAATTATTGTCAGCCTAAAAGTTGAAGAATGATTATGAATTGCTAGTTATTGAATGGCTAGATACAAACATACCGTTAGTTTGGAAGTTTATTGATTAGCTATAGATTTGTTATCCTCGTTATTTTTCGAGTTTCCGGATAGAACTGGCACATGTATTTGCCATACTCATTGTGTATCTTAATACTCTTAGTTCCTTCTTACCATGTAAATGTACATTTTAAAATGTTTATCGATGGTTTGTGTGTGAACAATGTAAGTGATTTTAGTAATAATAGAGTATATATATATATATATATATATATATATATATATATATATATATATATATATATAATGCAACATTTTCTTCTTTCAAGAATCTCTCTCTCTCTCTCTCTCTCTCTATGTATATATATATATATATATATAGAATGCAACATTTTTCCTAAAAATGATTAAAAATACTTAAATCTTCTAAAGTTACTGTTATCCTCAATAAAACTGAATACAAAAAACAACTTAAAGAGAGTATGTTTCTCCTACATTCCTCTCCGCCTCACATGTATAATATACGTTTTAATTTAGTTATGTCTAGCCATACTGACGTCTTCACAAAAGACGAAACATGTGTATATATATATATATATATATATACATACATACAGAGAGAGAGAGAGAGGGGGGAGTTATGTTTTATATTTTGTAGACTCATGAGTATGGCCAGACATAACTAAATTTAAAGGATAGTATGCACAATATTTTGCAAATAAATATTAACTATTATTATTTTTTACCTACAAACAGTAGTGTTCCATGCTTACTTAATAACCAGTGTAGAAATGATAATTACTGCTGGTTAGAAAACTCGAACCGAGTCACAAAGGCTGCAGGCTAGCACTTTACCTCAAAGCCACCGGCAAGTAACGCAAGAATTGGAGGAAATTAAATGCCCATAAATGCCATATCAACAGGTATTCATAGTAAACTGTCAACGAGTGACAACCGGAAGTCAAAATGTTGCATTTGTGCTTAACTTAACAGCTTTTTCCCTAATTCCCCAAACAGGGATCAACTTAAATTTCTGAAAGGGGCCTTATATATATATATATATATATATATATATATATATATATATATATATATATATATATATAGTAATTTATAAAATATATATGGCGATTAAGCTACACTGAATATTCGGCATTTCATCCACGATAGGATTCGTCAGGCTTATGCGCCTGACGAATCCTATAGTGGATGAAACGCCGAATATTCAGTGTAGCTTAATCGCCATATATATTTTATAAATTACTAACTAGCTCTACCTACGTATTGAGCACTTTTGAAGTAAATACTTAAAGTTTACGCATAAATCTATACTTTCGTATATTAATTTTATGTGAGTAAATGAAGTAGTTATATATATATATATATATATATGCATATATGTGTGCGTGTGCATGTGTGTGGTTCTAATCGGAGCACCGAAGTTAACGTTGAGCCTGGCTCGTACCAGATGGGTGGATATTTGGGAATTCTAGGCGCTGTATGTGCGTTCCGATATGTCGGCATTATTTCAAGTTGGCCTGAACCTCCACTTACCACTGGTATTAAACAACGCCGAGTCAGGAGAGGTGTTATTGGAGATTGCGCAACTCTTGTCAAACAAAAATATCACACGCAAATACCCTTACAGTGGGTATGCATAGTCTGACAAGACTGAAGGAAGCTACCATATGTGTGTATAAAATAGAGGAAAGGGAGAGAGATAGAGAAAGGTCTGCGACAATCTTGCAAATTGTATCTTTATTAGTATATTTCTTAGAATATTTCTCTAGCGTTTACTGTGTGATACTTATTTTCACGTAGTTTATTATATCTTTCTGATTGTATTGAAGTATTTTGAAGAAGAAGAAGAAGAAGAAGAAGAAGAAGAAGAAGAAGAAGAAGAAGAAGAGTGAAAATTTTCAACGTATGAATTTTCCAGGTGATTTGATAATTCCTTCTCCGGAGGCAAAACATCTCTTGTGTAACTCGTTCTAATGTAATACGTCATCGATTTGCTTCTGTTCTTGTATTTGGTCTTCTTTAAAATCCAATGAATAAAATTCACCAATTCAATAATGCCGATGCACGAGAAAGATTCAAATTCAATGTTTGCCAATTCCTTCAGCCAGCAGGCATTTCGGTGTTGATGCTTGTTACAGTGGAATGGACAATCTTGTCATTATTGGGATTTGTAGATGAAATAAAAAGAAATTCTTCTCTATTGTTTTACGGTAGCAATATGGAAAATTGCAATCAAATAGAAAAAGATTGGAAAATTCAGATGCTGTTTAATACAAGGTATATTATGGGACCGCACGGAATACACACACATACTTTTTACGTTTTTAAATTTTATTTTAGTCATTTTTATCTCATTGATATCACCATTATAAACTATTTTGCTCTTATTGCTATTTCTACATTAGTAATCTGTATATTAATACGATAGCGTGTGTGGTATTTTCTATGCCACGCTTATATCCGGGTCGTTTAATTGTTATGTACTTCCATTTCTTGTAATAAATAATTTTACATTCTTTTAATTCTTCATATGTTTTGGTTTCGGTTTCGATTATAGCTAATGACATCTCAATTATCTATTTTTTTAAATAATGTTATAAAGAATTATACTTAAGTCTTGGGTTCGGTTTCGATTTTAGGCACCTTAGTAATCTATTTTTTTAATACATAATTTTATCAAGAATTCTTCATAAGTTTTGGTTTCGGTTTCGATTATAGCTGAAGGAACTAAAGTTTTATATATATATATATATATATATATATATATATATATATATATATATATAAAAGTTTGGGACTCGGTTGTGATTCAAGCTGATGAACCCAAGTCATATGGATATACTTTTTATTTTTAAAATCACAACTTTATAATATATAAAAATCAATAGAACATTCACTCTATAATAATATATACGAAATCTGCAAGAATATTATATTTAAGTGTATTTTACAACCTGGCTATGCTGGGCGTCCCTGCTAGCTTGGATAAATAATTTTACAGTTTTAACAAAAAAGCTACAATAATATCAGAGCATCTCAGTTTACGCTGAATATCTACAGAATGCCAGCATTAATATATTACACATGAATCAGTCCCCTGTGGAATTTCCACAGATCCCACAAGTTATTATTATTATTATTATTATTATTATTATTATTATTATTATTATTATTATTATTATCATTATCATCATCAATAATTACCAATATCGCAGTTACTAACGTTTTCACTATTTATGACTGAGTATATTAAGAAGTTCGTTTTAATATTTTTTTAATAGAAATAGTAGGCGAGAAAAACGCAACTTTTGTATATATATATATATATATATATATATATATATATATATATGCACAATATTATACTGTTGGAGGTTTTCATTTATACTGATTGCGAAAATCTCATTCAAATTTGTGCAGACAAGTGCTTCTAGAGATATAAGCACATGTATTCTGCACTGTAATTCAATGCCTGCCAGATTTGTACTCGCGTGGGCGATACAAAAATAAACTTATCTCCTATCAACACTGGCACCAACCATGTCGATTGCAGGTGGGAATGCTGCTTACGATTTTCACGGTCAAATTTAGGGGAATTTATTTATCTACCACCCCTCAACTAAAACTGATTCTGCTTTCCCAACTGTACTGACATGCAGAAGTTCAAGTGTAATGTGAACAGACATCTTGCTGCTCATCTCCCTTCATAATGTCCCTGTAACTTATGTCCTCAGTAGTAGCCCCCTACTTTAAAGTGGCACTCTGCCTTGTTTGGGGAGAAAATTGAATAAAAAAATTTAAAAAATTAAAATCAATATAATAATCGTTTTTTTTTTATAATGTCAAACTTTATAAATATTTATAATCTTAAAATGTAGAACAAATTGCCAATTACATTTTTATTAGTACATACATAAGGCACATCTGATCGAATTTAAATAAAACATTTTTTATTTAAATTTTTGTATATTCCTTTTTAAAGTTTAATATTAATTAATATTTTTCGGTAAAATAATTTTCTGGGTAAGCATTTTGTTGAACATTTTTCTGTTGAAGCAGAAATCTTTTTCCAGGAAATTTTTAAATGATATTTATCAACAACAGCATCAACAAAAACAATAAGATTATATTTTATCAGTTAATAAAGAAGAATCACATAAAAGCAATATTTACAAAAAATATGATTTTTTTAAGTTATAATGCTTGATACCAATGCCATCGTTGGCACGCAGTAAAGTTACACTCCTATACTATGCTAGACTAATTGTTGGATTTAATTTTTTGCTATTTATATTGGATTTTTTCTTTTATATTTTTCTGAAAAAATGCCAAAAATATTGGACATTTTGGAAGGGTTATGGGAAATATTAGTTTCACTGACAATATTCCACTCGCCATTATAATTTCTAACAATGCAAATATAGTGGCTCTATTCAAAGTGATCATAATAGCTGTTTTTATTTTGTAATTTGTGCTAAAAATATATTTTTTTATAGAAATTCATAATTTTGGCATTAATTCGCCAAGGAGTGTAATTTTTAAATAAAAATTTATTTGAACACACAGATATTTCATTTTTCTAGGAAAAGTTATAACGACTTTTTCCAAGTGCTCAGTAGTTTATTGATATTCATAACAATGTTTGAACACTGAAAAGTCAACTTCGAGCAAACTTTTGAATCGTTAGCGACCATCATTAGGATGAAGTTCAATAACCATTCTCTGTGGATTTTTATCATCCAGTGCAGTTTGAAATCCACAAAAAGCTTTTAAGATGCAATTGTATTTACTATCTTGTAGTCGGTGGGTTAGGGTTAGGGTTGCATTTCGTGTTTTTTGTTTTATACATTTCAGTGTTTTAATTCTTCAAAATTGAATAACCGTTTGGCACTGTCAGGGCAATTGTTTATCAACCATTTCCAAAATGCAATGCTATCTTCTTGTTGGCCACTATTAAACACACTTCCAATCGATTCTTTAAGGTCAGCAACACTTTGAGGGTCAGGGAAAAACAAGCTTTTTAATTGCTGAATTGGCAAATCAATATTTGGAATGCTTTTAATAATGTCAGCCAACAAAGAAAGTGGTAAATTGTCTGAACAATACTGTTAGCAAAACAAGCCTTTCTTTTTTTAATCAATTTCAGGCCAAATTATTTTGAGCATTTTAGTTTTCAATTTTCAGCCATTTTCTATTTGAATTATTATATTTTGCTTCGAACCATGGTCAATAATGATTATGAGTTTGTTCATACAATGACAAACTGGAAGGCTTGACAGAGGAAGGACGAAGTGGTGGCAGATGAACTTTGTCTCTTTTGGCCTTCAATCAATTATATTCAGTGACTTTTGTCACGTGTGGTCAATTTATGAGGCTCAAAGTCAATTAAATAGACATTGTATAGCTTGCTAGCATGTGACAAACTACATAGGTCATTCCGTCTGAAAAGACATCAAATACCATCGACTAAAATATCTTACGTTTTGTGGACTAAAATACCTTAGGTTTTGTGTGACAAAGGTATTTGAAAGAGTCCATTAGCAAGCTCATAGTCAGCTTGCACGAATTCAACATTGACTGCATGATCCATATGATCAAATTTTACAGTCAAAACATTAACTTTGCCATTTTTCATTTGTATTTCAGAAGTAGTCGTCATTGTAAGTGAACTTCGACATAATATTTTGTTGAGTCTTGCAGTTCCTTGCCCGACTAATATTTCAGCGTGATGAAAATGACTTGGATTTAAACCAATTACGATGCAGTATTTTCGTTTGTTAAAATAATTTCTAACAACGTTTCGAGTTTATAGATTTTTCGAACTGTTATTGCCATCGTGTTTATTGTAATCTCATATTTGCAGTGATGTAACATCCGCTGTTAACAGAGTGTGTCTTTCTGAACTTGGAAATATTTATTATAACTGGAGAACCTGTAATGAATTGAATCCGAATAATCAAATTGATTCAAATGATTAATGCTCATCTCAAATACTCCAGAACTTTATAAAAATATTTATTTTGTGTTTTTTTGCGATTAATTTTTGTACGTAAATGTATATAAAACAAGAGCGTTGCGAAACTGAATATAAAAACAAAATTTCATCTTTCTAGATTCCAGCGAGTTTTGAACTCGCGGCTTTCTGGGTGTTAAGCAGACGTGATAACCACGGCACCACGAAACCTTAACGACTGCTCGCATATACAATTATTATTATTCCACCTTTAACGTCACAATGTTTTACGTGCGTGGAAAAATCTTTTTTTTTCTCTTTTTTTACATAGGCGTCACCACTTATCAAGGCCGATAGGCCACTCAAGGATGAGGGTTAAAGAGTGTACAGTAGTCAAAAGGACAATATAGTAATCGATAGTAATGGAAGTTTGGTAAATTTGTTAACTTAAGTGGAACGGCTCATCAGAAACTTGTTCACGTTGGACTTGAAGACAACCATATTATAGACGGCTGGAAAGCAGAAAAACGGAAGACAATTCCACAGGCGTGCAGTTCTAAGAAAGAAGCTTTGATCCTGGAATCTATGTTTAGGTTTAGGCACAGATAAAGAGTGGGGGGTACGAACCAAAATTACAAAAATATTTTTTCTAAAAACTCAGTATTAGATCAAAATCTATATAAAATATCTCAAATGAATTAGAAAAACATGACGAGTATTATTGTCACTATTTCAAAAGAATTAATTATTTGCTGAACAAATTTATTTGTTTTTATATAATATACCTGAAGCTTCATTACAGAATAATAGTAATCTCAAGTGAACTTAGCTTCGACACAACATGTTGTTGAGTCTAGCAGTTCCTTGCTTGATTAATACTTGAGCATATATCCAGGACAACCGGTTCAATAGTGATTTTGTTGCTGTCGATCTAAGGTAGGATCAATTTCATAGGAGGTCACCCTCCCAGGCTTTATTTTATCGAGTTTATTCCTAATCGCCTGAGTCGCCTCTTCTGGAAAATATCGATAGTGTTGCTCAGGCATTTTTGTTGGGCACAGTACATTTCATCTTGTGCACAGGCTTTTCAAAAGTTTGTCTGATCTTGTGTATAACCTCCTGCATATATATATATATATATATTGTGTATTTAGGTAGCATGTTTTCATTTAGACATACATTGTTGAACAGCGTGGAGTGCTTAATCGTCTTTTTTTTTTGTAATTTCTCCATTTATCGTATGGTCGTTCTAATAACTCGGTCGAATTTGTGTAAGAAAGTTCCATAGTCGTTTTCGTCTATCTGTTATGTTTTTTTTTTGTTGTATTTTTGGAGGGAAGGTGCAAGTTCTTTCAACTGATTTTCTTCAGTCATCTTCAGACAGTTTTAACATCTAGATGCTTTTAAAGCATATTTATGTGGAAATATGTTTGTAATTATATTTCACCTTTTCTTTATACCATTCCTTCAATTTATGAAGCTCAATGTAATTACAGAGCATATAACAAATAAATGACAAAAGTCTGTATTCCAAATTTCAAGATGTTGACCATCTTACCATCTATTTCTTTAAGTATGTTTGATATGCACAATTCTTGACAACAAGTGTTTCGTAGCGCAAAGTCATTCATTTAATTATTATATCAATCAATTAATTTTTTCGTCCTTAACTTAACCTATCAATTCATTAAAAGAAGATAAATTCATATGGGCATGATTACAAAATCCGAAAGATTGGGAGAAAATTACCTTTTTTTTCCTTTTAGTACGCCATCTTTATATATATATATATATATATATATATATATATATACATGATTATGAAAATGGATACACAATAAATCCACACGTCGTTTAATTAAATCTGCTCCCATTTGCCAATCAACTAATATTATTAAGCAAAGAAAAGATTTCTTCCATATTTCTTCCATATTTCTCCCTATATGTCAAAGAACATTATGGGTTAAAACAATACTCCCTTCTTAATTTCTTTTATATATACTTTTTTGTACAACCATCATAAACTGTATATATGTATATAAATATTTAATTTACACAAAAACTCCCCTGTATTAGTATATACAGCCCTAAACATTCGACCCTCTCATCACTGACCATCCCTCTCGAGAAAGCCCGCATAAAGCGGGCAAAACGTTGAGCCTCAACGTCTCTCCACTTTCATTTTAAATTTCATATGTGTGTGTGTGCGTGTGTGTGTGTGTGTGTGTGTAGCAAAAGAAAGAAAAGTCATATGTAGATGTGTGCGTGCATGTGTGTGTGCACATGTGTGTGTCTTTGTAATGATCTTATGTTGCAGTGGACGGGAGAGCGTTTACTTCATAAACGGAGGCTCTTAAAATAATGCCAGTAAAACTAGTTGAAAGTAGATGATATTTGAGAAAAACTCTTTTATACTTTGGATCAAGATCTTTTGAAAGTCATCCTGAATTGGCACCAAAATTTCCATTAACCAAACCTTCTTAAGTCTTTCGTGACATTCAACTTTGACAATCTATAAAGAAAAGTACAAAGTCTATATTAACTTGCCTCTTCATAAGGAAAAAGTAAGAGACGGTGTTGGTTTTTAATATGCGTGTGTGTGAGGGGGGGGTAATTCAGCTCTCTAAAAGTGGGCACTCATTGAGCCATACGACATTTCCATTTTTAGTACATTCCAACAGCCTAAGCAGTTTTCAACTCAGGTTCTTCGAGTTGTCCTCAGCTTACTTCTCAACATATACACAAATAGAGATCCAAATCACTAATTAGTTATATCTTGTTAGCCCATATCATTACATGTCTGAATGCTTCACTAGTTTCCACACGGACGCTCTTTTCTATCACCGTCTTTCTTTGCACCATGTGACGTCATATCCTTTTTTTAGTACATTCACAAAGCCTAAGAAATTTTTACGCTAGATCAACAAGTTGAGTTTGGCTAACTTGTCAGCAGTTTTCCCTTTATTGTTATTGTCAACTAACTAAATTATATACTTAGGGATTTAACCACTCGATATACTAACAGTACTTCCGTTCACACTTTCAGACATTCTATATTTTCATATTTTAGGATTATTCGGACTACTCTTCTCATATTGGATGTTATTCTCACAATATTTTGGTCTATGTAACCTCCAACCTTCTTCAAGCGCACTTTGACGAACTCATAAATCTTTGTTAAATCCAGGAATCTATCGTGACTTTTAAACTGAACACTTTACTTTATCATTGGAATAGATTATTCTCGTTCCCTCAGCCATGACAATTTTAATTTCTATGTCATTCTTCGTAGTATTACCTGTAGTGAGAATTGAACCTTCAACCTCCAGAACACTGTCACTTGGATTGGATTATTACCTAACAACTATATCTACTGTGCTACATATCCAGTTACTTAAAACTTCTACTCAGTCCTGGCTGGCATAACAAGAATAATCTACCTCTATCAATTAAATACAAGACATAACTTTATCTGTTGAACCACGCGTCTGTTGGGACAATTACTTAAGACTTCTATGCAGTCGTGGCTGACGGAATGAGAGCAATCTACCCCTATCAATTAAATGAAAATGCACCGGAAAAAAAGTCGAAGGTGACATCAGATGAAGCGTTATGAGAATCCAAGATCCGAACTTTTATTTATTTCTTTTCTTTATTTATATGTAACTTTAGATATAAAAAAGTCACTTGTACCCATTCCCCTCCTCCCCCTTTTTTTTTTTTTTAATGTAGAGTAGATAATACAGTGGATGTGTTATGGGCAGCTCCAGTAACTCTCGCTTCTCCTTTTCAATGCGTGATTTTTCTGACGAGGGTGAAGAAAAAGCTGCTTACAGGTCGGTAGTACTTGGTGAACAATAGTCTGAGATGTCGGGAATTTTTCTGTCTCTATGTCGATCCTTGTGGTCACGTCACTAGTAAGGGTGCTGGAGGTAAACGTTTTGTCTGGGCTGACGTTATCCGCCTGATAGTCAGGAACCCGAACCTTGGATTAACCACTAAGGAGGCTGTCCTATCAGCAGGCGCAAAGTACTGGGACTGCTGTATTGCCATTTGGTGAGTGGATCTGGACCATGCAGTAGTCTCTGGTGGGGCCTCTCGATGCCATACTAGTGGGTAATTGTTACGGCTTTACCTTTTCGTGTGCTACAAAAAAAAAAAATTTCCTGTCTTTTTCTCTCTTACTTTCCCTCTCTGTACTGCTCTAACCAAGTATGCCGACCTATTCCACAAATCCCCAAACCTCAACATGAAATATATCCAGAATAAATACTCGATTAAACCTAGAACCCCATCTTTCAACGTAGACCCCTACTACCAGGTCTCCTTCTCCAACATCAGGGGTCTACGTTCCAACCTTCCAGAAGTTGAAACCCAATTACAGAAGACGAAACCGAACATATTATTTCTAAGTGAAACTGGAATAGGGCCAACCACTTCCCTAGATGAGTTCATAATTAATGGATACTCTAACTTAACAGCTAAATCTAACCCCCAAGATCGCCATGGGCACAGAATATGTGCCTACATTAAGGATGGCTTCCCGTGTGGCAGGGATATCTCTAGAAAAGATCCTTATTTACCCTATATGTGCTTCAGGGTTGCACTTGCTAACACCACTGCATTTATATTTTCCCTCTATCGGCCCCACAACAGCGGAGTTACTATCTTTAAGAGCATATCGGAGAAAATAGACCACATACTGTCTGCACATCCCTCGGCTAACATCCACATCTGTGGTGACTTCAACGTCCATAACGTGGAATGGCTGACCCATTCAGATAAGACAGACGATGAGGGGAGGTTCTGTCATGATTTTGCCATTGCAGATTGTTCGCGAACCCACCCGGTCAATATGCAAGCCTCCTAGACCTTTTTCTCTCAACTTCCCCTGAGCTATGTTCATGTTCCGTTCATTCTCCTCTAGGATCCTCCAACCACTCCGTCGTATCAGTTAAGATAAAAACGAAATGTAAGAAGTCCCCAGACGTACCCCTCCACCGTACTGTATACCGATACTCTATGGCTGACTGGGATAGGTTCCGTACATTCATATCTGATTTACCTCTGCACTCCATGTTTAAAAAGGAAGTGTCCTCTATAGTATCAGATCTGACCGAATGGGTAATTGTAGGCATAGACCAATTCATACCATCAAAAATTCCAACAAAAACCTAACAGCCAGCCATGGTTCTCCCCAGAATGTGCTGCTGCTATCGCACACAGAAATCACTTTTTCCATAGCTATCAACGTAATAGATGCACTGAGACTAAAGCTGCTTTCAGGACTGCCAGCAACCACTGTAAAAGAGTAATAAAAACTGCTAGAAAGCTATATGCCCAGTCTGTTAAATCCAAGGTAGCTGATCAGCGGCTTGGTTCCCACCAGTTTTGGCAAATAACAAATAGGATCCTGAACAGAAGTGTGCGTTCTATCCCAACCATTATCAATGGACCAGATGTTATCTCGTCAGCTTCAGACAAGGCCAAACTATTTGCAAAGAACTTTGCAGCTAATTCTACCCTATGCAACGAAGGCCATCAACTCCCCATATTTCCTCCTATAACACAGAACAAGCTAGGTAACATACAAATATCCGTGCATGAGGTCGCCAAGCTAATCAAGAACCTAGATTCCAGTAAAGCAACTGGCCCTGATGGCATCCCAATTATAGTGTTAAAAAAGCTTCAACCAGAACTTGTTCTCATACTTACAAAACTATTTAAGGAGAAGTGCTTTCCGATTCCCTGGAAGACCTCATCAATTTGCCCTGTATTTAAGAATTCAGGTGATAAGTCATCTCCCTCTCAGTATAGGCCAATAAGTCTCCTGTGTGTTATGAGTAAGTTGCTGGAATCCATATTAAATAGAAAAATAGTCAACCCCCTCAGCAGGAACAACCTTCTTAGTGACACACAATATGGAGATGTGCTGACGGTTATATCCCACAGGATTAGTGAATCTCTTGACAAAGGCTTCCTTTCTAGGGCAATTGCTCTTGATATATCAAAGGCCTTTGACAAGGTATGGCATAAGGGTCTACTTCACAAGATTTCAAGCTACGGTATAACTGGAAATGTTTTCTCAATCATTAAATCATTTCTCTCCGATAGGCTCATCAGAGTAGTGGTAGATGGACAAAAATCGGAGGCCTGCAATATAAATGCTGGAGTCCCTCAGGGGTCAATCCTGGGCCCAACTCTCTTCCTGATCTACATCAATGACCTCCCTAAACACATACTTAAATCATTCGTTGACATCTTTGCTGATGACACGACCATCTACGGCAACACATCTGTAAATGACAATGTTCTCTCTGATTCTCTCTCCTCTGATCTTGAGCGCGTGGTTCAGTGGGGGAAGACGTGGCTGGTTACCTTTAATGCATCCAAAACCAAACTCCTATCCTTACATCATCAACGCTCTGATCCCCAGCTGACATCAATTGTGATGGATGGCTGTCGTCTGGGTGAGGCCCCGTGTTTTGACAAGCTTCTGGGTTTGACCTTTACTCCTGATCTGAAATGGAACATGTACATCAAGTCTGTTGCCAAGGTCGCTGGAAAGATGGTGGGATCCTTCTACCGCTCCAGAAGATATCTCACTACTGATGCAATTCTCTATCTATATAAAAGCCAAGTACGTCCAAGGATGGAATACTGTTGCCATATCTGGGAAGGAGCTGCAAAAAACAACCTATCCTGACTTGACAGAGTACAAAATAGACTTCGTGGCTTAGTGGGGGATGCCCTTTTCTCTACCCTGCAACCTCTCTCCCACAGAAGAGACGTTGCGAGCCTGTCCTTGTTTTATCGTTATTTCCATGGCAGGTGCTCGTCTGAACTCCAATCTCTGGTCCCCCCTCGCCAATCTTTCACGAAAAACACCCATCTAGCTGAATCCGCTGTGAAAAATTTCCCCCACTCTATATCTGTGCCTAAATCAAAACGTAGATTCCATGAACAAAGCTTCTTTCTTAGAACTGCACGCCTGTGGAACTCTGTTCCGTCTGCCTGCTTCCCACCGGACTACAACTTGGATGTCTTCAAGTCCAACATTAGCAGGTTCCTAGTGAACCGCCCCCTTAAGTAAACACTTCATCAAATCTCCACACTAACGTAATGTACTTGCAATAACCCTTATCCATGAGTGGCTTCCGGGCCTTGATAAGTGGTGATCACTATGTAAAAAAAAAACAAAAAAAAAACTGCAACGTTTCAATAATCCAAACAATCCAAACTTGATCTGAAAAATCCAAAGACATTTTACACTTTTATTTCTCATATCTGCTTGTAGTAACTTGAATTAAACAATGAATGTGAAATGAAATTCTACATATTTTGGAGTGGAGCACATTCGATTTGGTTTTAGTAGCTGCAAAAGGGTTAAAATTGATAAAATTGGAAGGTGGTAGGCGTAAGTCAGTTGAAAATTCTTCTCTATGCATAGGTAATTATACATTTATACGTTAATGTTATTTTTTATAGTTTTAATATCTCGTGTTGATGGCTCAGTGGTAACAAATAAGGCTAAACAGCTAAATGTTTCGGTTTCGCTTCTAGCTGCAGGTACTCAAGTCCCTTTTTTTTACTTTTGAAATCACTACAATATATATAATACTCAATAGTGTATTGGCTCTTTAATAATAAATATGCGATCTGCATGAAATAAAATATCATATTTAAGCATATTTTCCGGGCAACGGTGGGTGGGCTGCATATATATTAACTTTCTTGGAGTTATATATTTGGATTTTACCGTCACTGGATTATTTATCTTCCACCAGACTATCCATTCACGTGTAATCACATTTTTCTTCACCATATTCCCTCTGCTTCACTTTTTTGTTATCAAGTAAGATCTTTGACTTACTTGTTGTTTCATTAAATACTTTTGCATGCAAAATCCGATCCCGCATTTTGCTAATTCCTACCCTCTGATGAGAAGGAAATTATTTTTTCCAAACTCCGCGGATTAAGGACTATCCACTTATCTAGTGTTACCTTTTCAGATTAAATATGTTTTAACTCATTTCAAAGTGTTTTTTTAACATGTTTTATTAACTGTTTGCTCGTATATATATATATATATATATATATATATATATATATATATATATATATATATATATATACACAGTCTTCTGTGAAGATAAACCTAAGACCAACCATAAATAATTACATTAAGACCAAGTAGCAAGAGTTATGGAACTGTTGTTGAAACAATAAATTATACCAACTGCCGCCCACCTTTGAAGAAGGTCATCTAAATTGTGGATGTTAAGCAAAAGAGGTAGTAATCATGTCCAGCCTTCCCAAAGGCCATACACACATAACCCATTTGTAGATGGTAATAAATAAACCAGCACCAAATGTGTATTGCATGCCATGAACTATACACTGTGAAACATATCTTGATAAACTGTCATGACCTGAGGCCAATCCATCTCAAATACTATCAATAAATGGTCTGAACGAATTCTTCAGCTAAACCGGAAAATGTATATTCCACTTCGTTACGAAAATCCGGTTATATAATAAAATATATATAAATATATTTATACGTGTCTGTGAAAAGACAAAAGGAAAAAGCATATTAAACGTGAATAAATCATAAAAAAAAAAACGAGATTCTTTCCGATTTCGTTTGGATCAACCTAACGTCTCCAGAAAAATAACGTATTCTAAAGACGTTCTTTAATCCAAACAAAACCGATAAAGCTCTCGTTTTTATTTGATTTATTCCTGTGTTTGATTTGTTTTTCCTGTTGCCTTTTTCACACTTTCTGTCTCCACAATATTTCATTTTATCATACATATATATATATATATATATATATATATATATATATATATATATATATATATATATACATAAAATAAAAATTTACAATTAAATTTACCAAAATGATCCAAGATGGTAAAACTAAAGGACATTATAAATATTAAAGAATTAATATTTATAAAGTAATGTCAACCAGATGTAAAAGCTCGATAAAACCAAACAGGAGATAGAGCTTATAATAAGAGCAAATAGTTAATAAAACATGTTAAAAAATACTTTGAAAAAGAGGGAAAAACATATTCAATTTGAAAAGGAAACACTAAATAAGTGGATAGTCCTTAATCCGTGTAGTTTCGAAGAAATACTTTTCTTCTCATCAGAGGGTAGGATTTAGGAAAATGTGGGATCGGATTTTGCATACAAAGGTATTTGATCAAACCGCAAGTAAGTCAAAGATCTTACTTGATAAAAAAACGTGAAGCAGAGGGAATATGGTGAAGAAAAATGTGATTTCACGTGAATGGATAGTCTGGTGAAAGGTGAAGTATCCAAGTACGGTAAAATCCAAAAATTGTAAATCCAAGAAAGTTAGTTAAAGTTCCATTCGCACAAGTAAAATCCAAGGAAATCGCGTAATTGAATGATGGTTCAAAATAATCCAAAAGGCCAAATCCGTGGAATAATTCACAAATAGGTACAAGGAAAAGGGGAAAGAATTCCAATAATATTATTAAAAGAAAAATAAGATATGCGTTAAATGTGATCAGTATGAGTTTTAGAGGTAGGTATGGTGAAAGGAGGGAGTACGGACGGTTGAAGGAAGAGGGGCAAGTACGATCCCATGTGGTCAAGCTGTAGCAGCAGGAAGCTATTGGTATTATTTTAACTTGACGGTTGTTTATTAGCCTAACTTTTCGTTTTGATCTGAAGTAATAGTATACCCTAGTTGCCGTTAACTTCCCTAACTTTGGTTTTTATGGCTGTTGTTTCTTTTCTGGTGGCGACTACATTATCCATCTACTTTTATTGTCAAGCTCTATTTATTTATTTATTTATTTATTTTATCCCTCGCTTTTTTATCCGTTTATTTGTTTCTCGTTTTCAAATTATTTATTTGTTAATTTATTTATAAGATATATATGTCTATATGGTTAATTTAACAGTCAATGCACAGATATACAACCTTATTTATATGATTTGAATAAAGGTGGTATACTGGGAATTATATTTTCCACTCTAACACGGGGTCTTAGGTAATTACAGTTTTCATATCTATGGTTGTCATTCTTTCATTTGGACTGTTTATCTTTTCCTTAATACTAGAGTATAAATATATTTTATAAGTTTATACTTCGTTATAGAGATAGGTTTTCCAGACCATATACATGCAAACGGGTATATAATAGCATATATTTGTCTATATTGGTGAAGTATTCCGTTCCCAAATCCCTGTAGTTAGAGTATTTACTTATCGTTTGGAATCAATTATGTGGTCTGTTTCTTTATGTAATGTTGCGGTACGAAAACAAATGGACACCTTTGCCGCTGTAATTAGTTCAGATACTGCGGTTAAGTGGAAAATATAACTCCCTGTTGAATGCGTCTTATTTCTAAGTTTTGTAGTCTGGAAAATCTATCACCTCGTCTCATTCTTTATAAGCAACGAACACTTTCTGTAAGAATGCCTGCGCGAGAAGAAGTTTATAGTGTTGCAACGTTTGTGCAACCCTGGACCGACATTATTTGAGTCCAGTGATAAGAAAATGTTTAGGCCAACTAGAAACGGGTTAAGCATAGAATAGCTGGTGTTATTTCAGAGTTTTCCTATTCTTAGGCTAATTGTATTACACATGTTTGATAATGATGTTTGCCTTTCTATTCTATTTAATCCATAGCTGGTTGGAAACTATATCGAATCGCACCTTCCTATAAAGTTACAGAAAAAGACAAAAGATGCCAAAAGAAGACCGGAGATTACAACAGCCAAAGTGTTGTCAACACAACAATAACCTAGATGAGGATAACCGTTTTAAATATTGTTATTTTCACAACGTTTCCATTGATGTAGCCTCTGACCTTCTTTAGATATACCTTTCGACCTTGGAAATTTTTTATATCGTCTAGTGCTACCAGATCAGGCTGTCTAAAGATACCGGCTTCCTGATCTAAAATGCATCAAGTATTAATGCTATTGTTTTTTCCTTTCCTTCTAGAAAATTCAATCATGTTCCGCAAAGCTGAAAACAAAAAGCAACAATTTTCTGAACGTATAAAGAACTTTAAACACAAACAATTTTGCCAAATGAGAACATTCAGCATTAAATAATTCTAAAAGGGTTGATACGCCGCAAAACCAAACAATCAAACCAAACATGAATACGTATTTTACTATATAAAGAACTTGAAGCATAAAAACTTGACCAAAATTACTAGTTTCACATCGACTAACGAGTTCTCATTCAAGGGAGATTATCTTCAATAAAGAGAGATAATTAATGATCGCATTGATTACGTACATTTGAAATCGCTTGAACTCTGATAAATTATGCTTATTCTCTTGTGTTGCTTTTCTTTTCTGCTTTTTTGTTGCATTTTATTTATTTCTTTTCCCTTAATTCTCTTATCGTTTTCGTTATTATTTCTCTCGCACGCGCATGCTCTCTCTCTCTCTCTCTTTCTTCCTCTCTCTTTCTCTTTCACATGCACTCATTCACTCTCTTTCTCTCTCTTACTGCCCGTTTCTCCCTCTCACACTCTCTCTCACACACTTACTCTCTCTCTCTCTCTCTTCCTCTGCCTTTCCTGCACATCTATTCTCTCCCTCTTATTCTCTTTCTTTCTCTCCCACTCTCTCTTTCACTCCCCCTCCCTATATTTATCTATCTCTCTCTCTCTCTCTCTCTTTCTCTCTCTCTCTCTCTCTCTCTCTCTCTCTGTGATTTTTTTCCTTATCTTATTTTCTATTTCCACGCTGGTTTTTCGTCTTATTTCTTTTATCTATACTTTTTCTTGTCTTCCCTCCATTTGGCTATTACCGTCATTTTCGAGCTTCATTTTCAATTCACCCTGATTTTTGTCAATTATTTGAATATTATCTCCACCAAAAAAAAAAATAAAATAAATCAATAAATACAAAAGGAAAAAAAAAAATACACAAATTTTCCACCCATAAAAATTGCATAAAATTTTCATATTAAAGAAATATGTTTTGCCGATTCAACCTTCAATTTATCCCACTTTTATTGTTCGTTTCATAATTTCTCCTCAGTTATTTTCATGCAATCTCAAGCAAATCTATTTTCATATATTTATCTGTGCTTCACTTTTCCTGGCGTACAATGGTCGTATGGCCAGCTGTGGGTCGTTAATCTTGTGAAGTTCTTTTATTGTTTTGTTTTTCTGACTCAACCTAAGATGTCCATTAGTGCTAATTTTGACCCAGAAAAAGCCATTTGAACCAACAAGGGCCACGAAAGACAAGAGAAAAAAAATATTCCCAATTAGGTGTGGGGGAAGGGGTGGGATGTGAATGATGAAGTGTTATGTAGATAATCAATCAGTGATGGGCAAATTTCCAATCCAAGGAGACTTCAATTTTGCTCAAATTTGAAATCATCGGAAATTCGTCGGATACGAAGTGTTTTTTTTTTGGGGGGGGGGGTAAGGGGGTGAAAGAGATTTGGTACTAAGTGGATACTTTTTTCTTCCGCTCGTTTAAAAAAAAAATGTGCTCGCTAATAAATAATCTAAAAGAATTGAAACAAGTAATTTCGGTGAAAATAGAAGTCATTTTTTTAGGGTAAAATGGTTTGAAATATGAACTGCTCGTTAGGATCGAGAGTTAATTGCAATTTGTCCTCTCGTTTGCACTTCCCGTTTCATCACCTGATGCGATTATCTCCCTTTGTTATTACCTCCCTTACTTTCGAAGGAGCTTGTATAGAATTATCCCAATGGTTTCTCTTACGAAATATGGAATCAGCTACGTCAAGTTTAAATCCTATCCGTGGCCATTTTTTATGCTTGTAAAGTATTTGAACCGAACCAAATCAACCTTTACCAAACTAAACCTAAAACTTAAGTTAGGGTTAAATTAAGGTTAAGTTAGATTAGGTTAGAGTTGTTTAAATTCTGTAGAAGTACCCATATTTTAAATATATTAAATCAACACTTAGTTCTACGTATATATAAAAGGCCCCTCTTTGTGTGTATGTGTGTGTGTGTGTGTGTGTGTGTCCGTTTCCCATGGACTCTGAAACGATTAGGCCGATTTTTATGAAATTTCATACAAATGTACTTTTTGTGTCTAGGAGTTTTCTAATATAGATTTTATATCGAAATGCCTCCTATAAGTATCAGAAATCGATAATCGAAAAAAAATCCCATTAAATAATAAACAGTCCGATTTTATACAGCCTAACATCTTATGCGCATTTGAGAAGTTTTATCACCACACAAGTAGAAGCGCCCGGACTATAAAATCAACAGTAGATTCTTTGATAAGAAAGGGAGCGTTTGAAATGAATGTTCCTGTCTTGAGCACAATTGAACCATTATACTTGACTTTTGTATTTTAAATATAATTCATTATATAATTATATTATTATAATATATAATGATTATGGCATTTTAAATTCAAGCCATATATAAAAATAATTCTATAAAATCAAGAGTAGGCTCTATACAGTGCAATGTAAACTACAGTGTATTGTGGATTAAATCACTCTGATGAGGCATGTAACCTTCATCACAGTGCACCATGCTGGGTTCCTGACTAGAACAGACAATCGATTTGATTTTGTTTATATTGCATTTTCACCCCAAACAAGGCACATCGCCACTTTGATGTAGGGTCTACTATCTAGGACATAATTAGTAGGTGTACTATGTGGGGAGCTAAGCAGCAAGATGTCTGTTCACATTACACTTGAACTTCTGCATGTCAGTATAGTCGGGTAAACGGGAATCCAGAAGGGAATTCCACAGTCTACCAGTCCTAGGGAAGAAACTATTAGAGTAGAAGACTTTCTTACATCTGGGGATCTCTACTGTGTAGGGGTGGGATTTTGCTGATTGTCGGGTTTGTCAGGGGTATTTACGTCGAGGGGATACAAGGGCTTGTAGTTCATCAGAGCATATACCATTAAAGTAAAACAGGCAGAGGGTTGCAACATTTCGTCGATGGGACAGTGGCTGAAACCTAGCTGATAGTGCGGGGCCTATTAGGTCGGTGAATCTCTTTTGAACTCTGTCTAAGAGAGACAAACTAGTATCAGATAGACCGGCCCAAATGTGGCAACAATACTCCATACACGAGCGAATGGTGCCCCTGTAGTGGTACAGGCTACTCTCAGGTGTAAATATCTTTCTAGCCCGGTAGAGAGAACCCACCTTTTTTGCAGCAGCTGTGGCAATGCCCTCAATGTATCTGTTCCAACTCATCTTCCCCGTGAATGTTAAGCCGAGGAGTTTGAACAAAGTATTTTCAGGTAATGTATCATTAGTCATAGCTATTAGTGGTTGGAAAGGTTTTTTTGTAATTGTTAAAGGTAAGGAGCTTGCTCTTGGCAGCATTGAATGTGACCATTGACAAATGGGCGATTTCATCGCTTTAGATGAGAATAAAATTATTGGAAGTGTGGAAAATTTGTTGATCCTCATTCAATCCTGGACAACGTTGAGTCTTCTTGCTAGTCAAAACTAAAAAACAACAAAAAAAAAAAACACTGGGGCTAGTAAAATGGGTACACAGACAGTTGAATTATAAGGATGGACTTAAGAGAAAGAGAGATAAATAAACATCTAGCTAGAGATAGATTCGTTCAGATGTGAATTTCTAAAAGCTGTCCAACACATGCCATCATGTAAAGCAGGCGTTAGATTGAATGTGCTGATGGCTGCGATGGTTTGGTGTAGTAAATCTAGCAGCAATGGCGTAGCTAGAGGGGGGCGGGTGACAGCAAAAGAGGGGTGACACAACGCCACCTCAACAAAAATTTTTCAGCAAGATCAAGGTGCGAAAATATTCTGCAAAAAGGATTTACTTATCATATATTATGTAAAGTTTTAAGTTTTTAATCTTTTCGAAAATATTACTCTAGTAAGCAATATGCTAGCTAACAGTTGATAAAAAAACCGCTGGCGGAATCTCTAGTGCAAAAACGTTAAGTATTTTTATTTATTTATTTATTTTTTTTTTTTTTCTAAACTAATCCTAAATGTTTTGTTACATTGTTTTAAATTTGCTTTTCGTGTTTTATGTATTTTGTCTGTATTTCTCCTGTCTTTTTGTCTGTATTCCGTATTATCCGTCCAGCCCTTCTGCTACAAAGCTGAACGTTTTAAAACAAACAAAATGCCGGCAACTAACGATAAAAAAAGAAAAAAAAAAATGCCGGAAATTATTCTCTAGAGTAGATAAACTTAGGACTTTATTTAAGTAGTATACTTAATATATACTATTACTGCAAGCTTGCCTGTATTGAAAATATTTTCTTTTAGTTTTCGAATCCTACCTTATATAGTTAGCCTTATGTTCAAGTACATTCGAAATATAATACAGCGCAAAGAAAGTCACTCATGAAAACGGACCTCCTAAATTAAAACCTTGAAAAATTATTTAAACTCTAATGTAAATTAATATTAAGCAGTCTTTACAAATTGATAATAGTTAATTATTGGATTTTAATTAATTATAAGATGAAACTTTTATGATTCAAACTAGATAGATAACGACAAACTTCCACCCATTAATATGGGAGGGGAGATTATCACCAAAATGCCATGAATTATTAAGTTCGCACCGGACTTACTACTTAGATATAAGTCACTTGTACCCATTCCCCTTTCTCCCCCCCCCTTTTTTTTTTTTTTTTTTTTAAATGGAGAGTAGATAATACAGTGGATGTGTTATCGGCAGCTCCAGTAACTCTCGCTTCTCCTATTTTGTCATTCAGTCCTCATTCAATGAGTGATGTTTCTGACAAAGGGTGAAGAAAAAGCTGCTTAAAGGTCGGTACTACTTGGTGACCAGTAGTCTGAGATGTCGGATATTTTTCTGTCTTTGTCTGTCCTTGTTGCCATGTCACTAGTAAGGGTGCTGGAGGTAAACGTTTTGTCTGGGCTGACGTTATCCGCCTGATAGTCAGGGACCCGAACCTTGGATTAACCACTAAGGAGGCTGTCCTATCAGCAGGCGCAAAGTACTGGGACTGCTGTATTGCCATTTGGTGAGTGGATCTGGACCATGCAGTAGTCTCTGGTGGGGCCTCTCGATGCCATACTAGTGGGTAATTGTTACGGCTTTACCTTTTCGTGTGCTACAAATAAAAAAAAAAAAATTTCCTGTCTTTTTCTCTCTTACTTTCCCTCTCTGTACTGCTCTAACCAAGTATGCCGACCTATTCCACAAATCCCCAAACCTCAACATGAAATATCTCCAGAATAAAAACTCGATTAAACCTAGAACCCCATCTTCCAGCGTAGACCCCTACTACCAGGTCTCCTTCTCCAATATCAGGGGTCTACGTTCCAACCTTCCAGAGGTTGAAACCCAATTACAGGAGACGAAACCGGACATATTATTTCTATGTGAAACTGGAATAGGGCCGACCACTTCCCTAGATGAGTTCATAATTAATGGATACTCCAATTTAACAGCTTAATCTGACTCCCAAGATCGCCATGGGCATGGAATATGTGCCTACATTAAGGATGGCTTCCCATGTGGCAGGGATATCTCTAGAGAAGATCCTAATTTACCCTATATGTGCTTCAGGGTTGCACTTGCTAACACCACTGCATTTATATTTGCCCTCTATAGGCCCCACAACAGCGGAGTTACTATCTTTAAGAGCATATCTGAGAAAATAGACCACATACTGTCTTCACATCCCTCGGCTAACATCCACATCTGTGGTGACTTCAACGTCCATAACGTGGAATGGTTGACCCATTCAAATAAGACAGATGATGAGGGGAGGTTTTGTCATGATTTTGCCATTGCTTATGACCTCACTCAGATTGTTCGCGAACCCACCCGTGTGCCCGATACACCCAATCAATATGCAAGCCTCTTAGACCTTTTTCTTTCAACTTCCCCTGAGCTATGTTCATGTACCGTTCATTCTCCTTTAGGATCCTCCGACCACTCCGTCGTATCAGTTAAGATAAAAACAAAATGTAAGAAGCCATCAGACGTACCCCTCCACCGTACTGTATACCGATACTCTATGGCTGACTGGGATAGCTTCCGTACATTCATATCTGATTTACCTCTGCACTCCATGTTTAAAAAGGAAGTGTCCTCTATAGTATCAGATCTGACCGAATGGTTAATTGTAGGCATAGACCAATTCATACCATCAAAAAAATTCCAACAAAAACCTAACAGCCAGCCATGGTTCTCCCCAGAATGTGCTGCTGCTATCGCGCACAGAAATCACTTTTTCCATAACTACCAACGTAATAGATGCACTGAGACTAAAGCTGCTTTCAGGACTGCCAGCAACCACTGTAAAAGAGTAATAAAAAATGCAAGAGAGCTATATGCCCAGTCTGTTAAATCCAAGGTAGCTGATCAGCGGCTTGGTTACCACCAGTTTTGGCAAATAACAAATAGGATCCTGAACAGAAGTGTGCGTTCTATCCCAACCATTATCAATGGACCAGAGGTTATCTCGTCAGCGTCAGACAAGGCCAAACTATTTGCAAAGAACTTTGCAGCTAATTCTACCCTATGCGACGAAGGCCATCAACTCCCCATATTTCCTCCTATAACACAGAACAAGCTAGGTAATATACAAATATCCGTGCATGAGGTCTCCAAGCTAATAAAAAACCTAGATTCCAGTAAAGCAACTGGCCCTGATGGCATCCCAATTATAGTGTTAAAAAAGCTTCAACCAGAACTTGCTCCCATACTTACGAAACTATTTAAGCGCTGCCTTAAGGAGAAGTGCTTTCCGACCCCCTGGAAGACCTCATCAGTTTGCCCTGTATTTAAGAATTCAGGTGATACGTCATCTCCCTCTCAATACAGACCAATAAGTCTTCTCTGTGTTATGAGTAAGTTACTGGAATCAATATTAAATAGAGAAATAGTCAACCACCTCAGCAGAAACAACCTTCTTAGTGACACACAATATGGTTTCCGCTCTGCAAGATCTACTGCAGATGTGCTGACGATTATATCCGACAGGATTAGTGAATCCCTTGACAAAGGCTTCCTTTCTAGGGCAATTGCTCTTGACATATCAAAGGCCTTTGACAAAGTATGGCATAAGGGTCTACTTCACAAGATTTACAGCTACGGTATAACTGGAAATGTTTTCTCAATCATTAAATCATTTCTCTCCGATAGGCTCATAAGAGTAGTGGTAGATGGACAAAAATCCTCGGCCCAACTCTCTTCCTGATCTACATCAATGACCTCCCTAAACACATACTTAAATCATTCGTTGACATCTATGCTGATGACACGACCATCTACGGCAACACATCAAAGGCTGTAAATGACGAAGTTCTCTCGGATTCTCTCTCCTCTGATCTCGAGCGCGTGGTTCAGTGGGGGAAGATGTGGCTAGTTACCTTTAATGCATCTAAAACCAAACTCCTATCCTTACATCATCAACGCTCTGATCCTCAGCTGGCATCAATTGTGATGGATGGCTCTCGTCTGGGTGAGGCCCCGTGTTTTGACAAGCTTCTGGGTTTGACCTTGACTCCTGATCTGACATGGAACACGTACATCAAGTCTGTTGCCAAGGTCGCTGGAAAGATGGTGGGATCCTTCTACCGCTCCAGAAGATATCTCACTACTGATGCAATTCTCTATCTATATAAAAGCCAAGTACGGCCAAGGATGGAATACTGTTGCCATATCTGGGCAGGAGCTGCCAAAAACAGCCTATCATGCCTTGACAGAGTACAAAATAGACTTCGTGGTTTAGTGGGGGATGCCCTTTTCTCTACCCTGCAACCCCTCTCCCACAGAAGAGACGTTGCGAGCCTATCCTTGTTTTATCGTTATTTTCATGGCAGGTGCTCGTCTGAACTCCAATCCCTGGTCCCCCCTCGCCAAACTTTCACGAAAATCACCCGTCTAGCTGAATCCACTGTGAAAAATTTCCCCCACTCTTTGTCTGTGCCTAAATCAAAACGCGGATTTCATGAGCAAAGCTTCTTTCTTAGAACTGCACGCCTGTGGAACTCTGTTCCGTCTGCCTGCTTCCCTCCGGACTACAACTTGGATGTCTTCAAGTCTAATGTTAACAAATTCCTAATGAACCGCCCCCCTAATTAAACACTTCATAAAATCTCCTCACTAACGTGATGTACTTGCAATAACCCTTATCCCTGAGTGGCTTCCGGGCCTTGATAAGTGGTGATCACTGTGTAAAAAAAAAAAAAAAAAAAAAAATATTAGAAACTCTTTTTTGTTGAATTAGTAACTGAAGAATATTTTTGCCGACGTTTATTAAAAACTCTAAACCCTGTATTTTTTGTAATTTTTAATAGTACATCATTTGATGACATTCATTTCACTTTCTTTTAACTGTAAAAAATAATTGGAAAAAAGATTAAGGGGTTATATATATATAAAGTGCCCTATCTAAGGGGGCGACGGTCCGGGCAACAGCTAAGGAGCATTGACACAATGTCATTTGAGCAGACCGCCCCGGGTGACGTTTACTCTAGCTACGCCATTACCTAGCAGATAACTGTATTTATTAAAATATAGCATTGTGAAAGAATATTTTACTGCAAATGTGCTTTTATTTACTGGTAAAACTAAACGAAAACTTCCTGAGTACCTATTTTATTCTGAATCGGACGAGGGTGTTGTGATCCTTTCTATCTCTCTGTATTTGTATATATGTGTATCAACACACACACACACACACACACACACACACACACACACACACACACACACACACACACACACACACACACACACACACATGCATTTAGTGATGGGACGATTCCAATATTTTTCTTGTTTCCAATACTATTACCGATTCTATATTAAAGTCCCAATTCTGATGCAATTACTGATTTCGATTCTTTATAAATCTTTAAATATTTAACAATAGAGTTTTATCTTTTGCCATAAAAACACATGTTAAATGTGCATATATTTTCTCAAACGGATAAACGCAATTGTCAGGGTTAGTGGTAGCTTAAAATCAATATTTATTATTTGATCATTACTAGCAGCAGTGCAAGATGTTGCCTTAAACAAAATCAAATCAAAAAGACAATTAAAAGAATCGTTTTTGGCATTGGAAAATAAGCACAATTCTTTTCGATTCCAATACTAATTCTGATACTCCCAAAAATATATATATTATTCATTAATAATTATTACGTGCATAAAAGAAGTCATTTATATACATGCATAGTATACAGTATCTATATACATGCATAGTATACAGTATCTATATACATGCATAGTATAGCTAGACTTAATTGACAAGGATCGAACCTACAACCACTTGATAAGTAGTCTACTGTGTTACCACGCAACCACCGGGCCTTGCCAATTATTATGCATATATATATATATATATATATATATATATATATATATATATATATATATATATATATATATATATATATATATATATATATATATGCATGCTTTCTTTGACCATCTCTTGCCAATTGACCTTGCCATTTCAGTTGTTCTACATCTACTAAGCCAGGGACTTTCATCCATTCTTATAACATGACCAAAGCAAGGAAGTTTCCTGTTTTGCACACATCTTATACTGTTCAATTTTAATCTTCCTTCGAAATCATCATCTTTAACTCACAGTACACATCTTCATGCAACGCATGTCCTCAACACTCACTGGTCAGGTTTCACTTCCATACATCATCACATTGTGTACACATGATTGGTAGACTAGAGCAATAAAAATTGGACTTTAGGTTTACTTTTGTTAACCTCGTAACCCTCACGTCCCTTATTTTTTCTGGCCATACTATCGAAGGAGACTTTGATGGTTATGGTCACATTGAAAGAATGGATGAGTTTTTGAATCAGTAGATGTGGAACCGTTTAAGTAGCAGGTCTAGTTTGCAGAGGAAGGCCAAGGAAAGCATAGGAGGAAGTGATAGAAATGGACGAGCGAGAACGAGAGATAAAGAACTGGGCAGACTCGTAACTTTTTCTCCCCTTATTTTGTCCTTTAGTCCTCACATTTTGTGTGTGGTTGTTCGGGCAAAAGAGAAAGCACTGTTATTTTCTGGATCATAATCTAGTCATCTTACACTTATTGTTGACAAGTTTTTCACCTTGAAGTAGATTATTTTTAACTCCTTAGATTAAGTGGCTTCATGCCTTGCCTGGAGAGATTTTCATAAAAAAGAATGATTGAAAAAAAAAAAACATAATTTCTATACATATTGCACATAATATAATCTATTATAATAAAATCGTATTTCTGTCTGTTTGTTTGTTTACAATTTGATTAATATACACAAAAGGTGCACTGTTTCACAAATTAATTTTCATACTAAAAACGGTCTTATATACACTTTTATTCGAGCATGGTTTCTATATATACTATTTATTCAAAGGAAATCTACATTAAACAAGTAACCTCATTTGCATATTGCATTAAAGAAAATCTATTTTAAAAATAAGCTCTTTCTTATTGGTTATTTTTAGTAGAATTGTTTTAATTTTTCTGTTAAGAAATATTATTTAAAGTTAATTTATTTAATTTATTGGTCCCCTGACAAAAAGAGGGTGGACTTGTAAATTCACACTTGTCCATTCATCTGTTCACACTTTTCTCAATAACTACGCCTTGGAATTTTTTGAAATTTTGAACAAACATTAAACATGATATGAGTAAAAAAGTAACAGAACAGATTTTCTGGAAAAAATCCGGTTACCCAACTAGGGGTGCCTTTCGGGTTAAAATGGTTCAAATTGACACTTTTGTGCTTCTTAAAAAAAAAATGATGCCTTGGATTTTTATAGAACTTTCTGAAAATTTGTAACTAACTGATTTCTATATAATTTTGTTTGTCTATACTTTGCGATAACTCTTGGGTGTGCCGCAGGGGCTCTTTTAGTGCTAATAAAAATACTCCATTTTTGGGATTATTTTACCATATCTGTTCAGAATTTTCTGTGTATGTCTATTTAGCAGTTTTGCATGGTGCTGAACTCAAATTTAAACGTTAAGGCCTTGGGAACTTTGGAAGTTAAATGGGCGTGGGGTGCAAATGATGGACTTAGTCATTTCTTTTTTGCATGGTGCAGAACTCAAATTTACATATGTTAAGGCCTAAAACTGCACCGTTTGTTCATTTTCACCAGGATTTGACGTCACCTGGGGACTTTTGGTGGGGCTAAGGGGGGGATGCTTAACTTAGTCATTTTTTATGCTTTGTTCACTTTGCACTCACGGGGGACCATGCATACTTCACTTGTTTTTTTTTTAAATTTATATTTAATTGAATTTATTCTTAATTATTATGAGCCGAAACCAATGGCGTTTAAAACTGTAAGCAACCTTTTTTTTATTTAAGCCATCAGAGTTATTTCTCGTTTGATTTCCATGAATCCAACATGTGGTTCACTTTCAAGAAAATCCTAACAAGTTAGAATATTCGGTGTATCTCTATGTGACTAAAGTCTCTGCATGGCAATGCTGGGTATATAAAGCTAGTATAAGAAAAATCATCCTCATCATCATCTTCATCATCATAAGCTGCAGCAGCAGCATCAGTATCATATCTTTTGCATCCGAAGATCTATCACTGACATTGGTTTCCACAATATTTGAAATAACACTGTGATGATTCGTAATAATGGTGGTGATTGGCCAGAATTTGATTATTTAAAAGAGTGGCTCAACAAGAATTTGTTTACATTGAACTTTAAAACGATTATGTTGTAGTCACCTGGGAAGCAGCTCTGTTGTATTGTGTTCCAGAGACTGGTAATTCTAGATAAGAAACTTTGTTCATGGAAGTCTTGTTTAGTTTTAAGTAGAAAGAGAAAGCAAAACTATTGACACTGATTGTAGCTAGACAAGATTTTGTTGTGAATGTTTTACAGGGAGGAATATAGATTGAAGCTCAGTCGAGCATCTTCTCTGGAAATAGCGATAAAGTAGAGCAAAACTAGTATTATTTTAAATTATATAAAATCAATAATTTTATTAAACGACTACAATCAGTTGTGCATGGTCATCATTTCAACACAAATTGACCTGCAATGACCTTCAGGCCATCCTGAATTGGACATGGCTGCATTTGCTGTTGGGTTCACTTATATACTGAAGCAGAGCACTGGACAATTTCTGACATAATTTCAACTATTTCCTCAGAACCTTATCACAGAAAAACTTTTCTCACGTGCATGCAGGTATCCTGTTTATGCGATGATGCGCCAGAGGGTACGGGGTAATTGCCGTTATTCATTTCCACTGACATCCACCCCCAAGACAGAATTAAAGAAAAGAAAATCTAAAACTGACAAAGAATAGATCCGTCTGGAACGTTTTTCCATCGCAGGCATGCAATTTTAAATCAATTTCCAGGGAGCTGTTTCCGATTCATTCCAGAATAGAGACTGAGAATATATTTGTCTGCCTCTCTCGCCAAGATTCTTGGCATATCGGAATTGAACGTTGTGGTCAGCAGAAAGACTAAATAGAAATGTCAAATAATAGATCTTACGAGTAATGCCTAATATCATGCAGTTAGGGTTAGGAAAATCTGTATGATAGAAATGTGTGTTGCATAGCGACTTGTTCAGTGTGGGTTTCACTATTTGTGACAAGCTTCTCCAGTTTCTTCAGCTTCTCAGAACTCTAGCTATTTGATTTTTAATCCTCACATGCCAAGAATTTGACGTTTCAGACAAAAGTGAAATAATTGTTGTTCTGTTGGAGGGGGGGTCAGCTATTGTATTGAGTAATTTTCAATCATCTCAAGTATTCATTATTATTCAACTATCAATCTAATCAAACTTTATTCCGATCATTATTAGCATTAGAAAAAAAAAGGCATAAAAGTTGCTATCTTTGTAGCCGGCCTAAGCAAAATGAAGATGAGAGATGTGCTAAAAATGAGTGTGTTTAGCTATACGTAGCAGACCAAAAAACTAAAAAAAAAAAAAAAAAGACAAATCTGTCATCTAGAGTCTCGATAATCGCTCAAAACCTAAAATCTAAACAAAATCACAACTAATAACTGTCACCAATTGTGTGAAAATGTATTTTTTTTTTACACAGTGATCACCACTTATCAAGGCCCGGAAGCCACTCAGGGATAAGGGTTATTGCAAGTACATTACGTTAGTGTGGAGATTTGATGAAGTGTTTACTAAAGGGGGCGGTTCATTAGGAATTTGTTAACGTTGGACTTGAAGACATCCAAGTTGTAGTCAGGTGGGAAGCAGGCAGACGGAACAGAGTTTCACAGGCGTTCAGTTCTAAGAAAGAAGCTTTGTTCATGGAATCCACGTTTTGATTTGGACACAGATAAGGAGTGGGGGAAATTTTTCACAGTGGATTCAGCTAGATGGGTGTTTTTCGTGAAAGATTGGCGAGGGGGGACCAGAGATTGGAGTTCAGACGAGCACCTGCCATGGAAATAGCGATAAAACAAGGATAGGCTCGCAACGGGCCTTGATAAGTGGTGACCACTGTGTAAAAAAAAAAAAAATGTCACCTGGCACAAGGTTTGGTAATTTTCGTACAGCTGCTGTGCTCATGTCATATACTCTGTGACAATATGACAGTAATAAACCTGACTGACATTAATGCTTTGGACTGAACCACATGAAAAACAGGTGTAAATCATTGTGTAGTGTTGTGCACCCTAAACTTTCTCCAAATGCTTACAGCAAATTAACTGAAAAAAATCAGCAGAAAATGTCACACTTCTATTTGAAATACGACGGCTGTTCAACAAGTACTTCACCTGACCCATTTCTCATAGAAGAAGAGCAACAAAATTTTGCACAGTTATTAGTGTTTTTCTACATAGAAACCACATAGCAACTCTTTAGAACACCTAGGTTGCTTCTCCAACCACGATGTGTTTTCAGGAATCGAGACTGTATAATCTGAGAAATGCTTTCTTTTCAAAAACAAATTGTCACGAAGAAGAGGAAGTCAGAGTGTGCAAGGTCAGGGGAGGATTCCATAGCTACACACCTGTGTTTCTGATCTGGCAACATGTGCATTGGGTACCAGAGCGTTGTCTTGCAGGAGGAGGATGCCTTTGCTGATCTTGCTCGCCTCTTGCTGTTGATAACTTTTTTAATTTCCTCAAAAGTAATTGTTGAACTCTTTGTCAGGAAATTTGTCATGATAACTTTGTTCTGATTCCTGAAGATTGTGGGAATTACCTTGTTAGTAGAGCCCCCCCCCCCGCTTTCTTTAATAGTGGTGAGTCCAAGTGCTTTTACAACATTAACTGTACTTTAGTCTCTAGATCATAGTGATAGATCAAAGTTTCATCTTTTGAAATCAATCTTTTGAAAAAATTCGATCCATGTGTAAATTTATCCTTGAGCACTGAACACATTCTTGCTTCTAGACAAGTGCCAGCAACCTGTGACTCCATCTCGCAGACAACTTATGTGCAAATGGTTATGAATGATAGTTTTTACTAATATTAATCTCTTGGATTATTTTGAAAATAACCATGCATCGATCTTCCAAAATGGCAGTCACAACTTGACTGACAGATGCCTCTGAAAGGTTCATGAGTTTGACAAGATAAAAGAAGGTCGAAGGCTACGTTGGCTGACACATTGTACAAACAAAATCTAAGATGAAATAATAGCCCGAGTAATCCAAATGATACTCATCTAAATAATTCAGAAACATAAACTGCCTTTGAAATATATTAACTTACAACCGGAAATCCTATATACGGTCTTTTGTCTTAGAGTGCCTGATAAACGGAAATACTTCTCACTCCTAGTTATTCCAAGCTGATTATATGGAAACTAACAAATAAAATTTTCGATTATTTTTTTCTTTTTGATGAATTATTTCATCACATTTTCCAGAGTCTTGACTCGGGCAGTCCATAGTATCACATGATGGGCTAGGTTATAAAAGAGTGTAGCGTTTCTCATTCAATTCCAGACAGTGCCAAGTTTTTTGTTAGTTAATCATAATAAAGTATTGATTGCTAGTAAAACAATTAGCAAAGTGTAGTATCAGTTATGATACTCCTCTTCATCTTTCTCTCTTCAGTCTGTGAAAAAGTCTTTTTAGATTGCAGTAAGTTTTTTATGTTATTCATATCTCCAACGGAAATGTTGACAATTCCTCCCTGTTCTTGCAATAAGATAAAAAATATATACATATATTTTATCTGACTCATTTCATATAAAAAGATTTATTTGTTTGAAAAGTTTCGACAGAATTGCCCCTTATTGCCTGTTCTTTTCCACGATTACTGCTGACAAAGGGATATTATAAAAGATGTCTGGTGCTACCAGATATTGGCTTCCTGAGATGAAATGCACCTAGCATTGATGCTTTTTGCAAAACTTAATTATCTTCTGCAAAACCAAAAACAAAAACAACAACCCACCTTTTCCCCCTTTTTCCTTCTTCCCATTTCCCCTTTCACTTTCTATCTCCCCCACTTCCTGACTAGTTTCCCAACTTAAAATGTACCAAAAATTAATACTGTAACACTTTTCCCTCTCCCATTGCAAAACTCATTCATGTTCTGCAGGGTAAGAAACAAAAACGTTAAATCCCACTATAAAACAACCAAACTAAACACTACAAACTAGTGATTGATGATAAAAAGAGTTTGAAGAATAAAAACTTTCTACAAAATAACAGGATGCAACGTGAATATTATTTCTAAAATAACTGGTTTCAGCATTAAATAACTCCAAAACGGTTAATATGCCATAAAACAAAACAACCAAACCCATTATAAAAGATGTGGAAACCAGTATATGGGTTTTGTAAAGCAGTTCAACACTGGTACCATATCAGTGAGGAATAGGTTTGGAATTAGAGATTACTATATCAACATTGGATTCTGCACTTTTCACATGGCATAATGGTAACTCAGTCGATGGTATAGTGTCTCTGTGTTCCAGGTGTATGCTAGCAATGTTGGAACCCGTATAGGGCTTTGTAGAATAGACCTTTGTGGACTCAGAATAGACCTTTGTGTTGATGCTATGTGCTTCAGACAATGACTTTTTGTAGCAGAAGTAGCAATAACTAAAATGAGGGGAAAAAGAGCTTACCTCGGGTACGTCTGTTGTGTCACCAGTTGGGGGGAAAAAGAGAATTCCAAGATGCCGTCCGGGGGTTTTTATTAGCATTTACCCCATGCAACTCTCGGAAAATCACGTTTCTGTCTCATGTGATTGTGCAAATGGATAATTCCCGGCCACTATAAAAGCAGGAGGCTAGAGACGAGTCGGCGGTGTCCTGCAAACTGTGTGTGTGGGTGTTTCTGGCGATTGGAGTGTGTCTTCTTTTACCACGGTTATCACGGACAGGAATTCCCTCTCTTCTGGAGGTGGGCGATATTGACTATTTTGAAGTTGTACTGTTGCTGACAGAACATTTATTTATTTATTTATTTTTTTGCCTACTACATTTTTGTTTCAAGCTATTTCGGCCCGAATATGGCAAAGGTGCGGATAAGCAGTGATATTATCAAGCCGTTCTCTGGCGAGGGAGACGTTGTAGCGTGGCTGAAAAAAGTGAGACTTGTCGCACAACTTCAGCAGGTGGATGACGTAGCGAGTCTGCTACCTTTATACCTGGAAGGCGATGCACTGGCCCTCTACATGGAAATGGAGGAGGACGATCAAAAGAAAATAGACCAGATTGAGGCTCGATTAAAGGAGGCATTTACTGATGAAGCGTTTGCAGCATATAGAAAAATAACTAGGGTTAGATGGGCTGGTGAACGTGTGGATGTATATGCCAACAAAATCAGGCAGTTGGTTGGATTGGCCGGATTCACAGGAGAAAGCTCAGAGAGACTCACAAAATTAATTTTTGTCACTGGATTCCCTGACACCATCTCAATTGCTCTTCAACAGGTGCCGAACATCAAAGCCCTGACCATGGGGGAGCTAATGTCGAGAGCGAGAATTTTGATGATGACTTGGCGAACAAAATCAGGATGTGGTTGCGGCCACACGCTCACCCAACAACAGGGCCCAGAATAATCCTGTTAACGTGACCTGTTTCAAATGCAATGTTAAAGGCCACCTTGCAAGGGACTGTCGAAAACGTGGAACATGGTGTTACCATTGCGGTGAGAGTGGACACTGGGCTCGGAACTGCTCGGGAAACGAGCAAGGGGAGGACGCATAAGCGCCAGTCTCCTTCCCAACCAAGATGTGAACACACCGCTCCCGGTGATAAGCATCCATGTTGACGGGACGCGATGTTTGGCGCTTATTGATACAGGATGCTCCAGGACAATTTTACATGCAGACCTGGATAGATAATGGTTGGCTCGTGCCATACCCAGAGGATAAATTGGGACCCCCCAAAGGTCTAATTCCCCTGATGGCTGTGATACAGCAGAAAAAAGCCAAAGTGCGCCCGGTAATGGACTACCGGGAGCTAAATCATTACGTAGACGCATTTATGGCCAACGCAGATGTTTGTGCGGCTAAGCTGCGTGAGTGGAGACAAAAAGGTGCTAACGTGTCTCTACTGGACCTCAGAAGAGCATACCTACAAGTCCGGGTCCATGAGACACTGTGGCCATACCAGACTGTGGAAATCGACGGGAAAAAATACTGTCTGACCCATATGGGGTTTGGTTTGAATGTGGCTCCCTTGATAATGAGAGCAATTGTCAGCGAAGTACTATCTCAGGAAGAAGTTATAAGCCGCGCAGCATCTGCTTACATTGATGACATTTTTGTCAATGAAGACGTGGTGCCCGCGACCCGTGTGAGAGAACACCTCGCGCAGTTCGGGTTGGAGTGCAAGAACCCGGAGCAGTTGAAGGACGGTGCACGGGTGCTGGGATTGGCAGTCAGGATGGAACGCAATGAACTGCGGTGGAAGCGAGGAAATGCAATTCCGGAGGCTCCCAGTATTGTTACGCGACGAACAATCTTTTCCCTGTGTGGTCGACTTGTCGGGCACTTTCCGGTGTGCGGTTGGCTTCGTGTGGCTTGCGGAATACTCAGAAGGAGAGTAAGTTCGGTAATGAAGGGCTGGGATGATGAAGCAAGGGACGCCGTACTACATCGTATGATGTTCGAAACCTTAAAATCTGCACAACAGAACGATCCGGCACAGGGAAATTGGTGTGTGGACGGCAAAGAGCTGAATGTATGGGTCGATGCTAGCTCCCTAGCAATTGGGGCAGCCTTGGAGATGTGTGAAATTGTGCTGGAAGATGCATGTTGGCTGCGACCTGAAGATGACACTCAACATATCAACTTGGCTGAACTGGATGCCGTATTGAAAGGCATCAATTTGGCTCTCCAGTGGCAGAGCAAGGTGCTACACATAAAGACAGATTCTGTTTGCGTATACCATTGGGTCTCGGACACGCTAACTGGAAAGGCGCGAGTACGCACCAAAGCAGCAAGCGAGATGCTTATTAGGAGGCGATTAAGCACTCTTAAGGAGCTCGTGAAAGAGTACGGGCTGACAGTGGATGTGACGCTGGTTCCATCAGCATGAAACATTGCTGACCGACTGACACGAGTGCCACAGCGGTGGTTTGAGGCAATGAAAAAGAAAAACGGTCTTGACCCAGTGATAGGCGCGGTCCACACAGACGAGCTGGATGAGAGTCAAATCATGGCTATTCACAAAGACAGTGGACATCCGGGGGTGCGACGCACTACCTACTTTGTCAGGAGAAGATGTCCAACCACAACAAAAGCAACTGTCAGAACGGTCATACAGAAATGCGAGGAATGTCAGTCCATTGACCCAGCGCCAGTCAGGTGGGAAAAGGGAAAGCTGGAAGTTAACGAGAATTGGCAGAGAATTGGAATGGATATCACGCATTATGGCACCTTCCACTTTTTAACTTTAACAGACTGTGGTCCATCGCGTTTCTCCATTTGGAGGAAATTGGCAAGGCAGGACTCGGCAAGCGTGATTCATCAGTTGGAGGCAGTGTTCCTCGAGCGTGGCGCGCCGCATGAACTCCTTTTAGACAATGACACAGCTTTCTGCAGCAATATGTTCCAAGCATTTGCATGTAAATGGGGAGTTCACTTGCGATTCCGTTGTGCATACGCTCCAGCCGGGAATGGCATAGCGGAGCGATGTCATCATACAGTGAAACGAATAGCGGCTAGAATGTGTTGTCCCATACAGGAGGCTGTCTACTGGTATAACATCACACCAAGAGACGACACATCTCCCTCCACTGCGCCTGCCAACAGGATTTATCAATACGAAGTTCGAGTAAAGGAGACCAATCTTGCAACTGCGTCCCCAGGTCCCAAGAACAGCTTTTACCAGGTTGGAGATCGCGTATGGGTCAGAAGACCGCAAAATCGATGTACCACGAGGTTCGGCAAGGGTGAGGTGACCAAGGTGATCAGCCCTCAGTCGATTTTGGTGGACGGTGTGCCTCGTCACGTGAAGGATTTGCGCCCTCGCCATTATGTTGTTACATCGGAGGAAGAGGGAGACTCAGACAGTATGATGTCTTCTGAAAAGACAGAGAGTATGATGCAGGACGACGAAGAGGATTTTGAGCCATATAATGTACATACTGAAGAAGCGGAGGAAGGACGACCCGTCTTGCCTCTACGAAGGAGTACCCGACAGAAACGAATACTGCCCCCCTGCCCTGATTGTGAAACACCGCCTATGGAGCAGACTGGTGGCAATAATGGCGATGAGGAGGATGGCAGGGAGGAAGTGCTGCCTCCGGTTCTTCAGAGAAGTACCAGACAGAGACGACTGCCCCCCTGCCCCATTTGTGATCATGAGATCAGGGGGGAGTGTAGCAGAAGTAGCAATAACTAAAATGAGGGGAAAAAGAGCTTACCTCGGGTACGTCTGTTGTGTCACCAGTTGGGGGGAAAAAGAGAATTCCAAGATGCCGTCCGGGGGTTTTTATTAGCATTTACCCCATGCAACTCTCGGAAAATCACGTTTCTGTCTCATGTGATTATGCAAATGGATAATTCCCGGCCACTATAAAAGCAGGAGGCTAGAGACGAGTCGGCGGTGTCCTGCAAACTGTGTGTGTGGGTGTTTCTGGCGATTGGAGTGTGTCTTCTTTTACCACGGTTATCACGGACAGGAATTCCCTCTCTTCTGGAGGTGGGCAATATTGACTATTTTGAAGTTGTACTGTTGCTGACAGAACATTTATTTATTTTTTTTTTTTTTTGCCTACTACATTTTTGTTTCACTTTTATAGACCTATCAGAGAAAAAAAATTAGACAGCTGAAAAGACATTGCCAGATATTTCATAGCTAGCAAGTTTGTGAAGGAAACCTTTGTGCAAGACCATATCAAATCATTTCCTCTGATTTTTTTTTTTAAAAAACGAAACGATGACCCCATTGGTAGATTTTAGAAACGATGATCCCCATTGGTAGATTCACTGATCCTATGCTATATTACATATTATCCTATGCTTGTCTCTAAGTATATTGTTTTACTAAAATGATTGACGACGTTTTAGATTTATCAAACAACTTATTCATGGTACACAGAGACTGACTGGTCTGTACTTAGATGCATAAGACTAATTTCTAGTACTTTTAAATACTGAGCAAACTAAAATTTTCTAAAGAAATGGAAAACAACGATTGAACTGTCAAGATATGAGCTAGTTCTAACAGCAGACTATCATGCACAATAGTACAATGCTTGTATATTAGCAGTATTCACTCAGTATTGCTCGTATACTAACATATTGCTGCTCAGAAAAAAATTCAAATATAGTCATGTTTATAAATTTTGCCTTGAAATAAAATTTTAAAATAATATTTGCAATATGAGATGCATTAAAAAAAAACTGTTAATGCGATGAAGTTTTATCAAAAAAGACCTACATGTCGACATTATATTTCTTACAGATGGTTGTAAACAGCAATTGATTAACGAATCGAAATAAATTATTTTTATTTAATTATTTTAGAGTTTCAATAAATATACAATTTTTCTCCAAATCTAAAAAACATTGAAAATTTCCTTCGATTTCATCTAAGGTCAATAGAGGTAATTATCGGATAGATTCATAGATTCCACAAAACAAGAATTAAATTAAACAAAGAATATCTCAGTGAAGAATGTATGTAAAATTGTTAAAACATTTAAATACTTATTTTTTAGTTGCATTTAAAGATTGAAAACAAATAAAATACGAATTCGGGTTTGTTTTACAATCCACAGGGATCCAAAGAAGCGGTAAAAAATCAAATATATTACAAACAAATGTTACCAAAGAAGCGGTAAAAAATCAAATATATTACAAACAAATGTTACCAAAGAAGTGGTTAAAAATCAAATATATTACAAACAAATGTTACCGAAGAAGCGGTTAAAAATCAAATATATTACAAACAAATGTTACCAAAGAAGCGGTAAAAAATCAAATATATTACAAACAAATGTTACCAAAGAAGCGGTAAAAAATCAAATATATTACAAACAAATGTTACCAAAGGCAAGATACGTTACTCTTCTTGTTAGCTGGATAAGTTTTTAATGTTTTTAATTAATGTAAAATGTTTATTTGGCTCAAAAGAATAAGTAATTTCGACCGGTAAGCAAGCACAAGAAAAAATATCTGCGTTACAAATACATTGCAGTCATTTTTCCTTGTGCTCGTGTACGAGTCAACATTACTTGTTTTTCAAGCCGAATCAACATTTTACATTAAGTAAAACCTCTAAAATCCTATCCATCTAGGTAGAAGAGTAACTTACCTTGCCTTTGTTTACATTTATTTGTTGTATATTTGATTTTTTTTAACACTTTTTCAAATTTCTGTGAATTGTAAAACAAACCCACTAATTTAATTCGATTTATTTAAATCATTTGTTGTTTTTCAGTATCTACAAGTTTTTTTTTTTGTTGTTTTTGGTTTCTTTTAGATAATGACTTGAAACGTGTTTTATTTTCAAGGTAATATGCAATATTAAACTTATGCAGAAATTTCTTTTTCAAAATGACACTCATGCTCATTTTTTTTTCACGATATCCTAATTACTTTCAATTCTTTATTGAATCTTCAGGTGATAAAAGATGATTTAACCAAGAATCGAAAGTGTTTGTGATACTTGAATGGATGAGTCTCTTAACTCATTGGGGTCATGGGGTGCACTGCATGAGCGTGTCTTGGGCAAGAATAGTTGGCGGCACTTATCTCTCTCCAAGCCCCGAGCACATGAAGGACCTGGTATTACCAAATGGTCACTAATTTTAGCATTGATCAAGCTCAACGTCGCTTAGCTTCGGTGAACCAGGGGGTTAACATGATTATGCCGTATATTTGCAATACTTATTGGACGTTCATTCACTATTTTTGATTTGAATCCAAAAGATAATTCGAAAAATTGGGAAAATAAATAAAAGGTGTAATCAAACTAAGGAATTTTGTTCTGTTTAACAATGTTTGCTTATATTAAAAAAATACCTATTCCCGGATGAGTAAAATTAATTACCACTTTTATGTTTTCTTGTGAACATTAAAATCAAGATATAATGATATAGCTAGAATTCTAATTTTGATCAAAATCAATTATCAACATTGTTTTTCAAGCCGAATAAACATTTTACATTAAGTAACACCTCTAAAATCCTATCCATCTAGGTAGAAGAGTAACTTATTCAAGATTTTGATTAAAATCCATTATATGATTTTGATCAAAATCCATTATATGATTTTGATTCGAGAAAATGTCTCAGAATCAAAATCAATGCATCAGATTAAAAAAAACTTGAAGTTCAAGGAATCTTGCTTAATGTGAAGATAATGAATAATCAATTTCAATGCAAAGATGAAATATTTGAATTTTCAAAGGTGAAGTTATTTCCATTCAAACCATCTAAAACATTTTAAAATACCCCAAAGAAACTGAAAATTGGAAGATATTTATCATTAGATTTTTAATGTCTGTTGTTAAAATTTCACAAAAAAAAATGGAGTATTTGATTTCTCGTCTTTCCTCTTTTACATTAAACTAAAGTTAATCTGTTTTTTCTGGGCAAAGCTGGGACATGGATCAGCTAGCATATATATCTATATACCTATAAGGTTGAGTGTTTTTCTTACTCTGACATTAATAGTAAAAATCTACTTTTTCTATTTAAAAATTATTAAGACGAACTTCTTAAGATACTCAGACATGGATATGCGAGCGACTTTATGAAAGTTAACTAATTTGAAAAACGAGATTATTCTTTTTTTTATGTTTTCTAATTTAATTTCACTATTATGCTGAGTTCTATTTATGCATAGTTTCTATATTCTGCATAATAATAGCTGTTAAAAGGTTAAAATTGAAAAAACAATATTGACCTTGGCCTGCCATAAATCGACTATACTCTGTCTCTTTTTATTTATTCAAAGTGTAAAGGTGAAACAACGTGATTTTTTTTTGCAGTTTTTGTATACATATAGATTTTAGTCATACGCTAACAAATAATGTGGGAGATCTACATGTTTCGGTTTCGATTCTAGTTGATAGCACACAAGTTTTTTTTTTTACTTTTGAAATCACTACTATATATTAGGTACAATATATTAATCAATAGCTAATTGGATCTATGCTAATAAACACAAAATCTGCATAAGTGACCATGTTGTCTGTGTGCGGCACGATCTCTATCAAACTATTCTGTCAATTTTTGGACAACAGACTTTAAACTTGATATATAAAGGATTTGAACCTGTAGAACAAATTCGATTTGGTTTTTAACCGGTAAAAATAGTTGCTAAGGGGTCAAAATTAAAAAAAATTGAACTTGGCAGGCGTAAGTAGACTAAACATATTATTTCTATGTATACGCAAATATACATTTATAAATTAAAGTTGGTTAATTTTTAAAGTTTTCTTATCGATCCATTGTTAACTCAAAGGATAATAAATAAGGCTGGAGAGCTAAATGTTTTGATGCACGCAAGTCATATTTTCTGTTTAAATCTTTCGAAATCACTAATATATATTGGCTACAATATAATAATCAACAGAGAATTCGCTTTACAATAATAAATACGAAATCTGCATGACTTATATATCATATAAAACGTATTTTATGACAGGCCAACATCCCTCTCTCTCTCTCTCTCTCTCTCTCTCTATATATATATATATATATATATATATATATATATATATATATATATATATAATAAAATAAAAGTTACAAAAAGTTTACTAAGGTAATCAAAATGGTAAACTTAAAATATATTATAAATATTAAAGAGTTAATATTTACAAGTAAAATAAACTCAGCCAGATATAAAAAGCTCAATAAAACCTAAAAGGAAATAGAGCTTATAATATGAACAAATGATTAATAAAATATGTTAAAAGACATCTTGAAAAAGAGTTAAAAACATATTTAATTTTAAAAAAGGAAGCACAAGATAAGTGGATAGTCCTTAATCCGTGGAGTTTCGAAGAAATACTCTCCTTCTCATCAGAGGGCAGGAATTAGCAAAATGCAGGATCGGAATTTGCATATAAAAGTATTTAATGAAACTACAAGTAAGTCAAAGATCTTACTTGGTTAAAAAAGGGTGAGGTAAGGGGAACAGGAGGCAAAAGAAAAATAATAAAAAGATTTCACATGAATGGATAGTCCGGTGAAGGGTAAAGATCCAAAAATGGTAAACTCCAAAACGGTCGAATTTAAAATTTCAATCCACTGGGTAAATTCCAAATGGATTGAAATTTTAAATTCGACCGTTTTGGATTTTACCATTTTTGGATTTTTACCCTTTGAAGTTCATCATCATTAAGTATTGAAGTATCATTTGAAGTTCGACCTTTCAGACGACAAATATCGAAAAATTGGCTAAAAACATTAATATCTTCACCTTAAACTTGGCACTTTTCTACAGGGGGGGGGGTCGCTTTTTTCGCCGATATTTTTTAAAGTTATCCTCTCCTTTCGATTGTCTAGTCTAAATTTTAAAAAATGTCACTTCTGGTTTGGCCGTGGTCGTAACAGTATAGACGTCAGGTTTTTATCCCGTTCTTTTCCTTCTTCGCAGTACGGGTTCGAGCCTGCCTTCCTACTACTACTTTTTTTTTTTTTTTTTTTTGCTCAACATACACATCCAAACACCCGGGCAACGCCGGCCTGAAATGCTAGGGTATATATATATATATATATATATATATATATATATATATATATATATATATATATATATATATATACTTCATTTAATCACATAAATTAATATATGAAGATATAATTTTAGGCATAAAATTTTACTATTTACTTCAACAATTCTGAATACATAGGCAGAGTTAGGTGTTAAGCTATAGAAATATATATGGCAATTAAGTTACACAGAATATTCAGCCTGGCGAATTCTCACGAGAATAAACCGCGGAATATTCTTTGTAGCTTAATTGCCATATATATATATATATATATATAGATAGATAGATAGATAGATAGATAGATATTCAAAGTGAAGTGTTTAAAACGTACTGATTGAATGTTCATTCAAATTTTAGCAGGGCAAATATTTTTGGATAAGTCTTCGTTGGATTTTGGAAGGCACCCAAAATTAGAAATCTTTTGAAGAATTTTCCAACATCATTTTGAACAATATTTATTGCCTGATAGGGAATCACCGCCCGGGCATGATACTTGCGAAATCAATCATGTGTGAATTAGCATGAGTTGCGATTGGACTCCTCATCAAATCAGTTGGTTAACGGCTTGTGGTGATAGGGTGGAGCAAGGAGAGTAACGTTGACAAACGCGTGCACGCTCCCCCTCCCCCGTTCTCTCTCTTCTTTATCTCCTTTTATCATTGGTGCTTTGGAGATGGTAATTAAGCCACTAATTTTCATAGGAATGGAGGTGCTTCGTTGTTAGCCAACCATAAAGAATTTAAAGTGAAGGGCACAATTTGTGTTGATTGTTTTTAATTTTGTTTCACTGCATATTAACTATTTTATAGTTATTTAATTTTGGAACACATTACCTATGATTGTCATTATTCACTCACTAGGAGTTCTCACACAGGTTATCGTCAGAAATTGCTCATTAACAACAACCAGTGGTGTTCCCTGGAGTCTGGGTGACAACAAGTCTCCCCAGATTTCTAGTACTCTCCACCCCATTTAATAAACTATGCAAATGAATTTGCATTATCGCAACATCAGTTTGCCGTCGACTTCTCACTAATAATGGTCATAGGTCTTCACTGGAATTAGGGTGGCAATAAGCCTCCACAACATCTCAGTCTTCTTCGCATAATACAAACCTACAAACTGTTACTAGTTGTGAGTAGAAAGGAATGTTTTATATAATGTGATTTTTACGAATTTTTACATGTCAACTGTAAAAAAATAATTTTTTGCATGTTGTCAACTGTAAAAAAATAATTTTTTACATGTTGTCAACAGTAAAAATAATTTTTTACATGTTATCAACTGTAAAAATAATTTTTTACATGTTATCAACTGTAAAAATAATTTTTTACATGTTGTCAACAGTAAAAATAATTTTTTACATGTTATCAACTGTAAAAATAATTTTTTACATGTTTCAACTGTAAAAATAATTTTTTATATGTTATCAACTGTAAAAATAATTTTTTACATGTTGTCAACTGTAAAAATAATTTGGTAAATTTTCAGATTAGGTCCATCTCCACAATTTTCTTTTAAATGACGACTTTTAAAGGTTTTCGGCCATGCTGAATACGAAAATTCCCTTGAAATTTTGCATAAATAATTAGTTGTCGAGATATAAAAAGTTGTATTATGCATTGTACTCTTTGGCGGCCATCTTTGTTATGCACATAGATTTGTTTATGGCGCGCGTAAAAACGATGGCCGCCAAAGAATACAATGCATAATACAACTTTTTATATCTCGATAACTAATTATTTCTGCAAAATTTCAATGCGATTTCCGTATTCAGCATAGTAGAAAACTTTTAAAAGTCGTCATTTAAAAGAAAATTGTGGAGGTGGACCTAATCAAAAAAAATACCAAAAGTATTTTGCATGTTGTCAACATAAAAAATTTTTTAAATGTTGCAAACTGTAAAAAAAATTTTAAATGTTGTCAACTGTAAAAATTTTTTTTACATGTTGTCAACTGTAAAAATTTTTTTACATGTCAACTGTAAAAAAAAATTTTAAATGTTGCCAACTATAAAAAAAATTTTACATGTTGCCAACTGTAAAACAAATTTTTTTACATGTCAACTGTAAAATTTTTTTACATGTTGTCAACTGTAAAAAAATAATTTCTTGCATGTTGTCAACTGTAAAAATAATTTTTTACATGTTGTCAACTGTAAAACAAAAATTTTTACATGTTAACTGTAAAAAATTTTTTTTACATGTCAATTTCAAAAAAAAATTTAAATGTTGTCATCTGTAAAAAAATATTTTTAGATGTTGTCAACTGTAAAAGAAATTTTTTACATGTTGTCAACTGTAAAAATAATTTTTTACATGTTGTCAACTGTAAAAAAAAACTTTTACATGTTAACTGTAAAAAAATTTTTTTACATGTCAATTTCAAAAAAAAATTTAAATGTTGTCATCTGTAAGAAAATTTTTTTAGATGTTGTCAACTGTAAAAAAAATTTTTTACATGTCGTCAACGGTAAAATAATTTTTGCATGTTGTCAACTGTAAAAAATTTTTTAAATGTTGTAAACTGTAAAAAAAAATTTAAATGTTGTCAACTGTAAAATAAATTTTTAAATGTTGTCAACTGTAAAAAGAAATTTAAATATTGTCAACTGTAACAATATTTTTTAAATGTTGTCAACTGTAAAAAAAATTTTAAATGTTGTCAACTGTAAAAAAAAAATTTTAATGTTGTCAACTGTAAAAAAAAATTTAATGTTGTCAACTGTAAAAAAAATTTTAATGTTGTCAACTGTAAAAAAAAAATTTAATGTTGTCAACTGTAAAAAAAAAATTTTCAATGTGTAAATTTTATTTAATTTTCTTTTCTTTTATTATTTGCTCTTATGATATATAATTTTTTTTTTTGACATACCAGTTCCTGTCAGATCACCAAAGTTAAGCAATGATGAGCCTGGCCAGTATCATATAGGTGACCATTTGGGACTTTCATGTGCTGTATGTGCTCTCCACTTATCTCGACATTGTTTCAAGTCATCCTGGACTTCTCATTGTCACTGGACTCCAGCAGTGCCGATTCAGGAAAGGTGTGGTTGGGGATTGCACCACGCTTGCCTCATAATTACATGCGTAGCTTCCCCTACAGGGGGCAGGCTTTGTCTTTCGAAACTGAACGGAGATATAGTAAATACTGAGTTATTAGGGAAAGTAACCACAAACAAGCTGAAGCGGTATTTCAACATGAACTCCAAAGTCGACCATGGCAGGTTTGAGAAGCAAATCTTAGTTATATATATATATAAAAGACAAAAGTGGCGCGCGCGTTTTTGTATGTCCAAGAAAGGCTTTTCTTGGAGGAAAGGGTGTCTCGGGGTGGGGTACTATGTTTTAGAACTTTTTATATACTCCCTAGATTATAATATCTACGATTTGCGAATGCACGTCGTATCTACATTTATTTACATCAACTTTCATAAAATTTACGCTATTTCTTCCTCTCGCATGTTTGTTCAGCTTTTTCGTATAAAAGCGAAACTAATCGAACGCAAAAGCAGCTTCCTGGCCTTTTGTGGCATGACGTCAAGAAAGCAATTAGCTTTAATCAATGTGGGGGAAACCCCTCATATCAAACAATTGCTATTCATTTGGACACTTCCTTTTTATGGGGAGCTAGTTTTCCCCAACACCGTGGGGATACAAATAAATAAAACTGTGGAAAGCTGAACTGGCCTTCAGCCAACCTTCATTTCTGCACTTGTGAGCAAGTAAATTTTTTGATTGACATCGCTAAATTTGACCGCTTTTCACTTCCTATGGCCTCGTAGCTTAGCGGTAACTTTCTTTTCTGCCTTCGGGTTCGTAACGGGTTCGAACCTCTCTCCCTACTAACACTTTTTTTTTCTTTTACACCTCCAAACACCTGGGCAACGCCGGATACCCCGCTAGTCCAATGATAAATCAAACAACACAGATAAACCTTTCTTCTGTGTAAACTTGACATTTCAGGCTGGCAGATAAACGTAAAAACGAACATGTATCCTAGCGCATTCACAATGTGCTTTCCTTCATTTAGCATGACTATACAAAAGCCCCCTAAAAATAAGGAACAAAGGACAGATAACTCTGATCCCAATAGAATTAAAAAAGAAATACATCTGAACCTTATTCCTATTACTATTAATGCATTCTGAAACATTTTTAACATTACATATGGCATATTCCCATTAACACAAAGTTCATTTAGATCACCAAGTTATGCAACGTTGTACCAAGATACATGACCATTTGAGAATTACAAGTGATGCGCCTGCTTTCTGCTTATCTCGGCATAGTGTCAAGTAGTCCTGGACTTCTCTTTGTGCTGGACTCAAGGAAATTCGGGAGAGGTTGGTGATTGCACAACCCTTGCCTCACAATTACATGTACTGGTACCCTTGCAGGGGGTATCCATTGTCTCTTGAGACTGAACGGACGCATGAAAACATTTATAACACACTTATCCTACCAAGGCTTGAGAGTCTAGTTTACCTTACTATTTCAACCATAACTCGAAGTGGTTATGGATTCATCCTTTTCCGATATTTATTATAGAAAGTGGCATCTCGACTTTCTATCTTATGGCCCTTAGTATCACCAACCTGCCACTCTGCCATATACAGGGTGGAATGCTAAAAGAAAATAACACTGCAAATTTATTTTTAAACTTTTATTGAAAAAAATCAATTCAGATAACTTGATTATGTAGTACAGCTGACATCTATTCAATGTAGCCACCTTCAGCCTCAATCACCGCCTCGATACAGGTCTGGGACTGGGAGCATGCCTTTTCACAAGCGCTGGCGGGAGCATGGCGAATACTCAGCGAACGGCGGTGATCAGACTAGTTTTGGTGTTGTGGGAGGTCATGTTGGTGATGTTCTTGACAAATGAGCAAACGAAGTAGTCCAGCAGGTTCACGTCGGAGGAGGAGGTGAGGAGAGGGGCAGTAAGAGAAGGATACAAAGTCGTAGTACTCCTTCTGAAGCCAAGTCCAGGTCTCTTTGGACTTGTGAGTCGGTGCTGAGTCCTGCTGCCACACCCAGGGTCTGTTAGCAGCCACCTGATTGCACCAGGGGATCACCACATTCTTCAGTATACTTTCAAGCCAACTTCGAAGATGTGAGGTGGCATGATGTGATCCTCACTTGAAACTACACCAAAAACTATAATCATAACTGGAAACTTTGTTTTCATCACCCTGGGCATGTCCCTGTTATTCGTGGAATTTCAGTGATGCAATTTGAGGGGGCTGGCCATGGTCCTGTTGTCATAACTCGTATCCGTAGAGAGCATGAGTTGTACAGCAGTGCATCCCCGATCTCGCTCGTTGAACATTGTCTCACTTTCAGACATGATAGAAGGCTCCTATTCGTCTTGAGATTTATACACAACTGGCCAACTAGTAGATGGTCTACAACCAAAAAAGAAAACCGATCTTCATCAAACGGAAATGGAATCATGTCGTCTTTTCTAGGGCGACAATTTTATCGATCCATGTAAATACTAACAGATCTCCATGTCAAATAAATGCAAAGTTCTTCCCTTGACTACTACAACTGCAGATGATCTGTGTATCACATATGAATTTCTTTGAGGTAAATAAAGTTGGCACTTGAATATTACGAAATAATCACCCATGACCAGGCTCAACATTGCTTAACTTCAGTGATCTGATGAGAATCGGTAAGTGAACATAATTATGCAGCATATCGAACTATACACCTGTAAATTGTCTTATATTCAATAACACAAAAATCGATTTCTCTGATAATGTTATGCTAATGCGTATTTTATAGAAATCAACGTTTGTCGATTTACTTTCAATCATTTCTTTTTTTACAAAAAATGTCAGAAACTATAAATTTTTTTAAACACCTGGTGTAAACTCAAGATAGATTATTATTTGTCTCATTTCCACACTTTGCAAGTACCTCTCCTCACAAGCACATCTCTCTATGTATAAAGTTAGGTATGTATATATGTTTCTTCATATATATTTTTCCAGTTCACTCCTAAACTATTAAACTGATCACTATAACTCATGAAATTTATATTTTCGACAACGCGGTAACATACGCACATTATAATTATTTTTGTAAACTTTACCATTCAAAGGATGTATTCTACCTCTCACTCCTGTAAACTAATCGCTCCAGACAAGCTGTGAAGTCATTTGATTTAAGGAGCTAACAAGGACAAAAATGATTATCACAAAGACATGTGATGCCTATTGGCCTTAGTCTTGAAAAGACCAAGGCTATATGTGGGACAAAAAACAACAGCAGGAATTCCACAAGAAAGAAGCTACTGGACTAGAAGCTGTATTACAATGGTATCAAAACAGTGCATTGATGGAGACCACTAGACCAACGAGTCAAAAGAGCTGAAACAAAGGAAGCAGGGAATATGTAAGACAATTCTGAAGAACACAAGCCATATTAATATTTACAGACTAGCAGCATCACGTCTGTGAGAGAGAAGCTGCAGAAAAGAAGAAAGGGTGAGGCCGAGCCAAATGACAGCTACGTCTCTGCACAAATATGACAACAGTATCCCATACATGTTGCTTATACCTCTCTTGGGACGGGTATTTTTCCTAGTTTATTTAACAAGACTTGTGGAAATTTTACGGAATGAGAAATATATTTAATTAATAATTATGTTTTGATAAAGCTCATATTTTTCTGGATAATGCCGAAAACTATTTTTTTGGCAGAAAATCAATAACATGCAGCAACTATGAGTTTATTAACATTTCTATGAAAATAGTGTCTATTGTATTTTAAACATGGAACTGATTCAAATGAGATAAATTAATAAGTACTAATAAATAATCAAAAAAGTAATATTGTGCTACGTAGTTCAATAAAAATAATAAAATCACATTGTAAAAATAATAAAATCACATTGTAAGAGATAATCTTTAATTTACTCCATCAGTCCAGCACCTCTTGACAATGTTCTTTTTTTCCCCCTGCTACTTTCGAATGTCCCCTTTTTTATGCAACGTTTCACTTAGTTCTTTCTTCGGTGAAGAACTGCTGCACATGAAATTACGGCGAGCAATTTCCTCACACCATTTAAACAATGGTCATATATTATTATTATGTATCCGAAAACGAGTCTACATCAAAAGAAGATCATTCTAATATTCTTGTCCACAGTTGTCAGATTGGCCTTTTAAAAACCAAATTTCGCGAATTTGGCCTTTTATTTTTTTTAAACAGTGTTATATAGGAGTCTTATTAAAAGAGAGTCTTAGAGAGAGTTTTATAAAGAGGGATGTTGTTGCGTTCTGTTATCGTGTTATGACGCGATTCATATATATTAAATGTTCATACTTAGAAGTGTAATAGAAGCTCTTTGAGTGTTGAGACATTGTGTAGACAGTCTTAGTGTTCACATTGTAGATATGAGATGTCGAGACGTGTATGTAAAGACATTTTAAAACACATGATATATAAGACATATAATAACAATTTTCACTTTACCTTTTGGTAGAATTACAACACTAAGACGACGTTTATAAAAACACATGATGGGTTTATTTCTTCTCCCGACCGGTTGTGGTTTTTTTTTTTTTTTTTTTTTTTTTTTTTACACAGTGATCACCACTTATCAAGGCCCGGAAGCCACTCAGGGATAAGGGTTATTGTAAGTACATCACGTTAGTGAGGAGATTTTATGAAGTGTTTAATTAGGGGGGTGGTTCATTAGGAATTTGTTAACATTAGACTTGAAGACATCCAAGTTGTAGTCCGGAGGGAAGCAGGCAGACGGAACAGAGTTCCACAGACGTGCAGTTCTAAGAAAGAAGCTTTGCTCATGAAATCCGCGTTTTGATTTAGGCACAAATATAGAGTGGGGGAAATTTTTCACAGTGGATTCAGCTAGACGGGTGTTTTTCGTGAAAGATTGGCGAGGGGGGACCAGGGATTGGAGTTCAGACGAGCACCTGCCATGAAAATAACGATAAAACAAGGATAGGCTCGCAACGTCTCTTCTGTGGGAGAGGGGTTGCAGGGTAGAGAAAAGGGCATCCCCCACTAAACCACGAAGTCTATTTTGTACTCTGTCAAGGCATGATAGGCTGTTTTTGGCAGCTCCTGCCCAGATATGGCAACAGTATTCCATCCTTGGCCGTACTTGGCTTTTATATAGATAGAGAATTGCATCAGTAGTGAGATATCTTCTGGAGCGGTAGAAGGATCCCACCATCTTTCCTGCGACCTTGGCCACAGACTTGATGTACGTGTTCCATTTCAGATCAGGAGTAAAGGTCAAACCCAGAAGCTTGTCAAAACACGGGGCCTCACCCAGATGAGAGCCATCCATCACAATTGATGCCAGCTGGGGATCAGAGCGTTGATGATGTAAGGATAGGAGTTTGGTTTTGGATGCATTAAAGGTAACTAGCCACATCTTCCCCCACTGAACCACGCGCTCGAGATCAGAGGAGAGAGAATCCGAGAGAACTTCGTCATTTACAGCCTTTGATGTGTTGCCGTAGATGGTCGTGTCATCAGCATAGATGTCAACGAATGATTTAAGTATGCGTTTAGGGAGGTCATTGATGTAGATCAGGAAGAGAGTTGGGCCCAGGATTGACCCCTGAGGGACTCCAGCATTTATATTGCAGGCCTCCGATTTTTGTCCATCTACCACTACTCTTATGAGCCTATCAGAGAGAAATGATTCAATGATTGAGAAAACATTTCCAGTTATACCGTAGCTGGAAATCTTGTTAAGTAGACCCTTATGCCATACTTTGTCAAAGGCCTTTGATATGTCGAGAGCAATTGCCCTAGAAAGGAAGCCTTTGTCAAGAGATTCACTAATCCTGTGGGATATAACCGTCAGCACATCTGCGGTAGATCTTGCAGAGCGGAAACCATATTGTGTGTCACTAAGAAGGTTATTCCTGCTGAGGTGGTTTACTATTTCTCTATTTAATATTGATTCCAGTAACTTACTCATAACACAGAGAAGACTTATTGGTCTGTATTGAGAGGGAGATGACTTATCACCTGAATTCTTAAATACAGGGCAAACTGAGGAGGTCTTCCAGGGGGTCGGAAAGCACTTCTCCTTAAGGCAGCGCTTAAATAGTTTCGTAAGTATGGGAGCAAGTTCTTGTTGAAGCTTTTTTAACACTATAATTGGGATGCCATCAGGGCCAGTTGCTTTACTGGAATCTAGGTTTTTTATTAGCTTGGCGACCTCATGCACGGATATTTGTATGTTACCTAGCTTGTTCTGTGTTATAGGAGGAAATATGGGGAGTTGATGGCCTTCATCGCATAGGGTAGAATTAGCTGCAAAGTTCTTTGCAAATAGTTTGGCCTTGTCTGATGCTGACGAGATAACCTCTGGTCCATTGATAATGGTTGGGATAGAACGCACACTTCTGTTCAAGATCCTATTTGTTATTTGCCAAAACTGGTGGGAACCAAGCCGCTGATCAGCTACCTTGGATTTAACAGACTGGGCATATAGCTCTCTTGCATTTTTTATTACTCTTTTACAGTGGTTGCTGGCAGTCCTGAAAGCAACTTTAGTCTCAGTGCATCTATTACGTTGGTAGTTATGGAAAAAGTGATTTCTGTGCGCGATAGCAGCAGCACATTCTGGGGAGAACCATGGCTGGCTGTTAGGTTTTTGTTGGAATTTTTTAGATGGTATGAATTGGTCTATGCCTACAATTAACCATTCGGTCAGATCTGATACTATAGAGGACACTTCCTTTTTAAACATGGAGTGCAGAGGTAAATCAGATATGAATGTACGGAAGCTATCCCAGTCAGCCATAGAGTATCGGTATACAGTACGGTGGAGGGGTACGTCTGATGGCTTCTTACATTTTGTTTTTATCTTAACTGATACGACGGAGTGGTCGGAGGATCCTAAAGGAGAATGAACGGTACATGAACATAGCTCAGGGGAAGTTGAAAGAAAAAGGTCTAAGAGGCTTGCATATTGATTGGGTGTATCGGGCACACGGGTGGGTTCGCGAACAATCTGAGTGAGGTCATAAGCAATGGCAAAATCATGACAAAACCTCCCCTCATCATCTGTCTTATTTGAATGGGTTAGCCATTCCACGTTATGGACGTTGAAGTCACCACAGATGTGGATGTTAGCCGAGGGATGTGAAGACAGTATGTGGTCTATTTTCTCAGATATGCTCTTAAAGATAGTAACTCCGCTGTTGTGGGGCCTATAGAGGGCAAATATAAATACAGTGGTGTTAGCAAGTGCAACCCTGAAGCACATATAGGGTAAATTAGGATCTTCTCTAGAGATATCCCTGCCACATGGGAAGCCATCCTTAATGTAGGCACATATTCCCTGCCCATGGCGATCTTGGGAGTCAGATTTAGCTGTTAAATTGGAGTATCCATTAATTATGAACTCATCTAGGGAAGTGGTCGGCCCTATTCCAGTTTCACATAGAAATAATATGTCCGGTTTCGTCTCCTGTAATTGGGTTTCAACCTCTGGAAGGTTGGAACGTAGACCCCTGATATTGGAGAAGGAGACCTGGTAGTAGGGGTCTACGCTGGAAGATGGGGTTCTAGGTTTAATCGAGTTTTTATTCTGGAGATATTTCATGTTGAGGTTTTGGGATTTGTGGAATAGGTCGGCATACTTGGTTAGAGCAGTACAGAGAGGGAAAGTAAGAGAGAAAAAGACAGGAAAAATTTTTTTTTATTTGTAGCACACGAAAAGGTAAAGCCGTAACAATTACCCACTAGTATGGCATCGAGAGGCCCCACCAGAGACTACTGCATGGTCCAGATCCACTCACCAAATGGCAATACAGCAGTCCCAGTACTTTGCGCCTGCTGATAGGACAGCCTCCTTAGTGGTTAATCCAAGGTTCGGGTCCCTGACTATCAGGCGGATAACGTCAGCCCAGACAAAACGTTTACCTCCAGCACCCTTACTAGTGACATGGCAACAAGGACAGACAAAGACAGAAAAATATCCGACATCTCAGACTACTGGTCACCAAGTAGTACCGACCTTTAAGCAGCTTTTTCTTCACCCTTTGTCAGAAACATCACTCATTGAATGAGGACTGAATGACAAAATAGGAGAAGCGAGAGTTACTGGAGCTGCCGATAACACATCCACTGTATTATCTACTCTCCATTTAAAAAATGGTTTTCTGAGTCAAGAATTCAAAGCTTCACATTCTAAGTTTCAAAAGTGACCGTCACGTTCTAGACGTTCGAATCCCAACTGCAGACTATCGTCTGTCGTCCTCAGACTCTCTCTGCCTCTCCCTCAGTTTCTCCTTGCTTAACTCTAAAGTTTCTCACTATATCGAGAACTTCCCCTTTTCCATGACGTCATACACATGTTAAAACATGTGTCTTCTTTCACGTGTTCTGGAAATGCGTGTCCAAAACTTTTTCCTTTGTTTACAAAAGGATTTTTAACCTATATTCCCAGTAATCTATATTTCCAATATGTTAAAAACATGTTTATTAAATTATCTTGTAGTTGCATTCTTTCAATTGAATTTTCATAACAGAATTGATAATGCACATTCTTTTCTTAAAACTATTTTATCTCTAAGCTTAACAATGGTTTGTTTTACATTCCATTTACTAATTCTCTATCGTAATCTATTTCTAAACCTAAATTACGAGGTTCGAATTTCGTCTATTCGATTTCATTTTCATTTAAACTAAATCTCTTTTTTTTATACTTACATGAAAAGGGGACAGCCCTTATCATGTAACAACAGTGTGGCCTTAAAAAAATTGTATTTGGCCTTTTTTAAAACGTAACTATGGATTAATCAAGGTAGGAACAAGAATAGATAATAGTAGACACCACCCATCGACACCAAAGTACTATAATGTTGGATTCATATTACATTGTTATAGTGATGTGAATGGAAACGTTTGGGGAGGCAATCATAAAGTAACACCGAGTGGAGGTTAGACAAATCATTTTTAGACAGGGTTCAAAAAAGAGTCGCCAATGTAATAGGTCCCACACTATCAGCTAGGCTTCAACTGCTGTCCCATCGACGAAATGTTGCATTTCTCTGCTTGTTTTACAAATGTTTTAATAGTAGGTGCTCCTCTGACGAACTGCAAGCCCTTGTATCTCTTTTACATAAATACCTCCGACAAACCCGACAAGCAGCAAAATCCCACCCCTACACAGTAGAAATTTCTAGATGTAAGAAAGCCTTCTACTCTGATAGTTTCTTCTCCAGGACTATTAGACTTTGGAATTCCCTTCTGGATCCCTGCTTCCCTGACTGTACTGACATGCAGAAGTTCAAGTGTAATGTGAACAGACATCTTGTTCCTCAACTCCCTATATTGTATCCCTGCAACTTATGTTCTAGATAGTAGCCCCCTACATCAAAGTGGCACTGTGTCTTGTTTGGGATGAAAATGCAATTAAAAAAAAATCACTTCTGATGGAACCCTTATCGCTTTCTTAAATGGTAATATTTCAACGATGAAAGACGTTTTTTTTGCATGCTGCTCCCCAAAATGGAATCAGCATGTGTCGGTCGACTGATGATATCTCTTCTATCACTCTCTTTTTTTCTCACACACATAAAACTCAACCTGTTTTTTGTTGTTTGTGTGGGTGAACGGTTATATTATAGAGAGTAATAAGTGTACCCTGGGTTGACTTTCGGCAGCCGCATAACTTCCACTTATTTTGTTCTTTATTCTTCACATTTTATGAGCGATATTTCCGACAGAGAAAGTAAAAATTGTTGTTTTCAGGGTTTGAATCTCTCCACACAACATTTATAGGTGGTTAATTTTTTTTACCTTGAAGTTTTCTTTCACTGCTAGACTAAGGCCATACCTCGATTGATTTCCATAAGAAAGAAAAAATAAAGGTGAGCTGTCCCTTAGAACCCTCCCTTTTACACACACACAAACCCACACACACACACACACACACACACATACACACACACACACACATATAAGAGAAAAGAAATTAAGACTGTGAGTTGAAATTTACGATCAAATTTATTGTTCGACTGAATTTTTGACTATAATAAATTACAGTTTCACTTAATGCCATAACCAGAAAAATTCTAGCATTCCTACAAATATAATTTGCTGATTTCTTTCTGTCCTCTGATAAGAAGAATAGCAAGATTAGCATTCTTTGAAACTCCGTGGAATAAGGACTTTGCGAATTGTTTTTTTGAAATATTTAGTCGAACAATAAATTTGATTGTAAATTTCAACTTACAGTTTTAATTTCTTTTCTCTTATAAGCTCTACTTTCTATTATTTGTGTATTGAGCTTTTTTTTATTTGGTTGGGATTAAAATATCTGTATATAAATACTTGGTATTTATATTAGATCGAAGTTTACAATTGCTTATATGCAGTAAACATTATATATATATATATATATATATATATATATATATATATATATATATATATATATATAGTGATACATGATATACCATTAGCGTATTAAGCGATGCTCTTTGTGTAAACAAATCGAGCTTAGGTATTCGGACGATGTCAAACATCGTTAATTCACTACCCGCAGAACAGCTGCCGATTTAGCGTAATGGTTCAAAGCCTTGACTGTCACACGGGCGGTCAGGTTTCGATCCTGGTTTGAGGTAGTTGCCTGTCTAGCCGCACTGATGAACTGTGATACAGCGAAACAGTACTGTATGTGGATGACTATATATATATATATATATATATATATATATATATATATATATATATAAACATTGTAAGGAGTCTACGGATTTCAGACTACGAAGTTCAATAGGAGTCTTGATAAAAATGTTGAAACGTTGATCGATCCACGTAGACTCCTTAAAATGCTTATATAATTTTATTTGTATAAAAGTTCTAGACACGTATTGAGAACTGTCGAAGAAATATTAGTTTTTATTTCATGTTAACAATATACGTGAATTATTTTTTGGATTTTTTGGACTATTATTCTCATCTTGGTTGTTTTTTCCACAACGTTTCAGCCGATGTAACCGCCGGCCATCTTCAGGTGTATTCACACTGGATTTTATTCGTAAATAGTGAAAAATGTTTGTTTTTTGCTTTCCCGACGAACACAGTCTTTAGAAATTCAAAACCCATTTTTTGGGGGGTTCATTCCGTTTTTTTGATATGATGTATGTATATATTTGAGATGAGGATTGATAATTATGCATAAATATACAGGAACTTAATTAATCAATTTTATATATATATATATATATATATATATATATATATATATATATATATATATATATATATATATATATATATATATATATATCTCCCGTGCTCAGGAGAAGCATCAGCCTTGTATTGAAATAATCGATGTCATGAAGTACAGAATAGGTAAGGGTTGGGGCATCTAATGACGTGTACTATGAAAAACTTAAACCACAAATGATGACATGTATCGACATGTTACACTAAAAAAAATTTTTGTATTATTAAATATCGGAAGCAAAATTTACACATGCTTAGTTAAATATTTAATTACTAATCCAACGTAATGAAAAATGAAAACACAGAAATATATATATATATATATATATATATATATATATATATATATACACAGACATGATAGAAAATAATAGACATATATAGAAACAGTGTATTACAATAAACATAATTTATCGAAAAAAAAAAATGACCACAAATTTAATAACTAATACTTGGTTTACATTTCCTTTGCTGTTTTTATGCTACGACCCTTCTAGGCATGGCATTGATCAGTTGGCGAATATCATCTTGAAGAATTTCTTGCCATCTCTGACACAAAAATGCTAAAAGTTCTGGCTTAGAAGATAGCTTCTATTAACGTTTTGGATAGATTGCGGTTTAAATTGGGTTCATATCCGGAGATTAACTAGGCAATCTTGGCTCAGTCAATATTATGTCGCCCTAGCATAAATAAATAGGAAAACTTGATTCATTTTACCACTTAAGAATATTGGTAGGAGTCCTTCATGTAATATTGAAACATATTTAGCAGAATTGATGTTTCCTTTGCTCGCCACCAGGTCTGAGCGGCCATCACTCCCAATTGCACCCCATAACATAACCGAGAACCCCCCTGCCCATGTTTCAGCGTTGGATGTAGTCTTTTTTAAGTCAGACTCTTGCTGAGGGATCTTCCATGCCAATACTCTTCCACTGTTGGGAAATAATGCAAATCGTGACTCATCAGAGAAAATAACATTTCTTATAGGTCTCTCCACTATCTCAGGAGCTCAATCTTTTCTGCACTTGATATTGGCAGGATGAAGAGGTTTCCTTCTCGCAGCTCTACCATAGTAGCCTAGCTTATCAAGATGCCTGACAGCTATTCTGGGACTGACACCAGCTTGTGTTGCAATGTCAGCGGCTTTGTATCGAGAATCTTGTTCAACATTTCTTTTCACAAGGCACAACGTCCTTTTAGAGAGCCCATGTCTGGGCAGGAGGTGCAAAAAACAGCCTATCCTGCCTTGACAGAGTACAAAATAGACTTTGTGGCTTAGTGGGGGATGCCCTTTTCTCTACCCTGCAACCTCTCTCCCACAGAAGAGACGTTGCGAGCCTATCCTTGTTTTATCGTTATTTCTATGGCAGGTGCTCGTCTGAACTCCAATCTCTGGTCCCCCCTTGCCAATCTTTCATGAAAAACACCCGTCTAGCTGAATCCACTGTAAAAAAATTTCCCCCACTCTTTATCTGTGCCTAAATCAAAACGCGGATTCCATGAACAAAGCTTCTTTCTTAGAACTGCACGCCTGTGGAACTCTGTTCCGTCTGCCTGCTTCCCACCGGACTACAACTTGGATGTCTTCAAGTCCAACATTAACAAATTCCTAATGAACCGCCCCCTTAAGTAAACACTTCATCAAATCTCCACACTAACGTAATGTACTTGCAATAACCCTTATCCATGAGTGGCTTCCGGGCCTTGATAAGTGGTGACCACCGTGTAAAAAAAAAAAAGAAAGATTTCTTGCTATTTTCCATTAACTAAGACCACCATGTTGAGCCACGATTTGTCCTTGCAGAAATTCTGATAGGTCTGATGCTTCTTTGATTCGTGCCATCCTTCAATGTTGTTAGATGCAATTTTAATGAGATACTCAGTTATTTCAACACTATTCTTATCTGTAAATATAATTAAACATATATTAATCTTAGGAAAAATATTTATCTTAGTGTCTTTTCTTTTCTGTCATGTCTGTGTATATGTATATATATTAGTGTTGGGATGATTAATTGGAATCAGAATCAGTATCGGGAATCGGAAAAGTCGGAACTTTTGTGGGTATCGAAATCGGTATCAGAATCGGAATAATTTATGTCTATTTCCGATGCCATAAACGATTCTTTCAATTGTCTTTGTTATTCGATTTTGTTTAAAGCAAAATCTTCCCCTGCTAGCAGTAATGATTAAATAATAAATATTCACTGATTTTTAAACTACCAGTAAAACTAAAATCTACAGATCATCCGATACAAATGTACTTTTACGCTTGAGAAACTATCTGCATATTTTACACGGGTTTTTATGGTAATCCAAAATAAATAACAACTCTATTGTTTAATATTTAAAGATTTATAATGAATCAGAATTGGAATCAGTAATTGTATCGGAATCAGGAATTTTGTATGGAATCTGTAATTGTATCGGAATCGGGAATAATATTGGAATTGTCCCATCACTCATATATATATATATATATATATATATATATATATGCACTTTCACATTATGTGGCCCAATATCTACTTATACTTTGGAAAATATCCAGAACGACCACCCCCTAACGTTACTGACCTCTCTAGGTGTAAAGGTCTAAGAGCAGGTCAGAGATATGGAGATGGACAAATACGAATTACAAGTAAACATTTCTTCTCATAAGATATACTCTTTTTCCTATACTACCTATTCCCCACCGTACACACCCACAATACACTGAAGATGGCAAAAGGAAGCGGGCAAAACTCTTTTGACAAATATTTTTGTCATAGGATAATATATATATATATATATATATATATATATAATATTATTTAAGAGATGTTTAATCGACTAAAATAAGGGAAAGAAAAAAGCGGGAAACTTATATATTATATATATATATAATTAAATAAAATAAGTCGATTAAAAAAGAAGCCAAACGTGTAATTATTAAAACCGGAAGTGCTTTTTGTCAGACCACTTTCTCAAGGATGTTACGTCTGAAAATATTGGTAGAAATTATAGACAGCGAGAAAGGGGTAGGAAAAAACATTCATGAATGAAAACCTAACCTAATGTGTCTACCTAAATAATCCTAACTGTAACCTGAGGTTTCTCTGCTTGCACAAAATAGGGGACCTAAAATTGATAGCAAGCGCCTCGAGTACAGCCAGGTGGAACTTACCGCAAATGTTGACACGTTGATCGATCCGCGTAGACCCCTTACAATATTTATTTATGTAAAACCTCTACACATGTATTGAGCACTTTAGAAGAAATATTGGTTTTTACTTCATGTTAATAATATATATACTTTCGTCGGCGTTCGATTCATGGGAAAATCATGTTTAATTTTCGATTTTTGAGCGATTATTCGGAAAAATAGGTAACTTTACATGAATAGGGAGGATGTTTTTTTTCATGTTTGAGTGATCCGTCCGTGAATTTTCATTTTAATATACTTTCATAGAAATGTTTCTGTTATGGCAAAAAAACAACTATTTTCTTTACGTCACAAGTGTCACGCTCATACATGAATTCCATAGCTAATATAACATACTGACCCAACGGGTCAAGGTTAGTCTAATATATATATATACACCATGGAAATAAAAATTTTCCAATTAAGTATTGAATAACGCCAAGTTCTTTTGGGTAGCTAAATTACGCATTTTACTTCAGTTTTCCTTCTCCTAGATGCATATATATATATATATATATATATATATATATATATATATATATGTATATATTTTTTTTAAGGGGGAGATAGGCTCTGTCTATTGCCCGGCTTTCATACTCCTTCTTTGCCTATTGGCCAGGCATAGAGGTACTATCACAGGGACTCGCCTGAATCACCCAGTGGTTGACCTTGTTTCCTGACTAGGGCAATGAACGCCACTTTTCTCCGCTTCCGCCACATCCCATCCCCCTAAACTGGACACAGTGGGGTGCTTCAGTGCCATATATGTCGGTGCAGTTGGACTGGGCTGGCTTTGCCTAATGGATTGAGGGTACCGGATTGACAGTTCCTGGCTGCTGTTTCCGACTGATAGTACAGGAGCCCTAACTCTTTGGTAGCGCTTAGAGTGGCTGCTCCATCAACAGTTGTAAAATATCAGGATGTTTGTAGTGCCATATCGAGCATGGAAAGGGACCCTGCACTCATCCCCGGTGGGCTTTCCTGAGACCACAATCCTGTGGGTGAGGACAGCTGATGGTCTACTTGTATTGTATGTCTGGTATTCTGCACAACTACTTGTCCAGCACCTCATCACTCACTCACCCTAACTGAAACTTTTAAATTAAATTAAATGACAGCTCAAGCAAAAGTTACGTTTAAACCAGGACCAAACTCAAAGAAAACCGACCTGCCTCCTCCATTGAGGCTTTCATTTACTAATATCCGCGGGCTTAGAACTAACTTAGATGATGTTGAGTCATTTCGCCTTGTAAACACCCCGGATATCTTAGCATTAAGTGAAACTAACCTTCACTCCTCCATTCCCTCTAACCACTTTAATATGCCTGGTTATCTCCCACTCTACCGTAAGGACTCGGACAGACATATGCATGGGCTTGGAGTCTATATTCGTAACACCCTCCCCTTGACTAGAGAAATAAAACTAGAATCAGACGACCAGGCCTTTATGTGCTTCAGACTAAATATGCAACACAATATTAGCTACTTGTATTTTCTCTACCGCTCTCCCTCAAACCAAGACTGTACCCTAATAAACAAAGTCTCAGACAGCATAGATATAGCACTCTCCCTCGATACTAGCGCACAAATACATGTATTTAGTGACTTCAATGTCCACCACAGTAACTGGCTAGGATTCTCTAATCACACAGACGTAGCTGGTAGCACAACACATAGCTTCTCTATATCCCATTCCCTATCTCAGTTCATTACATTTCCGACACGTTTCCCAGCCCACTCAGGAATGCTGATCACGCTGTGATAATGGTAGAAATCAGCCTAAATTCTCGCCCTTAAACTGAAAACTCACTACTCAAAACAACGAGGTATTACAAAAAGGCTGATTGGGAAGCCATCAGGAAACTCATCAGAGATGCCCCATGGCAAAATATCTTTAATCTTCCAGCGGAACAGTGTGCAAATGAGACCACTGAATGGTTCAAAACTGCAATTGAAGCATATGTTCCCACGCGGAAATTCTATAGCAAGCCCCACTCTCCCCAATGGTTTACTTCTGCTTGTGCAGCTGCCATTTGTCAAAGGCAGCATGCGTTCCGCAGATTCAACCGACATAAGTCCAGCTCAAATAAACAGAAATTTATAGAAGCTAGAAATAATTGTAAGAGAGTGATAGAGACAGCTAAGACAGATTACTCTGAAACCACCAGAAAACGCATCGAAGCACAGAAATTAGGAACCCAGGATTTTTTGGAAAATCTACAACAGCGTAGTAAATAATGGACAGTCAACTATTCCCCCACTATCAAACAATCATGAGGTTGTTTGCACGGCAACTGACAAGGCTAATCTGCTTGCCAGTCAGTTTGCCTCAAACTCCACACTGAACTCGGTACACCACTCCCTCCCTGATTTTCCTCTGCGAACAGACGCCACACTAGACGATTTGAAAATCACCCCTTCTCAGGTACATGCTATTATAAAAAACCTAGATACCTCAAAAGCATGTGGACCAGATCTCATCCCGGCTGTGCTATTAAAAAAATGCTCTGCCGAGGTTGCTCCAGTTCTCTCCAAACTTTACAATAAATGCCTTAACGAATCTTGCTTTCCCGACTGCTGGAAAACCGCCTCTGTGTTACCAGTCTTCAAGAATTCTGGTGAAAGAACTGACCCACTAAATTATCGCCCCATTAGCCTCCTCCCTCTTTTCGCCAAAATATTTGAGTCCTTAGTTAATCAAGCCCTAGTCCAGCACCTAACAGCTGCTAAACTCCTGACTGACAAACAATATGGATTCAGGCAAGTCAGTTCAACAGCAGATATCTTAACTGTAGTTTCTGAACGTATATACCGTTCATTGGATAAAACAGGGTAGGGTAGAGCGGTAGCCCTTGATATATCTAAGGCTTTTGACAGGGTATGGCACGATGGTCTTCTAAGGAAAATTAGATCATATGGAATCACTAGAAGAATTCATAATGTAATTAAATCCTTCTTAAGTAATAGAAAAATCAAAGTTGTCCTCGACGGTCGTACATCTAAACAATATGACATAAATGCAGGAGTACCTCAGGGGTCTATCCTTGGACCTCTATTATTCCTGATATTCATAAATGACCTCCCTGATAATATTGTTTCGGAGATGGGTATATTTGCCGATGACACCACTCTCTATAACAGATATGAGGGGAAAAAAAATGAACACATATCCAAGGAAATGGCAGAAACACTAAATGATGACCTCCAATCTGTAGTGGAATGGGGACAAAAATGGTTGGTCACATTCAATGCTGCTAAGACCAAGCATGTTTCCTTCAATAACTACAAGAAACCTTCTCTACCACCAATAGCAATGGCCAAGAACACATTGCCTGAAAGTACTTCTTTTAAACTCCTCAGCCTAACGTTTACAGGGAATATGGACTGGAATAGATACATTGAGAGTATTGCCAAGGCTGCTGCAAGCAAGGGGTGCTCCCTCGTCCGTGCTAGAAAACTACTTACGCCTGACAGTATCCTATACCTCTATAGGGCCACCATTCGCCCATGTATGGAGTACTGTTGTCACATCTGGGTTGGTGCATCTGCTGCTTGTCTCTCGCTCCTGGACAGGGTTCAAAAGAGAGTCGCCAACCTCATAGGTCCTGAACTGTCATCTAGGCTTCCGCCTCTGTTCCATCGACGAGATGTTGCATCCCTCTGCCTGTTCTACAAATACTTTAATGGTGAATGCTCTGACGAACTGCAAACACTTGTACCTCCCCGACGTAACTACCCCCGACAAACCCGACAAGCTACTAAGTCTCATCCCTTTACAGTAGAGATCCCTAGGTGCAAGAAAGCCTTTTACTCCAATAGTTTCTTCCCCAGAACTTTGGGTCTTTGGAACTCCGGGATTCTGCTTTCCCAACTGCACTGATATGCAGAAGTTCAAGTGTAATGTTAACAAACATCTTTCTACTCATCTCCCTTCATAATGACCCCGCTAATTAAGTCCCTGATAGTAGCCCCCTGCTTCAAAGTGGCACTGTGCCTTGTTTGGGGTGAAAATTGAATAAAAAGTTAAAAAAATATACATATATATAAGTACTTAACAGTGATCCATTGGTTAACGTATTGAGCTCAGATTAGATTGTTACAATTTTTAAAAATAGTAAATGCTCAAAGGCAGTTAAATTGAAAAAAAATCTAAATTAGTCTTTCATTTTTATATATCTCCCCTCTCTCTTTCTTTCTATCTCTATTTTCCCCCCTTCCCTCTCCAACTAGAGTTTATATAGTGTTTATATTCCCTCTAGTTTATAACTGACAATGTTAATCTCCTGTTTTATAGTTTGTCTTGTTGCTTTTGACTGTGTATAAACAGAGAGAGAGAGAGAGAGAGAGAGAGAGAGAGAGACAGAAAGACAGACAGACAGACAGACAGACGGTGTGTGTGTATGAATGTATGTGTATGAGAAAGAGATAGACACAAAACTGAGCGAAAGGAAGTATATAAAATAAGAATGGATGTGAAACAATTAAGAACGAGAGAGGCTGAGGGTAATAGACAAAACGCATATGTGATGGATGACGTTGCATATAAACTGTAAACTACAACTAATTGGGACACTTAGAATGAATTCTTTTTTTTTCCAAACACTCCTAATACATCGGAGTATTTTAACATGCATTATACGTGGTCGCATGAATAAGACGAGTACAAAGAAGCTTCTATGCTTTATTGGGGCATCTCCATTGATTAGGCAAATATATTGATTGTGTATCATGAATTATTTTTGAAGCTCTAACTTCGCTTTTGACCAATTGATTTTGTTTGTTGGATAACATCCAAAAATACGAACATCCAATGTTTTCATTTTCATGGAAATGTGAGCCAGAATCAATTGTTGATGGCTTTTAAATCTTGTTGCTTCCCTTTTTATTATTATTAATTAGGGCTGCAAGTTTTTGTTCATATATATATATATATATATATATATATATATATATATATATATATATATATATATATATATATATAGTCTAAATAAGCTTCGAGTAATTTACAGAAAAAATATACAGTTGAAATTCCTAACGATACTAAGTTCAACATATCGCAGATTTAACACATTTATAAGCTGAATCATCGTTGGAAAATTACAAAAGAGAGTTTAATTATATAATAGTAAAAAAACAAATACGAAACCTTCACTTAAATTTTGAGATAGAAAACAGGGATTATCAGCTGTTTACCACGAAACTGTTTTGGATATTTATAAACAGGATAACTGTTAAATTCATGACTCTCCAGTGGAAAATACCACTTCCCCAAGAACAAAATGTAGACACAATGCAGTTACGATTTCACTATTATATAAATTACAAAATTATATATATATATATATATATATATATATATATATATATATATATATATATATATATATATATATATATATGTTTACTGTTTTGGGGGGAAAGAATTCCAACAAAGTGCTCGATTACAAAGAAAAACTTTTTCGATATAAGAGCTTAATATTTATTTCTTTAATTGAACAGAAGTTCAGAAAAAACATTGGTACCGTTGGTTTCAAGCCCAACATAAAGGGAACTAGTTAATGGTAACACGTAAACGATGTTCGGCCCTCGTCAGCCATGTTGTTTCTCTGTCCATTTATATATATAGTCTTGGAAATTTCTTAAAACTTTTAAAACAATTTTAAAAATTGTCCTTTGTTGGAACATTATTTTGTCAATAAGTCAATTAATCTCCCGTATCGCTGAATAGTTTTACTTACATGAACAAACAATAGTATCGATGCTATTAAAGGGGTCGTCAGTTGTTTACCATGAAACACTGTTTCGGGGATTTAAAAACAAAACAGTATATTAAATCCTAGCTCACCTGAAGTGTTGATCAACCACTACCTCCCTTTAATATATATATATATATATATATATATATATATATATATATATATATATATATATATATATATATATACTATTAAAACATTACTCGTAGGAGCTATTCTGTTATAAGTTAGCATACAAAATTATATAGGAATAACGATGCATTATTAAATACCTTAAGTATATGAGGAAAGAAATTCAACGATAAATATCTAAAAGCCCAATATATTGCCTAAAGAAGCTTTGAGTATTTATTGCATAATTGTATAGAAAAATAAATACGGTACACACACACACACACACACACATATATATATATATATATATATATATATTGCCAGATGGACCCGGCGTTACCTGGTATTAAATGTAACGTAAAATTCCTTTAAAAAACAGAGTAAAGAAAGCGGAAAGGAAATGAGACATGTTCATGCGAGTATTATGTTTTTCTAAACTGTTTACTTCTTGTAAGTAAAAAAAAAAAAAAAATACTCCAGCAGAGCGAAACCAAAACGTAAAGTCAGTGAGTCAAGTACAATAACCATTAGGCCAGCTTGACAGGGTCTTTAAAAAATGTTTACAAATCTACTTATCCTTAACATAAGGAAGCTGTCATGTAAACGTTTCGCGCATGTGCCGTCCTGAAACAGTTGAAAAGCAGATAAAAATTCGTGACCCCTTAAGTACCAATTTTGTTAATTTTAATCACTTAGCAGTCCTATTTTCCGAGTGAAAACCCATTAAAAACTTTTCCATATGTCTGAATACCCTATATACGAAATTTCAAATCAGTAAATCAAAACTTCTTGAGTATATAGGTTGAGAAGTGTCCTCTCTCTCTCTCTCTCTCTCTCTCTCTCTCTCTCTCTCACACACACACACACATTCTAACTTATATATATAGGGAGAGAGAGAGAGAGAGAGAGGAGAGAGAGAGAGAGAGAGAGACGTGATGATCACCACTACTAAAATAAAACAAATACTTTTAAAAATAAACATTTAGTTTTACCAAAATACATACCTATTTAAGTATTAAAAGAAAAAATGTTAGTCATTGCGTTCAATACTGAGTTTATTTTTAAAAAGAAACTATTTCAAAGTAATTTCATTTATCCGCACATCGGTATTCATGTGTAAGCTGGAAGTTGTCACGTGACTCCTACAACAGAATATTCATTCGTTAGAAACTATTTTTTATAAAATAAATATGCAAATGAAGTTAAGTGTGTCTGCCTCTCACGACAGATGGAATATTTCCAACTGTTTTGTTCTATCATTGAATTAAAAACTCCCCAAGTGTTTTCATATGAATATAATTAAATGACCAACAATATTTTGCATTTATTTATTTAGATTGTGGCTAGCAGGGATACCCGACGTTATCCGGGATTTAATGAGGATCAACAAATGTTCTACATTTCTAATACTTTCATCTCTTCTTTCATCACTTTCAATATTGTCATCAAAATCGATGAAATCACCTATTTTTTCAATCAAATCGATTTATTGCCTACCCCACACCGTGTATATAATTGAATTTAAGTTTAAAATGCAAAAGTCAAGTATCATTGTTTAACAGAAATATTCATTTCGAACTTACCCCTGTCCTTTATCATTGATTTTATACGCCGGCCTTTCTGCTTGTGTAGTGATAAAACTTCTCAAATGCATTTGTGATTTTAGGCTGCATAAAGATGTTAACTTTGGTCGATATCAGATTGTTCCTTCTTCGATAGGATTTTTTTGATTATCGATTTTTGATGCATATCAAAGGCATTCCAGTACAAAGCCTATCTAAGAACCTTCCCAGACACATTTGTGTGAAATGAAATTTCGAAAAGCTCGGCTCAGCCGTTTTGGAATCCATAAGAAACGAACTCATACAAACTCAGGCATACATACATAGATCCTTTAAATATTAGTAAAGATTATTATTATTATTATTATTATTATTATTATTATTATTATTATTATTATTATTATTATTATTAACATCATAGTGTTGTGATGTTTTACACCATTTTTTTCACTCAAGAGCGGGCTTTTACACTAAAACTAGTGAGGATAGTCAAAGAGTCAATTAGATGGAAAGCACCTGTGTGTTGAGCCAAGCAGAACTGACGTCTGGAGTACGGTGATTCCCAAGGAGTTCACCTGTTTCATAAGATCATCAAGTATTGAGCTAACCGCACCTATGATGATTGGCACGATGGAATCTTTCTTATTCCACAACCTAGCGATCTCCGTCCTCAGTTTCTGATAGTTCCGTAGTTTCTCATTCTTTTAGCCTGCTAAGTTGATGTCGTTTGGGCACGCCACATCAATAATTTGGCATTCATTATTGTTCACAACTATAATACCCGGTTTCCTGTGAGTTATCTCTCGGTCACACTGAATTATGAAATTATTGTTATTATTATTATTATTATTATTATTATTAGACATTTTAGTTCATGAAAACCGTGAGAAACGTTATAGCCTGCTGATTTAGAATGAATGCTTTATGCCAAATTGATGGTTTAATATGGTTAATTTTAGATTAATTTTTGCATTAAATGCTAATATCTATTAATCACTAGCAATCCCTAATTGTTTATCGAACGGATACCATAATACTTAGTTCGCTGCATCTAATCTTAGCAAAAGTCCATAAAATGTTTTAGCGAGATTGGCCAAGTAATCTCCTAGAAAAACCTGGAACGAACAGACAGACCAGAAGAAATATAATATAGATTATTATTCTTATTGTTGTTGCGGTGATGGTTGTTTTTTTTTGTTTGTTTTTTTTTGTTTTTTTAATGTTTTTTTTTGTTGGAAAATTTTTTTACTAAGTTAACAAAACGGACTAATTTGACTGTCAGTAATTTATTTGCAACTATTTATTTTGATACTTTAACATTATTATATTTTATAAAACTAATGGAAAACATAATATGAAAATATTTTAGAACAAAATCCTCAATTTCTTAAATGAAAAACAAAACAAAATCCAATCATTTCATTTTAAAAATAAAAGACATATTAACAAATAATTAGAACCTCCTCAAATTTATTGCACAAATACTCCTTTCTTTACAATAACTCTTAACGGTCTATTGTCAACATCTGATGTTAGATTTGCAACATTAGTGGCTGTTAAGTTGTTTGCAGTAACTTTAACTGCATCCCAGATGTCACACTTGTTGTTGAATTGCCTTTCATTAGAATAAATATCTCTATTGGTTATGCCCCATCGGTTTTCCGTCGAATTCCAGTCACAGCTTTTTTTTTTCAACCAGGATTTAGCAAACTTTGATGCATGACTTGGTGCGTTGTCTTACATAAAGGTCATAGATCTCCATTTGGCTAAAAATGGGTTATGAACAAATTCAAAAAATATTGCTATAGAAAATCACAGTAACTTTTGGAATTCATTATAATCCCGTCTTTTACTTTGAATTGCTTCATGAACTCATTACAGAAACCCCCAGCTCATATCAAGATCCCACCTTCTTCTTGTTGACAGTTAAAAATTGTCTTGAGTCATGTTGCTTTCAAACCGATCTTCGAGCCCATCCATCCGGTTCATCGAGGATGATCCTTGATTTGTCTGTAAAAACACTTGACTGAAATCAGTTTTCGTGTATTTTTTGCACACTATCATCTTCTTTCCTTAAGTTTTTTGTTCAAACGAGTTTCTTTTATTTGACATCAGCAAACTCCCTTAATGCGTTATACCATAGAAGCTTCGATTGTCTCTCAAATATGAACGCACTTTGGTTTCTTATTAATTCTCTTTAGATATGTGATAGATCACGATTTGTTAAATTCTTGAATTCAGCCTGAGACAATTTTTCTTGGTTGAATTCCTATTTGACATATTTTCTTGATTGATCGATGATTTCTTTTCAAATCCTTAGAAATTTGAAACGAAGATTTTCTTTTGTTAATTTCTTTGATTATAGCTTTTCTATTCATTGTTAGTTGTTTTTTTACGATCCTTAATAAAAAAATTCTAGTTCTTGACACTGCAAATTTTTAAATAACCAAAATAAATCCTAAATATCATTGAAAAGTGGGACTTATTGCTTTCATGCTTACTAGTTACATGTAATAGTACAAATTATTTCATTGGATAACACATATCTATGAATTTTACATAAAATATTTGACAATACCTCTTTTTGCATATAATCTCTAGACACAGTTTATGCTGTAATAATAAATTAGGACTAATGAAAACATATAAGTGAATTTTGTTTTCAAACAACTCAATTCAAGAACTAAGGTATAATTCAGCATGTATTTGGTGTTAATAAAGAATATAAGATAAACGCTTTAGGGGAACAAACGTTGATTAACTCACATTTATTCATATTGTTTGAAATTTTCGGACTACTGTTCTCATTTTGAGTGTCATTTCCACAACGTTTCGGTAGATGTAACCTTCGACCTTCTTTAGGTGTATCTTGTCAAACTTGGGAACTTGGATGGAATTTCGAACGGAACCCCTTATTTAATTCACGGGGGTGGCGTTCTTTTGTTCCATCAACCGTGACTGGATAGAGGTTCCAAGTAATTCACAACTGTATTATTCGATTGCCCTTACTGAGAATTGAACCTTCAACCTACAGGAGAATATTACTTTTACAATTGATTTTCTAAGTACTCTAACCACTGATCTACAAAATTCTGTCCAAATTTCTGAGTTTGACAGAAACATTCCTGAGTTTGCAAAGATACACCTGAAGAAAATCGAATGTTACATCGACTAAAATGTTGCAAAAGTAATACTCAAGATGAAAGCAGTAATCCAAAGATTTCAAATAATATGAATCAACAATGCTCACCTCACAAAATTCAGAAACGTAAATCACATTTAGTATATTCTATTATACAAAGAACAGTTGCCTGCGTGTGCATATATATATATATCCAACTAAAAGTTAAAAATTACTAAACACATAGTTGGTATATTTTGATCAGCGTTGATTTGGATGAATAATATCTAAAATTAAAAAAAAAATATTAATTTATTTGGTATCAACTGGAGCAGGTTTCGTCAGGAGATGGGACATATTTTCGTTCGTTTTATATAACAATTTAAAAAGAAAATGTTTACTTATTCCTGAAGGAATCAATTATATAACGGGGAGTTCTCTCTCTCTCTCTCTCTCTCTCTCTCTCTCTCTCTCTCTCTCTCTCTCTCTCTCTCTCTCTGCGTGTGTGTGGATAAGAATGGGCTTGGTAGAGGAAAAAGAGATTATGAGGAGAAGTAGGGAAAGGGGAAAAGAGAGAAAGATAAAAATACAGAGAGATGTAGAAAGATAGAAGTTTTAACAGAAATATCTTACACTTTTGTCCCGGGCAACGCCAAGTAGTCCTGCTAGTAAGAATAAATACATGTAATATTAAGGCAGGTAGATTGTCTCGCTCCTTTCCAGTGATTGGCAAATCACCATCTTCTGCTTTTTTGCTTATTTCTCTCTTTTTTCCATGCATTTTTATACCCCGGTTGTGATCACTTGACCTTTTAAATGGATTTTTCTGTGCTGTTGCCTCTACATTAAAGGGAAGTCTCATATTCTTTTACTCTTTAGTTTGCGTCAACACATACACACACACATGCATACTTACGACCACACACACAAATACACACATATATACTTATGACCACAAACACATCCACATATATATACACACACACGATCACACAAGACCACACACACACAACCACACACACACACACGTCCACACACACGCACACATATATATATATACACACGACCACACACACACACACACATATATATACTTACGACCACATACACACACACACACACACGAAAACACACACACAATCACACAAGACCACACACACACAAACACAACCACAAACACACAACCACACACACAACCACACACACACATACACAGAACCACACACACACAACCACACACGACGGCACACACATGCCCACATATATATGCAACCACACACACACATACACACCCGCACACACTGAATGTCATCGCATTTGATTGTTATATGTATTATTTGTTTGCTGGAAACAGAAGCACGTGTTCTCAGGTGAAGAGATGCAAAACAAAAAACAAAAATTGTATTCTTTCTTGCAGAGACCTGTTGCCTTTCCCAGGGAGGCAAAGTTAGACACAAGGTCAGTTTTTAAGGTGAGGAAGATAGTATCTGAATGTTATCTCATTTCGATTGTTCGGATTAGGATGTTATTCTTAAACTATTTCGGCCGACTTTATTCAAATGTGTCTTGGAAAACTTGAGAATTTTATGTCAAACTCATGTAAAGCTACCCAACAGGGAACCAACACGTTATAGCCTCAGTCGCAAAGGAGACCACACCAAAGAATAACTCAAACTCACTTTTTTGTGTACAACAACATTTATTTCCTCGTTCTCCTGCCACGCATGACTTCTTGTTACAGCTTTCACATCTCTCGATCGCAAAGGAGACCACGACAAAGAATAATTAAACTCACTTTTTCGTGCACAAAAATTTATTTCCTCGTTCTCCTGCCACGCGTGACTTTTCGTTATGGCTTTGACGTCTCTCAGGTGATCATCCTCTCTAACGTGCTCTCTCTTCACTTTTATAGTTTTCTTTTTTCATTACCGTGACGTCATTTCGCTCACAGCTCGGTATTTGCATATAACTGTTCGGGCTATGTTAAACTCAGGAATCTGTACGGAATTTTAAACAACACGTTTATACATACTCTATGAAATAGCATTTTTTCTGTTCTGCCAAGTTTTAAACGGGTTTTTCTTTGATCACTTAAGCTTCAAAAAATTGAATTCCTTTTACTATGTTTTTAATAGCATTTCCATTTTTTCTGTCAAGCTTAAATTTTAAACATAATAACATTTTCTTTGTTTTGTCAGGCTCAAGTTTCAAATTTTCTTTGGTCTGCCAAGCTCAGGTTTTAAATTGCATTTTTCTGGTCTGTCAAGTTCAAGTTCAGGTTTTAAATAGCATTTACTTTTGCCTGTAAAGATCAAGTTATAAATAATATTTTCTTTGGTCTTTAAAGCTAAAGTTTCAAAAAGTATTTTCTTTGGTCTGTCAAGCTCAGGTTTAAAGTAGTTTTTCTTTGATCTTTAAGGCTAAAGTTTTAAATAGTATTTTCTTTGGTTTGTTAAGTAAAATTTAAAATAGTATTTTATTTGGTTTGTTAAGCTAAAGTTCAAGAAGCATTTTCTTTGGTTTGTTGAGTTTCAATTTAAAAAGTATTTTTTGGTTTATTAAACTTAAGTTTATAAAGTATTTTCTTTGGTTTGTAAAATTAAAATTTAAAAAGGTTTTTCTTTTCGTCTGTTAAACTAAAGTTGTAAAAGTGTTTTCTTTGGATTGTTAAATTAAAGTTTTAAATAGCATTTTATTTGGTCTGCCAAGCTCAACTTTAAAAGGCTATTTAGTCTGGTCTGTAATGCTCAAGTTTTAAATAGTATTTTTTTAGTCTGTCAAACTCAAGTTTTTAATAGAATTTTTTTTTTTTGGTTTGTCAAATTCAAGTTTTAAATAGATTTTTTGGGGGGGTTTGTCAAACTCAAGTTTTTAATAGAATTTTTTTGGTTTGTCAAACTCAAATTTTTAATAGAATTTTTTTGGGGGGTTGTCAAATTCAAGTTTTAAATAGATTTTTTTTTTGGTTTGTCAAACTCAAGTTTTTAATAGAATTTTTTGGTTTGTCCAACTCAAATTTTTAATAGAATTTTTTGGGGGGTTTGTCAAATTCAAGTTTTCTTGTTTTTTTTTTAATGGTCCCCCCTCGCCAATCTTTCACGAAAAACACCCGTCTAGCTGAATCCACTGTGAAAATTTCCCCCACTCTATATCTGTGCCTACATCAAAACGCAGATTTCATGAACAAAGCTTCTTTCTTAGAACTGCACGCATGTGGAGCTCTGTTCCGTCTGCCTGCTTCCCACCGGACTACAACTTGGATGTGTTCAAGTCCATCGTTAACAAATTCCTAATGAACCGCCCCCTTAAGTAAACACTTCATCAAATCTCCACACTAACGTAATGTACTTGCAATAACCCTTATCCCTGAGTGGCTTCCGGGCCTTGATAAGTGGTGATCACTGTAAAAAAAAATAAAAAAATAAATAGATTTTTTTTTTTGGTTTGTCAAACTCAAATTTTTAATAGAATTTTTTGGGGGGTTTGTCAAATTCAAGTTTTAAATAGATATTTTTTTGGTTTGTCAAACTCAAGTTTTTAATAGAATTTTGTTTTGTGTCTTCTTGCATATTAGAAATAGCATATTCTTTTGTCTTTCATGCTTCAATTTTAAATAGAATTTTCTTTAGTCTGCCATGCTTATGTTTAAATTATTATAAACACACTGAATGAATCGCTGCAGCTGACGAATATTTGTTCTTGTTATTTTCTGAGCAGAATGCTAATATATTTTTTTATCTCTTGTCGCCATCAAAACCTTTTATCTCAAAGCAGAAAACGTAGCGTTCAATTCAAAGAAGACAATTAATTAGAAAAATTTTCTATGCTTGCATTTTGCAAACAGGATTTTCACTCGTCGTGTTATTTTTTTAATTTATTTATTTATTTGCAACAACCTCATTATTCATCTCTTTTTGTTTTTTTTTTTTGTTTTGTTTTTTTGTTGTGTGTGGAGGGAAATTGAAAGTATTCTTTTTTAATCTTTGTGTGAAGTTTATTTATCCGACAGTAAGAAAACACACCTTCTCTGGCCTTTTGTTTAGGTGCAAAGTGTAGTATCTGTTTTGATACTAAATGTCATCTTTTCTGTCCTTAATCAGTGAACAAGAAATTTTTCTCACCGAACAAATTTTTATTCCCTTTTCGGGGGGAGATGAATTTTGCTCTCATTAAAAAATGACTCAGTCATGTTGATACCGGTTCTTATTCCTAGATTACGGAAGTTAAGCGACATTAAGCCTAACTCGTATCAGATGGGTGACCTTTTGGAAACACTAGGTGTTTTTAGTTATGCTGGTATGTATTAAGTCAGCAATTTGTGGTTCAGCCAAAAAGTCAGCTAGATGCACTGGACTACAAGGTGTAGGACCTATTAAACCCTCTCTGATAATTCACAGGTTATATCACAAAGAGTATATGGGGCGCCTCAACCAGGATGAAGACAATCCATCTAAGAGAAGGAAACTGATCTAAAAAAAAAATAAACTGGGAAACAAAGGCAATCTTCTAATTCCAATTCACCATGAGTCAACGTGGAAGTAGTAAGGCTTAGAAAACTGTTATGAGAATGCTAATTTCAGTGTGCAGCTTAGCTTAACTAGAGATAGCAAAACATAAAAAAACAACCTTGTGGTGTCATGCATTAATTTATGGTAATCAAACGAAGACTCTAATAATCTTGTACATTTCTCCAGCTTTCCCGAATACTATATCAGTTTCATTAATACAAAACGAGCAGTGACAATAGCCGATATAAGGCTCCTTCATTTCAACTACTTGTTTAGTATGCTCAATAGGATGAAACTGAATATAGGGGCCCCTTCAGTCTTTGACAAACTATGGATACCCACGAAGGGGTGCCTGTGCGTGAAATTTTTGTGGCAGGAGGTGCGCAATCTTCAACCACACCTCTCCTGAGTCGACATTGTTAAATACCAGTGGCAAGTGAAGTGTGTGTACAGGACAACTGGAAACAAATGCTGAGATAAGCGGAGATCACATTTGGTACTAACCAGGCTCAACGTTGTTTAACTTCGGTGATCTAATGAGAATCCGTGTGTCAACACGATTACACCGTATACAATGCCCGATATACTTAACATTCAATAACCTCGATTACAATATGGTTGTCTTCAAGTCTAACGTAAACAAGTTTTTGATGAACCGTTCGATATAAGTTAACAAATTCACCAAATTTCCATTACTAACGATTACTGTAATGTCCAATTTCTACTGTACACTCTTTAACCCTTATCCTCAAGTGGCCTCAAGGCCTTGATAAGTGGTGATGCCCATGTAAAAAAAAATCCCTATTACAGTTTTTTTTTCCACTTGTTTCATCACATGCAAATTTTCATCTTTATTCTTTATTCTGTTGATTTCTTGATGCGCACTGTGTTTTTCTTTTCATCTCTTTTTTTCTATCTAAAGCAGATGTGTTAAACTTGCGGCTTTTTGCAAGCATCAATGCCTCCATTTTTTTGTTTTTTTTAATGGATGAACATGTGTTGTTCACTGAAAAAAAAAACAACGTTTTTCTTCACTCGTAACGTTTCTTTGCACTGAAAAATGATATATAACATTTAATCGATTTCGAAAGAGCATTCTGGATCAAAGACTAAAAAATTGCCTCAATATAGAAGGACTTCTCCTTCACTGTTCGAAGACAGAATAGACTTAGTGTGTCATACGTCTCTGAACATCACTTTAATAACTTTGTCACATCATGGAGTATCAGTGATTCAAAGATTTTTCTAAAATTAATAAAATTAATCAAGATTTCTTTGCACTTAAAACTGATCTATCATATTTTATCGATTTCAAAATCTATTTGTCACAGTTGTATGCATATCTATAACCCTAACCCTAACCCGACTAGCCAAACCACTTAGTCATGTGCCAGGTCGATACATCAATCAGCCAAACTACTATTGGCAACAAAACACATACCAAGACTCGGTCTCATTTTAGCTTGTGATTTGAGGCAAACAGTCAAACGTAAACCATGTTTGTTCCTTTTTACTTGTATTCCCCATGTGGGCAAAGTTAGACACAAGGTCAATTTTTAATGTGACTCTAAAAAGAGGCACACTGGATTAAAATAAAAGTTGTTTAAGTCTAGAAGGATTTCTCATTCACTAACCAAAGACAAAATATACTGAGTGTAGCATCAGAACAGATACTACACTTTGTACATCATCAAAAGGTCAAGGTGTTTGTTAATTATTTTTTAAAAGTATACTTAATTCACCTCATCCTAATTAGAAAAAAAGCAATCATAGAAAGCTTGAAACATATATTTAACAATCATGGAAAGCTTGAAACATATATTTAACAATCATGGAGTGTAAGTTGGCAACATGTACCATCTAAAAAATAAATATGGAAAACAGTTTTTGTATTTTAAAAAGAAGTTACTCTTTCCTTTCTCTCATTTTCTTCAAAGATTTTTTTAGAAAAGTTGCGGCCCTAGAGTTGCACAGTGTCTTCAATTAATGTCCCTATTATAAAAGTAAATGTTTCTTTTAATTGTAAATCTATTAATAAATATCATTGGTTATAATTTTTCTTAAGATTTTTCATCCAAATTTATTTTCATATATTCGTCTTATATCTCTTAACATCACTTCAATAATAAACACGGTCACATCATGGAGTATCAGTGATTCGAAGATTTTCCTAAAGTTAATAAAATTAATCTAAATCAGGTATGTCAAGCATGCAGCCACGAGCCGTATGCGGCCCCTGACAAGCGCATTTACTACCCCCCCCCCAAAAAAAATGTATTGTATTTCGTCATTTAACAAACAAAATTATTCTGAACATTTCTTTGTACTTAAAAATTATATATCGTATTTTATCGATTTCAAACTTTATTTAACTAGAAACATTCATATCTTCAATAAGCTTTAAAAATTTTGCTGTTAAAAAACATTTTGTCACTTTTTTGCCTTGGTCGACATTTGTAACTCTTTACTGATCAATAATGACGGAAGGTCCCTGAATTTACCTTATCTTATATTATTATTATTATTATTATTATTATTATTATTATTATTACGAAATTATCTTATATTATTATTATTATTACGAAATTATCTTATATTATTATTATTATTATTATTATTATTATTATTATTACGAAATTATCTTATATTATTATTATTATTATTACGAAATTATCTTATATTATTATTATTACGAAATTATCTTATATTATTATTATTACGAAATTATCTTATTATTATTATTATTATTATTATTATTACGAAATTATCTTATATTATTATTATTACGAAATTATCTTATATTATTATTATTACGAAATTATCTTATATTATTACGAAATTCTTGTAATCATATTGGCACCTGCTCCACCTTGTGCTCAAATGGTATTATCATGGCAACAAAACATCTTGGTACATTCATTCAGTTGTGGTGCAATGATAAAGAGTCTTTTTTGGATCTTCCCATTTTTAAAAGTTTTACATCGGACATTCCTTGTACTCGGATGGAGACGAGTATAATTTAAAACGTGTCATTAACAACGTGGAGACTTCAGAACGTGTTGTCTATCAAAGTAGATAGCTGACAGATTATATTATATTATAAACTCGAGGGCAAAAACTGCCTAAAGGTTAAAAGTAATGAACCCAATGACCTTGCCATCAGCGACTTGTAAAATAACAGTATCTCAATCTCTTTGTTCGTAATATATATACATACCCCCTTATCTCTCTCTCTCTCTCTCTCTCTCTCTCTCTCTATCTTTGTCTGTCTGTCTGTCTCTTTCTCTCCCCCCCCCCTCTCTCTCTCTCTCTCTATATATATATATATATATATATATATATATATATATATATATATATATATATATATATATATATATATATCGTTTTTCGTCACCACAAGAGAAAATTTGTTAATCAGTTGGAACTTGGACTCCGTTCAAGTTAGTGTCAAAAGTTAAAAACGGATCGGGTACCTCAACTCTTGAGATTTTAAAGGTGCTTTTTCTTAAATATTAAAATAAAAGAATATATTTTCGTAACAATAATGCCCACAAGCGTTCAATTCCAGTACAGCGGTCAAAGCCCAGATAATTCTCTGGAGAGAATTAATTGTATGAAGAAAATCCTACCAGTAATGATGCTAAGAATTCGATATAATATCCATCAAGCAAATGCAGTAAACGAAATATGAACCCCTTTATATAAAGGGTACGTGTTTCTTGCTTCATCGTGTTTGACTCCCAGAGAGCTGGTTGCCTTATCATGACGTAACAGCCATCCCAGAGATGTTTTCATAGACAGACAAACAAAATAATTCTCCCAGGCAAACGATTGTATTATAAAACAACAAAACTCGTCTGAATTATTTTTTTACCAACGACTTCAGTTAATAACTGTACTCATAGCAATACAAATGAACTCACATGGTCCTCAGGAGGCGGGCACTGAGTTAGACATGACTAATTAAGACAATTTTATTTCATCTATTTTTTTAAATATTTAAATCGCTATTCTTTAGAGTATTGTACTCATCAACGAGATAATCATATTTATACCGCGACATCTCACATAAAAACGAAACAATTTCGAGGAAAGAATAGAAGCTGATATTTGACTTTTAAGTTCGGATGAGAGAGAATTTTCAAAAGTGATAGAGTTTAAACGGCTTCGTTTATTTTTGGTGGGAACGAATTCGAAATTATCTTCAGTGTTTGTGTATTTTGATAGTTGGAAAAGATTTCTTTGTTGAAAGCATGTTGCAGAGTTGAAATAAGAAAAATATTCTGCATTTATTTTCATCATCATCATCATCATCATCATCATCATCATCACCACCACCACCACCGTCACAATCATCATCATCATCATCATCCTACCCCCCTACTACTCCTCCTCCTCCTCCTCCTCATCATCATCATCATCATCATCATCATCATCATCACCACTGTCATCATCATAATTATTATCGTCACTGGCTTAATGTCAGTTTTACATGCTTGCATGTGCTGAATAGCTATTAGAAATTGGCTTCCAAAGTAACTATTCCCTTAGTCGACAGTGGGAACGCTCTGTAAGTTAGCAAATAGCAGAAGTTTCCTAACCCTAAACGACTTTAATTAGTTGCATGCGGTTCTCATAACAATAAAAATAGAGCTATATTGCACTCATGAGGTTTGACATACCAAGATGTAACGCATTTGTGGAGATTTGTCTTATCATTACTTATTGAGTGCCACCTCCCAAGATGTGGAGCAGTATTCCATTTTAAGACTTATTTAAGTCTTGTACTCATAGACGACTGCATCAGTAATAAGATACCTCCTGGAGCGATTATTTCTAAATTACTTCTGTGTAAAATACATACATAACTAGTAGGACTGCATGAAAACCAATTGGCATGCAAGTAAATGAATGTTCAAAAAGTAGACATGTTACATTACCTCCCCGCTTAGGTCTAAACTTTCAAAAGTTACAAACTTATTTGATCGAGGAAAAAACGCCTGCCAACAAGTTCGTTCATACCCTAAAATTCATGACCCAGAACATATAAACGGTTGAAGACAATAAGATGTTTATTCTCATGAGATAGCCTGTTCTCGATCACTGACTAGAGCATTTTATAATTACTGCTTGATCATATCTTATCCGGATCTCTGTAAAACCCCAAGTTCACATACAAGTGCTGTTAAATGAACTGACGAAATCTCTTTCCTTGAGCCATGTAATGCCACATTAGCATCTGGTACACAGGAGGTCGAGCTGACATCCACATACACGAAGCTGACCTTGATTGAACCCTATTTTCTGTTATCCACAAGTAACAAAATTATACTCACTCTATATTTGGCAGACATAGATATAATAAATGAGAACCAATTGTGGATTGATTGAATAATCATCTATATAATAACACACTGACAATTTCATGCTGGTATGTACGTTATCACACCAAACTTTTTTTCTTTTTTTTTAAGATGGGATTGATCGATTTCTAAAAATGCAAAAATCGTAACTTTAAAAATTTCACCTGATCCTGTTATTATTTATAACCCGAAACTCAAATATTACGTTTCTGAATTTTTGAGACGAGGATTGATTATTTGTATTATTTGGATTCTTCAGATTGCTGTGATCTTGAGTGCCATTTCTGAGTTCAGTATGAACATTCCCCAGTTCGACAAGATACACCTGAAGAAGGTCAGAGGTTACATCGACCGAAAATTTGTGAAAATGATATTCAAGATGAGAACAGAAGTCCGAAGATTCCAAATAATGCAAAACTTAAAGTAAAATATGATTCCTTGGTCTGCAGGCTAGGATCAAACTGTAGTATCTGTTCTGTCCAAAAATGGTACAATAATATTGTGGCGCTTATGTAGTTTGCATCAGACTCCATAGAAATATGTCACAAACTCCTATAAGGGTGTTGAGATAGACCTCCATAACCAGATATATTATAGAACTACATGCAACAGAGTGATTAGATAATTATATGTTTCAGTCTGAACAAAGGGGGTACAATAATATTGTTGGGTCTGCGTTTACGCTGGATGTCCAGTGCATATTACACAAACTTCTACAAGGATTTAAACATAGATTTCCATATCTAAATATGTTCTGAAACTACATTAACCATTTTATTCATATAAGTATGTTTCAGGTTGAACATAGTTGGTAGAATAATATCTAAGGAATGTTATGCCGGACATCCATAGAATGGAAATATGTTTAAGCATGACGGTAATATATAACAGATGAAGGATACAACCGTGGAATTTCCACGGATCCCGTTCGTCAACTTAATAATGTACATTTACACTGATTTCACACTAATTATCCAGAATTGACCACTAACTAATTTTTGCACATTATTTATATCTTATTTATCTCCTTGCACGGATACTATGATAATAATTATTGACTGCAGCTAAATCTGTTAACCTCTGAGCAACACATGATTACTAGCCATCAAAGATTGCAATCAAATCAAGATGGCCGTCGAACCATGATTATCGTCTGCGGTGCACTTTATGAGAATGTAAAATATTTAATGGCCGTGCGTACATGAACATCTCGGCATAGATTTGTTTCAAATGCAGGGTTTCATTGGGATTGCTTGAAAATGTTTCAGAATGCAAAGAAGAACATAAAACGTTTTCCCCCAAAGAGATATCGTAATATCACATATAGCTAAAGACTTGTGTTCCAAAGAGCTTTGGGGCTCCATGAGTAAGGCTAAGGGCTCTGGAAGCCCTTTTTTATATAGAAAAATTAAATTGCTGCAGACATTTTATTATTGATCTATTTTTTTTTACTTAAAAGAGATACACAAATACAGGTGTAAAGAGTTTCAGGGTGGTTAATGAAAAAGTAAATAAAAAAATTTACAAAAAATGCAACAATTTTTGATTAATCAAAAACAAAAAATGGTTGTAAACACGAAAATATAAAATCACGAACAGGAACAACTAATGAACAAGTATAAGTTAAAATTTGAAATTAATGTTTTTCATGTTTATTTAAGAAAATGTCTTATTAGTGTTCTTTGAATAAAACCTTTGCCCTGCTCAGATGTCCTAAAGTTTGAGAAACTCTAGTCTACAACAGGCATGACCCATGAGCCACATGCAGCCAATTGCAAGTTCATTTGTGGCCTGCACCGACAATAACGTTGAAAAAAAGTTGGTGTGGAGAGAGGAGGAATATCAGATTACAAGTGATGTCAGAAAAGTTTTTTTTTTTACTTTTAATCCATTAGTCGGAATATTAAAAGTTTTTTATCAATTTTTTTTTTTTTTTGCATTTTCACCCCAAACAAGGCACAGTGCCACTTTGATGTAGAGGACTGCTATATGGGACATAATTTTCAGGGATACTATGTAGGAAGTTGAGCAGCAAGATGTCTGTTAACATTACATTTCTTCTGCATGTCAGTGCAGTTTGGGAAGCAGAAACCCAGAAGGGAATTCTAAAGTCTAGCAGTCCTGGAGAAGAAACTATCTTTACATATGAAAAATAGTATCTTTTAAAACTTGCCCATTTTCAGCTTCGATATTTATGCTCCAAAACATTATTCATGGCAGATTGCAGAATCTGTAGATTGTGATTAAACTCCCTTATTTCGTTCCGCTGGCAGTTCTCAAAATGTCAAACTCCAAACCCTGCAAGAATTGACGGAAAATATCAGTCATATCAGAAAATAAAGATTGTTTGAATTTTGCATTTTTAGGAACTTCTTTCCCAATGTCTTAGCCAGATTGTGTTAAAATTACAGAAAGATATCATAAAAATAAGGGATTGACGTTCAAAATATTTCAGTGACTTTTTGGACAGCCTGTACTTGCATTCTTGAATAAGACCAAACTATTGTATGTTTCTAAATTAAAAAAAAAATATTCTGAAATAATTTTTATTAAACGAGTTCAGTTATAATTCTAGGAATGTGGTCCATATGACAATGCAAACTGACTTCTTCTTGTACTTGTTTCGGTAATTGGGTCGGCCACATACAGCTGGAGCAGTTGGGTCGGCCACATCAAGAGAATTTACCACGTTCTGAATGAATGTTGATCAGATGTGATGGTCTGGCACATTAGCAGATATGTGTGTTGGTCAACCATGGCTCCAGCGGCGAATCCCATGGAGGCGAGAGTCCAAGATGTGGTTGGTATCCTGTTTTATTATTCTGAGCCAGGTTTCATCAATGGTTTTGTGGATGATAATGAAGAATGTGACCGAACCAGAGAAGATTTCTCGAGAGGAGAGTTTGCCTATGTATAGGCTGCAAACTGTCAGATTAATATCCTGCATTTTAAGCTAGGAAGCAGAGTGCAGCTACAAAATGGCAGCAACTTTAAAATTTATCTGCTTGAAAAAAAAAAAGATGAGAATAGTAGTACGAATAATTTGAATAATGTGAATTATTATATTATGAATATACTATTACTGCTGTTCTAAAATAAAGTATTTAATGATAAATCATCATCATCACCATCACCACCACAATCATCATCATAATCATCACCACAGTCATCATTATCATCAGTAGCAGCAGCATCACGGTTCTTGATCGCTGCTGGAGGAGAAACCCCATTCTAGTGTCCTTCCATCTTGTTTTGCCCCTGGCTAGGCGTAGCCACATAAGACCCAGTTGGTCGTCAATCCACCAGGTTTTTGGCCTTTCACTTGGTATTTTCCATTACCTCGGTGTCCACTCTGTCGCTCGAGATGTCCACCTGTTGTGTGTTGATGCTGAAAGATGACCTGTGCATGTATGCTTAGCTGTTCGTATAGTGACGATGATGCCGTTCACTCGTTTGCTGTCTGATCCAGGTGTTTCTTTTTCTTTCACGCACACTGATGCCAGGCACAATACGTTCCATTTTGTATTGTGCCACTCTGAACTTTTCTATTGCTGCATTGATGTTTCGTTACCATAAATTGTTAAAATTACTGATATTCATTGTAAGACTATCACTATTTTTATCTAATACTACATGGAAATGGCAGCAGTAAAAAGAAGAATTATGTGAGTTGCAGAAGAGTTGCATTGTGGGCCAGTCCGAATGTCGATTTAGTTATCATTAAAAGCCACAAACCTCGGGATTCCACTTTCCAGTTAATCGCGTAATTGTTCTCTTTATCAAAGAAAGAACAGAATGAATATTGCCTTTTTCAGGAATATCTGACAGCAGTCTCCGTTATTAATGGTCATAAAGGTGTCTGTTTACTGCTCTTGTGTGTGTGTGTGTGTGTGTGTGTGTGTGTGTGGCTGGCTTTATCTGCCTTCCTTTTTCTAAATTATTTACATCTTTTGTAATCTTCTTGAATATAATAAAGTAGACACAATTTTCCCCTCTGGACAAAATTATCGTAGGTTGACAACAACATATTGCACATAGAAACTTATTACATTTATGTCATTCGCCATTACGTTATGTAGCTATAGACCGTAATTACATACACATTATTTTGTAACATTAAAACATTACTTTTATTGCGAGGAGCACTATGATCTTATCGTCCTAACCCAGAAAGGAAGTAGCTGAAATTTCACCCTCTCTATACCGAGTCCTCTTGTGACACCATTCTACACCGACAGCATTTATACTTTTTCTTACTTTTCTGCGTGTTAACCGTCATTAAATGACTACAGATTTCCTACACAAAAGCAGATTCTTATCCCTTACATCCGACACAAATAATGATTTCTCCCTTTTGAATATTCGGCGCCACTGATTGGATGAGAAGTATTCATTCTACAATTCCAACATTCTATTCCGACATCCGTTCTAACAGGGGTAGGTTGGGTGTATCCATTCCAAAAGCCATTCTCAGCATGAGGATGTTGGGAATGTCTATTCCAAAATCCGTTCTTAACATGAGGAGGTTAGGGTTTGGGGGTTGGTTGTTGGGCAATACCAACAACAGCCATACTTTTTACGAGGGTTGGGCATGCTTCCACCAGGCAACGCCGGTTTACAGGTCCTGCTAGTATTGTCAATATTTGTGGTTAATGCTGTCTATCAAATACTCTATCTCTTTCTCTCTAATATTCTCTTTCTTATACGCACCCCCCCCTCTCTCTCTCTCTCTCTCTCTCTCTCTCTCTCTCTCTCTCCAAGATTGTCTCTGATACTCTCTCGGTCCTGGATATGACCTTAAACTATATCCGATGGTGAGGCCCCAGCTTTCGGGCTTTGCGGAGTGTGAAGCCACACTTTAATTGCCATTGCTCCCAGGTCCACTCTGACCCAGAGTGGTAGTACCTGTTAGGGTCCTAACTATGGGTTCAATAGAAACCGACTTGAAAACAAACAGTCTGTTAAAAAAAATTTCTTCAAAATCACTGGATTCGGCATTAAATAACCTGAAAAGGGTTGATATGCCGTTAAACAAAAACAACCAACCAACATACTCCCTCTAATACTTTATCTTTAATACTCTTTTTTAGTACTCTTTGTCTAATACTGTCTCTCTCTGATACTCTCTATCTCTTTTCGTTAATATCTCCCCCTCTTTAATACCCTCTCTCTGTCTCTTCTTGTACTTCTGGTTGCTAATAATCTTTTTCTAATATTCTCTCTCTAATGCTCTATCTATAATACTCTCTCTTTAATAATCTATTTTTAAAACTCTATATATAATACTCTGCCTTTCTAATACACTCTTTCACCCTTCTCTCTCTCTTTCTCTCTGATACCCTCCCTCTTTAATACTTACTCTCTCGAATAGTGTCTCTCTAATACTTCTCTCTTCAAAACTCTCTCTCTCTAGTATCTTCTCTCGCTCGAATATTCTCTTTCTTTATTACTCTCTCTCTTTATTCAACAGTCTCTGTCTAACTCCTTCTTTAATAGCCTCTCTCTAGTTCACTCTTCCCTCTTCTCTCTCACTCTCTCTCTCTTCATTATCTAGCTCTTTAATACTTTCTCTCTCTCTTCAATACTCTCTTCAACATCCTCTCTTCTTCTCTCTAGTACCATCTTTTTCTCAGATACTCTCTCTCTATCTCTCTCTCTCTCTCTCTCTCTCTCTCTCTAAGGGTCTATCCTTAGCTTTGGGCGATTGTGGCCATGGAAGAACAGATGAAAAATAGTTTTATATTATTGTTTTCGTATTATTATTATTATTTTTATTATTATTATTATTATTATTATTGTTATTGTTATTGTTATTATTATTATTATTATTATTGTGGTGGCACACATTCATTTGCATATGTGGATAGTAATTACACATAAATAGGAAGACTCAGTTAGTCTGAGTGTGTGTTCACCAGAAGCCACCGAAGGCAGATATGTTCTCCAGCAAAGACTCTCTTATTTGACACCATTATGTAAATATCCTGTAAATATACCTTTTCCTAATACACTTCTTATTTGATCTACCTTTGTTTGTTGAGTCGTCATTTGTATTGCTTTCTACGTTACTTGTTTCAACCTGCAAACTTAACAGTGACGACGAGAATGAACGTCAAATATAACAGTTTGACGAAGAAATAGAAAGAACCCACTAAAAAAAAGTACAACGCAACAGTTGACCTTTCTAAGGAATACGAAATAGTCGTAAAAACGGATTTTACGCTAAAGAGAAGTTCGACTCAAGCGGAAAAAAATGAATAATTCAGTGAACATTGGAAAACTGTAAAATATTTTCCTCGGAAGTACAACACTAAAAGAAATAAAGTAATACTCGATTAATAGTATTTTATTTACTAAAATACTAGTCGGAAAAAAAAAGAGACAAACCAAAACCTTTAATTGCAGTCTCAAAGAAAAAAAAAAAAAAAAAAAAACTCGAAATAACATTTTTATTTTCAACAGAAAATAAACGACATGTTTATTTCATTCCGCAATTGAGTTATTATTTACTTTCATTATTTTATTTTGTAACGGGATTAGGATATATATATATCCTAGTCCCATACACAGTTATCTCCCTTGTGTTTAGCCGCCTACTTCCTACTTTATAGCGTCTAAGAAAAATGCGATTTTACCCAATTATCTGTAAAAATTACTTTTAACTAGAAATAACTTTCTACTCGGTGATTTTTCGTAATTTCTGGATATATTACTATTTTCTGCATGGCAATTAATTACGTAATGTTGTTTTTGCTTAAAACAACATGTTTAAAAAAAAATCGATACGTCAACTATATCTTAACAAGCACCAAATGTTCAAACAATAAATTTGCTGATGAATAATCGTTCCGGATTATCTCCCCTTGCTTTGGCTTTAATTATTCATGAAAAACACAAAAAATACGTTCATCATTTATTTGTTATCGGTTCGTTTTTGTTTTTTTTGTTTTGTGATCATCTTTTTTATTGTGATTTATTACAGATTAGAGACGATTCACTATTGCTTGCAATTAACGTTTGCTCGTCATTTGTAAGATTCCGCATACACTGACCTTCTTAGTTTATTTAAAGTGAAAACACGCGATTCACCTCATGGAGATCTCCAATTCTTCATTCCCCCCCCCCCTGCAGCTTGCGAATTGTTTCAATTTTGCATCTCTGCAATTTGAATCCATATTTGTCTCATTTGACAAAACCGAAATCTTCAAAAACAACGGATTATGTTTCTTTAATCTCATTTTCATGTGCGTCTGCGTACTGTTAGGAGAAGCTCTGTTTGTGGGTCAGCCTGTACCGTTTCAGTTTGAAATAGCATTTTCATTGGTCCGTCATCCTTAAGTTTGAAATAACAATTGTGTTGTTCTGTCACCCGTAAGTTTGAAATAATTCATCTATTTAAATGGTATTTTTGTTAATCTGTCATGCTTAAGTTTGAAATATCCCTTTTTTTTTTGTTTGTCTGTCAAGCCTAAGTTTGAAATAACATCGTCGTTGGTCTGCCACACTTAAGTTTGTAATAATATTTTTGTTGGTCTGTTATGCTTAAGTTTGTAATAATATTTTCGTTGGTCTGTCACGCTTAAGTTAGCTACAGTATTTTTTTGTGAGTCTATTATGCTTAAATTTGAAATAGCATTGTTGTTGGTCTGTCACGAATGTAGTTGCTTAAGCTTGAAGTAGCATTTTCATCGCTTAATGCTCAGATTGAATGGCTGTATCTAAAGAATAGATTCGTTCTTTTATACTAATCCCTTGCCATTTCAAAATAAAGAAAAAGAGCAAGAAATCGGATTTACGAATCCTTGATATCATCATCATCATCATCATCATCGTCGTCGTCGTCGTCATCATCATCATCATCATCAAGATTTAATCACATGAAAAGAATGTGATCAGGCAGTCTTTGTTGACCTGTCAGTTATCAATTGACATTTTCTCGTTTCTTTCTTAATAACGGAAATGAAATCTGTTGCCAACCCACCCCCCAAAAAAAAAGTGAACGAGAAAACTTCTTCCCGGAATATTTTGTCTCATAAAAAAAGAGTTGATTAATTTATTAGAAAACAGGGAGGGGGGTAATTATTTCGCTCATTACATAAATGAACTAGCTGTCCCTGTCTGGCGCTGCTGCTCAATATACAATGGAATCATTTCAGTTTTTAATTTTGTTGCACAGTTTCTAAACTTATATAGAAAAAGAAATAAAATTTCAGTTGCTTTAAAATTTTTGAGATGAGGATTGATAATTTGTATTATTTGTATTATTTCGACGACTTTTTCTTTTTAGATGTTGTTTTCACAATATGTGAAATTTAAAGAAGCATTAGGAATGTCTTGCCGACCTTAGGAATCTTTATGAAATTTCGAATTTAACTCTTTATTTAATCGATTCTTGTTTTAGGGCTTTCAAAATCAATAGTAGACCTGCACATGGATCCTTGGTGCAACGGATAAAGTACTAAGTTATATGACTATATGTTTTCTCCGTGATAAAAGCGTTGTTTAAATGCGTATCTCTCAACCTGGACATTTAAAAATCACCGTTGATAACACAGAATGAATCTTGTTTTTCTTAGTGGCATCATGCCACGAGGGATAAATAAGATTAGAAAAAAAAACTGTGTCCATCTTGATGAAGACGTTATTACATCAAAAATTACTTTAATTTTTTAAAAATAAATGTTTGTTTATCTTTTTATTAATATGCGTTGAATTGGCTTACTAAACTTACATTTTTAATTTGTACTAAGCAATAATTAATTGTAAATGAATGTCTTTTGGGGTTTTAATGTTAATTCTAACTATAGATTGTATTGAGAATATATATATATATATATATATATATATATATATATATATATATATATATATATATTGGCAGCAAGTCATTATTCAAGCACGTCTGACTGAACACGACAAATTTATTCTTTTTTTCAAATTTTTCTGGACATCTTTTCAATTCGCCATACAATCTATTTTTATTTCAGCTGGCATGTTGTATATGATGGCGCCCAAAAGTTGTTATTCAGTCATATTCATCTCAAGTACTTTCTATCGGTGCATCCGATCCTCGTTAGTAATTAAACACTGTTAGTATATTTGTATCGGTGTTAAATGAGATCCGATTAAAAGGGGGCTGTAGTTTTTTGATTAGTATGGCTTTCTTCCAGAAAAATGAATAATTCTATCATGTTCAATCACACGTGCTTGAAATATATATATATATATATATTTATAATTTTTTTTTTTTACTATAATAATTAAATACCTACAGACACTAGTGTTTCATCCTTTCGGGATTCTTCAGTGCAGGGTGTCACGATTACTACCAGTCGAACGATTCGAACCCCGCGACACGAGACATCTCTGGCTCGATTAGCGGAGGCCGTATCCATTCGGCTACTATTAACCGTGTGAAATAGCGTTGAATTTTAAACATTTTAATTTAAATGTTCATTATGTCAGACAGACAGTGATCAAATCGTTATACGATGATCTACGCATAAGAGCTAAATTGACCGACTTTTAATTGAACGGAAAGTGCTCAACGATAAGAAACGAATTTCTTAAAGGGGCTGTCATAATTATTTTTTTTTTTTTTTACTATAATAATTAAATACCTACAGACACTAGTGTTTCATCCTTTCGGGATTCTTCAGTGCATCTATATATATATATATATATATATATATATATATATATATATATATAGAGAGAGAGAGAGAGAGAGAGAGAGAGATGCGTCCGGGATAAATGTTTTCGCATGCTTTATTTCCTTTAAGGGAAATGTCTTTGCATATTGTTCTTTTGTTAAAGTGTTTTTTATTACCTAAGTCTGAAGAGAGGCTGGTTATGTGAAAAATTTTAAGCGCCATAATGCTTGAAATTGTCCAATTGGTCTTGAAACAATTGTAACTTACAATGAAATACACTTTTTGTTGCTATCAATTCTACAAAAAGTGTATTTCATTGTTAATTGGACAGATTCAAACATTATGGCGCTTGAAAATTTTCACATAACCAGCCTCTCTTCAGACTTATTGAATAAAAAACACTTTAACAAAAGAACAATATGCAAAGACATTTCCCTTAAAGGAAATAAAGCATGCGAAAACATTTTTTCCGGACGCATCTATCTATCTATATATATATATTTTGACGAAGAGTGTATATATTTTTTTTCGATCAGGCAATGTCTCATAATGAAACGCATTACGTGATTTTGGTCGATTGGTTAGTTGTTTAGTTAATGTGATACAATCGTCCATATAAAACTACTGGGAGGACATATATTTAATAAACTCTTACTTGAACAGTTATCGACACCCTTTTTTGATTTTAGACTGGTGCTGTATTTTTGCAAAGCCGCCCAAGTCAGTCCGATTCTGTGTTTCAATGTCGTCTCGTGATCACTGGAGAAAGTCAGTTTATGCCATAAATAAATGAATTGGGTGACCTGTTTGATGGGTTTACTGTGAATAGTCATGTTTAAATTAAACTGTGATTTAGCTGTAGACATACATACTGTTTTCTGTAGGTTTATTTCCAGTCCTACCTCATTTACATTCTTTGCTAAAACATTGACAAAAACTTGAAGCTTATGTGTGTATTCATTTATAAGAGTAATGTCAGCGCAGAAGAGGTTGGAGAGGAATTATCCACCTATAGAAAAACCGCTTGGGCAAGTCTATTCTGTCTTAAGCATAACAGCAGCTAGTGCAACACAGAATAGGATTGCTTGACACTCATTGATGTTTACAGAGCGGCTTAACGCAAGGTCAGTTTTTATAAAAGCCTGTGATCCATCGTAAAGTGATTTTAGAAGATTAATGTAGTTTTTGTTGAGAGAGGTTGTGGTTAGAAGCAAGAAAGAGAAGTCTTACCGTGGGTGCTCAGCGAGTGAGTACAGGCGAAGAAAAGGAAGAACAAACATGGCAGCCAGCATTTTTATTTCGTCCGTTCTCGCATAATCTCGTGTGTGCGTGAAGATGGAACCTATAAAACGATGTTCATTTCTGGGTGCTGGGAGATGATTCCCGGCCAGCCAAGAGAGAAGAGACAGAGGACTGTAGCGATAATCTTTCTTGAACATTCCGTTTGTGTATTTGAGGTGAACCCCCCCCATTTTACGTCAGAGGTTTTGTTTAAAATTGATCAAAGTTTGTCTAATCTGATACTATCGAAAACTTTTGTCAAATCGATAAAAATGATATATAATGGTTTATTAAATTCGATTGATTTTTCAATTAATTGGTTAAGGATAAAATCTGTTTGACTGTGCCCCTTCCAGATTGATAGGCCACTTGCTTTCTAGAAATTAGAACGAAACTTTATCAGTTTCTAAAATAAGATGAAGGACTAGGACTAGGACTAGGACAAGGACCATGGTATCACCTCTAACTTTTAAAAACACGGAGTGAATGTTTTCGATGCCAGGGATTTTGCCGGTGGACATCTTGTTCAGGGCTGTTACGATTTCTTCTTTTGTTATATATGGAATAGATAATTCTCCTGAAGTTGGGAGTCGATCACAAATATTAGGGTCATCATACAAATCTTCGTCAAATGAAGCTCATCTCTCTAAAACTCCTTCCCTAAAAGTTAAGATTTTTCATTTTATCTTTGATACTCCAGTTAATATTACGTTGATGAGTTTTTAATTTTTTCATAGCAAGGAAAAATTGTTTATCCGGAAGTAAATTTGAAATTTCCTCAAGTTCATCATTTTGTTGACTGATTTTATTCCTTTTCACTAGTTTTTGCGTTTCTGTTTTTTTTTTTTGTTTTTTTTTTTTTGCGTTTCTGTTTTTTTTTTTTTTTTTTGTTTTTTGCGTTTCTGTTTTTTTTTTTTTTTTTTTTTTTTGCGTTTCTGTTTTTTTTTTTGTTTTTTTTTGCGTTTCTGTTTTTTTTTTTTTTTTTTTTTTTTTTTGCTGCTTTGTATTGAGTCGAATTGTTTCCATAATTTATACAAACATTTTTTTCTTGTTATCGATTGCTCTCCTGATATCGGGTTAAATCCACTGAGGAATTGGTTGCTTAACAGGTGGCGTGACCTTTTCAGCAGTTCCAATGATTTTATGTTCACTACATCTGAAAATTCCTCAACATCAATAGGAAGGAGCATCTACTACAGGTTGATATCGGTTAGTAAGCTTTAACTGCGGAAAAAAAATCACTAGTTTCAATGTTTTTCAAGGCTTCGAGATTATATTTTTTGACTTGAGTTTAAAGTTTCTTCCAAATGCACTTTACATTAACGTCAACACGAAAGAATAAATGGTCTGATATATTTGGGGTATTTAGGACCGACACATTTGTCACGTTTTGACGAGACTTGTTACGAGAAAGAATGAAATCGATTTGGCCTTTACTTTTTACCGTTGGGATGATTCCAAGTATGAAGCTTACGGTTCTGAAAGAAAGTATGGCGGTCTTGCAGTTAAGTCCCGGCAAAGTTCGACAACTCTAGAAGGGTCACATCAGTATTTTACACCGTGAAATCACGAATATTACGAATTATTAGTTTTAAAATAAAAATAAAAATGGTTAAAGTTTTTAAAAAAAATGTAATTGTTGTGTCTGCGCAAATAATTAACAAGAACACGAAAGTAAAGGTATACAATAATATATTAAGAAGAAAAGTTATATGCATATTTACATGTCTTCAGATATACTTCAATTGGAGATATTCCGGCAGGTGGCGTGTTGCATGTCTTACTGAAGGCAGCATAGGCGTCTTGCCTATTTGACGGTCGTTGCCGGACTCCTCTGGTATTGGTGATTGATACCTTTATATATCTCACTCAGCCGCCTATGTTAATTAGTGGGCGTCTCCACAACAGTAATTAATATTAAAAAAATATTTTAATATTAAAGTAACCACTTGATTAAATAAAGTAAATGAACAAAATATACATTTTTATATATTCATAACTGTTTATTTAACAGAAAAATGAAACAAGTTTTAGAAAGTGTATTATTGTCTTAACAGAAAAACGAACAATACTTTTTAAGTTGTTTTATTTTGTATTTATAAATTTATATTTTGTTACGTGATTCATTACTTCAGATTTTATTTCTTCGTTCACCTCTAATATTACTGGAGCCGATGGTGTGTTTACCAACACAATTGTGACATGTGGAGTGTAAGCCACTGACATGGCCATTGAAATCGCTTATAATTACAAGAAAGTCATGCTGTGGGACACTGTCTATTAATTTCTGAATTAGGATAACTAGTAGTAGAAAAAGAAGCTTGAATGAAAACAATCTTATTATCCTGTCCACGAAGAAAAAGTATTGCCAGTTTATCATAAAAATTTTGGTAGTCAGAAATAAATGGAAAAATAGATTTATTTACAAGGAAACCTGCACTAATTTGAGCGAGAAGTCTTATTCCCGGAATTGAAAAGGTAATGGCCAGATAGGAGTGTTTCAATGGACGAGTCCTTAATTTGAATTGCACACAAGTCAATAATGTCCCATTTCATGCGTGCAAGCTCAACAAACATAACATCAAGATCTTGATTGAGGTCACTTATAGATTGGGGGTTATAGGTGCAAATACGAAGTTGTTTTGTGTTGACTTTGTCTCTGGTCACATTCCAGACATGTGTTTGGGATTGGGGGTTATAGGTGCAAATACGAAGACATGTGTTTGGGATTGTACATGACGGCCTTTAGTCACATGTGTCACACTGGTCCAGAGTTGCCAGTGTGCCCTTTTAATTGCATGTTGATAATCAAGAGGCTGCCTCATCTGTCTTTCTTTCTTTTTTTTACCTAGACATCACCACGTATCAAGGCCAAGAGGCCACTCGAGGATAAGGGTTAAAGAGTGTACAGTAGAAATTGGACAATATAGTAATCGTTAGTAATGGAAATTGGGTAAATTTGTTAACTTATATGGAACGCTCATCAAAAACTTGTTTACATTAGACTTGAAGATAACCATATTGTAGTCAGCTGGAAAGCAGGAAAACGGAACACAATTCCACAGGCGTGCAGTTCTAAGAAAGAAACTTTGTTCATCGAATCTACGTTTAGCTTTAGGCACAGATAAAGAGTGGGGGAAATTAGTGGTAGTGTTTTCTGCTAGACGGGTGTTTCTTGTGAAAGTCTGGCGAGGGAAGACCATAGACTGGAGTTCAGACGAGCACATGCCATGAAAATAACGATAAAACAGAGACAAACTCGCAACATCCCTTCTATAAGAAAGAAGTGGCAGGGAAGAGAAAATGACATCTACGAGGCTACAAAGTCTATTTTGAACTCTAGCAAGGCAGGACAAGTCCTTTCTAGCAGCTCCTGCCCAGATGTGGCAACAGTACACTATCCTTGGACGTACCTGGCTCTTATGTAGATAGAGAATTGCATCAGCAGTGAGATATCTACTGGATTGATAGAAGGATCCCACCATTTTTCCAGCGGCCTTGGCAATGGATTTAATGTATGTGTTTCATTTAAGATTAGGAGTAAAGGTCAAGTTCAGAAGCTTGTCAAAACATGAGGCCTCCCCGAGACGAGAGCCATTCATTTCAATTGATGCCAGATGGAGATAGGAACGTTGATGATGTAAAGATGGAAGCTTGGTTTTAGAAGCATTAAAAGTAACCAGCCACTTTTATCTCATTGTACCACGTGCTCAAGATCAGAGGAGAGGGAATCAGAGAGAATTTAATCGTTTACGGTCTTAGATGTGCTACCATAGATAGTAGTGTCATCAGCATAAATGTCTACGAATGATGTAAGAAATAAGTGAAGTTTATGTCATAGTTTTTGATGTAAAATGGGGGAGGGGGGGTTCACCTCAAATACACAACCGGAATGTTCAAGTAAGATTATCGCTACAGTCCTCTGTCTCTTCTCTCTTAGCTGATCGGGAATCATCTCCCAGCACCCAGAAATGAACATCGTTTTATAGTTTCCATCTTCACGCACACACGAGATTATGCGAGAACGGACGAAATAAAAATGCTGGCCCCCATGTTTGTTCTTCCTTTTCTTCGCCTGAACTCACTCGCTGAGCCCCCACGGTAAGACTTCTCTTTCTTGCTTCTAACCATATGCCTCCCTGATCTCAAGATCACATTTCATAGTCTCTCATCCACTGTGGCGGTCGCCTCTCTCTACTTGGCCTCTGAGGTGTCTCGTCCTCCTCCTGTGGCTGCACACTCTCCTCCACTGCTTCGCTCTCAACTGGTCTGACGTCGAGAATGTGCCTCGGGACTCCTCCCACCACAATGTTGTTACTAGTGTTCCTCCCAGTCACGCGACCTCTACTCCATTGTGTGGTGCAGCGTGCCCCCGGTGGCTTCACCCATACCTTGTCCCTGAGTTTAATTGTCCCTGTGGCCTCTACTTCTCGGCTTGCCAGCTCCACCCTGGGATGTCTCCAGGAATATGTAAACATTGACAGTTGCGGGACCGTCTCTGGTACTTGTCCCAGTTTAGGCGACATGTTATACCAGAAAACGGCTTGCTCAGGTGAGGTGCCTCCTCTTTCCGCAACTGCCTTTATGGTGTGGTGGTTTCTCTCTACGATCCCGTTGCCACTAGGTCTGTAGGCAGTTCTGAAAAATTGTTGGATCTTCCATTTCTTCAGTACTTCTGTCACTGCTACTTACTTGAACGCAGTCCCGTTGTCGGTTAACAACTCTTCCACGGGGTCTCGCTCCAAAAACACCGCATCAAAGATTGCCGCTATTTCATTGCCTGTTCCTCCACGTAGCTTCTTCCATAGGGCAAATCGCCCGGGCCCACAGTCAATCATGGTCAGGTAAAGTCCACCCCTGTAATGGGTGACACTGCATGCCAGTCTCTCCCAGGTCCCACTCACCTCCAATTGGCCAGCTTCATGCGTGCTTGGAGCAGGATCAATCGACTGACATCTGTCGCATGTCCTGACTACTTGCCTCACCTGCTCCTTGGTGATCCTCGGGTCGACTTTTTTTACTAAGTACCAAGTCCTCTCTACCCCCATATGGTGCAAATTGTGCAGTACTCGCACGCCAACATCATCTAGATCCGATGCAGCAACAACATCTTTCTTTGGCAACAGCCAACTCTTCTTCACTCTCGTGAGAGCATCTGCTTGGTTCTTTTCAGAAGCCACCATGTCTACGCGAAGCTTCAAACAAAACTCTTGCATCAGCTCAGCCAGCACCCCAAGCCTGCGCTTCACTGACATCTCCGCAGCCCCTTTCGTTTTTATCCTTTTTTCGCTTGAAATGAGAGACTTTAGCCAAGCAAACACCGTGGCAGAGTCTGTTTTGATGCAGATGTCACGTAGTCCCCATTTCAAGGCCAGATTTACTCCTTTTATTGTCGCGTCTAATTCCGCCACATTGATGTGGCTGACGTCATTCTTTTTCCTCAACCAGGCTGCATCTTCTGCGACTACTCCTCCAATTTCCAAAACGACCCCTGTTGCAATGCTGCTTGCATCGCACCACACGACTCCATCCAATGTTCGCGGTATGTTCCAGGTTCCCCGGACTGGGTCTTGCCGTTCTGCTTCTTTCAGGAGCTCTTCCATCATGGCGACCATTCTTTCTCCCACCTTATCATTCCATCCTCGTCCTTCGGTGTGTCTCTTTAAGTAGCTGCATGCTGGTCTAAGCCAGCTAGCAATGGGGTAATGTCCGATCACCTTTCCGCATATGGAAAAAAGTTCACGTCTGTTGAGCTCCTGCTTCAGTTGTGGGATCTCGTTTCCCCTGCGAAACTCTAGGCCGCCTGACGCACCTTGTTTCAGTTTTAGGCCCAAAGCAGCCCCTCCGTCTAATTTTTCCGGCTCTTTGGCGATCAACCTGAACCTCTTCAAATGAGCAAAATCTCCTTGGCAGTTACCACATTTTCATTCACCAGAATGTCGTCTATGTATGAGCTCACTGCCCCATCTCCCTTTCCCATTGTCTCCAGAATCTTTCTGAGGAAGTTGACTTCTGATTGGCCGAAATAGCTTGATGTAAAATGGGGGAGGGGGGGTTCACCTCAAATACACAACCGGAATGTTCAAGTAAGATTATCGCTACAGTCCTCTGTCTCTTCTCTCTCATTGCCTTCTCTCCTGGCTGATCGGGAATCATCTCCCAGCACCCAGAAATGAACATCGTTTTATAGGTTCCATCTTCACGCACACACGAGATTATGCGAGAACGGACGAAATAAAATGCTGGCCGCCATGTTTGTTCTTCTTTTTCTTCACCTGAACTCACTCGCTGAGCCCCCACGGTAAGACTTCTCTTTGTTGCTTCTAACCACAGTTTTATAGCCGTTACTTCCGTGCGAGGGGATAATTTTCTGGAGAACATTATGGTTAAAGATCACCAAAAAAAGTTTTTTTTTATTCTGACAACATCACTAAGATGTTTTGCTAACCAAAACGTAAAAAGACACATCTCACCCCATGAGGTAGGTTTGCAGGTGCCAGATAACCAAGCCGACATTTATTTATACCTTCACCTTAGTGATTTATTATACGGTTTACTCCAATAGATGGTTTGCCTGCTGTATGGTTTACTGATCTGCCCCACTGAAACAGCTTGTAGTGGTGTGTATTTTACCAGGTAGTAGGCACAGTAGAATTTAGTGACCTCATAAACAGACAGACAAAACAAAACTTATGTAAAAAAAATTGGGGGAGGGGAACTATATACAAAGTAAATACATATTTAAAAACACTAAAAAGCTTTTAAATAACTCAAACTTATTTAAAGATATTAAAAAAGGGGATATATATTTAATTTATGATGTAAAAACTACGATATACAACATTAATTTAAGATGTAAAAATTAAGACATGCAACATTAATTTATGATGTAAAAACTATGATATACAACATTAATTTAAGATGTAAAAACTAAGATATACTACATTAATTTAAGATGTAAAAACTAAGATATGCTACATTAATTTATGATGTAAAAACTAAGATATACTAGATTAATTTATGATGTAAAAACCAAGATATACTAGATTAATTTATGATGTAAAAACTAAGATATGCTACATTAATTTAAGATGTAAAAACTAGATATACTAGATTAATTTATGATGTAAAAACTAAGATATACAACATTAATTTATGACGTAAAAACTAAGATATACAGCAGTGATATAAAATAAAATATGTTAGTAGAGAAATTTGTACAATATATATATATATATATATATATATATATATATATATATATATATATATATTCAAGCGGAGACATTTTGCTTTATGATTTTTTTTTTTAAATTTTTTGATGTTCCGTATAATCTTTTTTATATCAAAATCAAAAATATTAATAAATATAAATAGTTGTCGTTGTCACGAGCGCTTTCGATTCGTCCACGAATCATCTTCAGGTGTTGAAGCAAGTGCGAAGGAACGAAAATGAGAATTAAAAGTGAAGGTGATGATAAGTTAAAATATATAGAGTCGATGAAAAGTCGATTAAAAATATAGGTAGATTAAAAATTCGAGTATTAAAATCAGCAAGTTCGTAGACACCGTTAACAAAGTCCGTCCACTACGAACTACGCAAAACATTATATAATGTTACTGCTTTTCTCGAATGCAATATCATTTATAGTGGGTTGAAGGGTTCTAATATATGACGCCTAAAGAAGTTTTAATTTTTTAATATTATTTTCATGTTGTATAATTTTTATGTTGTCAACGAGGATCTTTCTAAGATTGGAGGGGGACAGTTATGTTATTTTATCAAATGTTTATATAAAGCACTAGTATTATTTAGCTGCATGGTTATTTGCCGGGATAACGTTGTTGTTGTATGCCCAATGTATGTATGTATGTATGTATGTATGTATGTATGTGGTTAAGACATTTGTGTATTTGGGTAGTACTCTCGCCAGAGATGGAACCCTGGATGCTGAGGTCAACTATAGGATACAGCGTGCCACTAAGGCTTTTGGTGGCTTAGAGAAGCGAGTATGGTCTAACAGGGGTATAACTATTTATACAAAGATCAGTGTCTATCAATCTTGTATTTTGCCATCCCTGCTTTACGCTTCTGAGGCCTGGACAACTTATGGTAGACACATAAAAGTCATGGAGAGAGTGCACCAGAAATTCCTGAGACACATTCTGGGCATCAGGTGGAGCACTTTTATACCTGATATGGATGTTTTCATGTGGGCTGATGTACCTTGTATCGAGAAGTTGATTATACGCAACCAGATGAGGTGGGCTGGACATCTGACAAGGATGGACGACGATAGATTGCCAAAGCGCCTCTTCTATGGTGAAATTACACAAGGAAAGCGTCCACAACATAAACCGAGGAAACGCTTTAAGGATAACATCAAAGATAATCTTAAAGCTCTAGATATTGATGCGTTCAGTTGGGAAAGTGCTTCCAATGATCATAAAAAGTGGCGCTCCTTGGTCTATCATGGCTATGATACTTTTGAGAAGAAAAAATATGAACATGCAAAAATGAAGCGTGATATCCGGAAGAAAAATTTGTCAGATATATCAGATCTGTTGGAGGATTTCATGCAGAACCACACCTATGATTTATGCGGTAAAATGACTTTATCCGGAGCTGGCCTAGCTAGCCATAAGCGTTCACATGGAGATCAATCTTTCTTTGATGGGGAAAACATTGCAGGGCACAGATGTTCTGTTTGCTCTGTGGTCTGTAAATCGAGTGGAGGCCTGAAGCGTCATATGAGCGTTCACAGTAGAGCAGCACCAGTTAGCATCCCTCAATCTCAGTTTAAGTGTGACCTTTACAACAGACTGTGTAAGAGCAGGGATGGTTTGAAGAGCCACCTCCGTTCGCATAGAAAATAGGAATTGATGCATCTTGATCACATCTCCACATGTATATATGTGTGTGTTTGTATAGGTGTATATATGTGTACATAATTAAAAAAAAAAAGAAAAACCCCCGGATATTTAAAAAATGCATGAAAATGAATGAGTAATCAGCAATAAAGCAAGGGAAAGATGGTCTTCTTCTGTCAAGAAGTGACAATCACCATGTATGTATGTATGTATGTATATATATATATAATCGTTTTTGGCATCAGAAAATTGGGACAAATTTTTCTGATAGCAATACTCCCAAAAGTTCAGAATTTTCCGATTTCTAATTCAAATAAATCGTTTCAACACTAGATAATATAGATAGAAACAAAAATACCTAGGTACACCCAAGATTCAAACACTGGCATCTTATTGACTATGTAATCAGCAGATGTTCTGGTTATTAAGGTCATGTGTAGTGTGGAATGCTGGACAAACCACTAACTTGTTATCCCCAAGCTAAGACTCAGCATTGTAACCAGGGAAGAAAGATGGTCAATCGCATTAACGTTTTCAAACTAAAAGTGGAAGCAAATGCAACCCTTCTTGCGTGAAATTTCAATGCAAGACTAGCTGAACATCAATTAGGTTATTCTGATATTGAAGACGATTGGATAGCCTTCAAGGAAGCTGTACAAACGTCATCACTGGAAGTGCTTGGACCATCACAGAAGAAACATCAGGATTGGTTTGACGAAAATGATGAGGAGATACAGGAACTTCTCACAAGAAAGTACAAGTGTCACAACTCGCTTTAGCAGGATCCAAGCTCTTCTTTAAAGACGGAAGCATTTTAGAAAATCCACAGTGCTGTTCAAACAAAACTGCACAAAATACAAGATAAATAACTCAATGATAAATCTCTGGAAATGCAGAAATATGTAGATATACATGACAAAGAGATTCTATAACGCCCTTAAAACAATATATGGACCACAGGCTATTGACACTTTTCCTCTGCTAAATGCTAATGAGACAAAACTGATAACAAAGCGAGCCATTATTCTAGATAAATGGGCAGAACACTTCAACTCTGCACTGAACAGGTTTTCTTCAATCACTGATCGCACAACTTCCAAAACTCGAAACAAATCAAACCCTTGATGAGTTGTCCACTATCCAGGAAGTTGAGAAAGCTATAAAACATATTTTTTGTGGCTAAGCTCTAGGCTCTGATTGTATATCTCTAGAGATATATAGGATAGGTGGTTCTTCATCGACAAAAACTACATGAGCTATTTCTTTCATTCTGGGTGAAGGACCTAATTCACCAGGAATTCAAAGATGCAACCATAATGCATATATACAAGAGGAAGGAAAACAGACAGAGCTGTGACAACCACAGAAGAATATCTTTTCTCAACATAGCTGGTAGAATTCTTGCAATCGTTTAACCAGCTATCTGGAAGATGATATCTTCTCAGAAAGTTAATGCGGTTTTCATATGAGGTGTGGTACAGTTGACATGGTATTTGCTGCTCATCAACTCCAGGAATAATACCTGGACCTCTGCACAACATTTGTCGATCTGACTAAGGCCTTTAACACTGTAAACCGGGTGGGTCTATGAAAGATCATTTGGATGTCCTGAAAAATTCATTTCAATCGTCAAAAATTTCATGATGGGATGATGGCTCATGTCATAGATAATAGACAGGTTTCCGATGACTATCCAGTCAACGATGGTGTCAGACAGGGCTGCGTACTTTCTTTAGCATGGTGTTGAGTGATGCATTCAAAACAAAAGACCAATTACCAGACTGACGGAAAATTGTTCAATTTAAAACGACTTTGTGCTGTCCTTAAGATTAAGGCCCCCACCATACGAGACTTTCTGTTTGCTGATGATTGTGGCGTCAATGTTAACACAGAGTCAAGCATGCAATATATCGTTGATAGTTTTCCTGAGGCATGTGATATTTTCAGTCTGACTAATTATCTGAAGAAGACTGGAGTAATGTACCAGTCTACTCCCAAAAACTGTGTACAAGTTCACTTACTTGAGCAGTATTCTGTCAAGGGCAGTAAACATAGATGATGAAGTAGATTGCAGGATAACCAAGGGTAGTGCTGCCTTTGGACGTTTCAGAACCACTGTGTAGGAACGTAGTGGAATTTGGCTGCATTCTGTGATTCTTACCATCCTCATGAGTGCTTGTGAAACTGTGACTGTATATGCAAAACATGCCATTTCATTTCCATATGACCTATCCTCCACAGATTGCTGAAAATCAAGTGACAAGACAAGATATCAGGCAGACAGGTTGATATTTAGATGCTGCCCACCACAGCATTATGTGACACAAGGTCAAGAAAATGGAGTGTCAAGCAAGTTCTCCTAAAGAGGGGCACGTTTGCATAGCAAAAAATTGCCTGAGCATCTCTGTTGGCATTCCCCGGTTGGGGCACCTTAGACAGCAAGCAATAAACTTACCTCACCCAAAAACCAAATTGCAAGGTCTGATAGGGTGGACCTCCTAGGTGATGCCCAGATGGCGTACCTCAGTTTGACAGGTACTGGTACTTTTCATACAGTCTCCCAGCAACCAAAGTAGCAAGGAAACTAATGAAACTTCAGAAAGGAGTCTCCTTGCTGAGGTTTTAACCTAGTAAAACCTTTCATCAGTATACAGCATGTTACAGCAGTGCCAGGTTTGTTGGGCAGGTCATATATACTGCATATCTGATTCAAGGGGCCCAAAACAGTTCCTTTATGGTAAAATACCCAAAGGAAAAAAGCCGACAGGAGGACAGAAAAAACGGTTCAAGGACAATCTGAAGGTCTCCCTCAAAGAGGTAGGTTTGTATTTCAATTCATGGGAAAAACTAATCCAAATCAGATGTTCATCGTAGCACAGTGATCAAAGAACTTGGTAAAATTTAGTTGTGAAGTTACAGTCTTCAGGAGGTTGAAGGTTCAAGACTCTGTGTGGGTTAGTGTTGGGACAATTAACTGGAATCACAATTGGGAATCTGAAAAATTGGAATTTTGGTGGGTATCGGAATCGGTATTGGAATCAGAAAAATTTGTGCCTATTTTCCGATGCCAAAGCGGTTCTTTAATTGGTCTTTTATTTCATTTTGTTTAAAACAAAATTTTCTACTGCTTATAGTGATAATAAAATAATAAATAGCTATTAATTTTAAACTTCCAGTAAAACTAAAATCAATAGATAATCCCTCTCCTCACATGTGTATTTTTACATTTGAGAAAATATTTGCACAATTAATTTGTATTTTTGGTAATAATGAAAAATAACAACTTTATAGTTAACTATTTAGAGATATTTAAAGAATCGGAATCGGTAATTGTATTGGAATCAGAAATATATTATGGAATCGTTCATTGTATCAGAATCAGCAACAAGGTTTGAATTGAATAGTGTGGGTGGCATTCAAAAATACAATTATGAATTATTTGTCTTCTACCAAGTCATGGCTGGCAAAACAAAAGCATTCTACCCACGTGGATTAAATAAAGGGTTCTGATCAAAATTCCATGCAGATTTCCAAGTTCGACAAAATATTCCTGAAGAAAATCGGAGGTGATATCAGCCGAAACATTGTGCAAATAACAATGAAGATGAGAACAGTAGTCCAAAGAATCCAAATAACGTGAATAATGAATCCTCATCTCAAAAATTCAGAAACTCAATGTTAACATTATTTTTTTTTTCTCTGTTTTATTCAATCTGTTCACTGCTATTGTCTCACTTATTGATTTAAAAAAAAAAAAAAGAATGGTGATTCCATCAAATCGCTTGATTGCTCCAATTGTTTCATTCCAATTGATTTACGAACATTTCCTCATCTTCTGGTAATGGAATAACTTGCATCCAATCTGTTTCTTAAATCGCTGGAAAAATGATTGGATCATTCTACCTCTCCACGATATTGCCGGATGCAATCCTTTATCATAGATAAGTTTATTTCCCTCTCAGAATGGGAAGATATGACACAAGATCTGGAAAGCCAACGCCCTAGAAAGAGAGCACTCTAGACTGAAAAAAAAAATGCCTGAGCAGTCCCGTTGGTATTAACTAGTAGTGGCAACTCAGGCGATTAGCAAAAAACTAACCCTTTCTCAAGGGGTGAGAAGACAAACCTAGGAGGATGAACCTCCAAAAACTCTGCATTTTGATTGATGCAGATTGCATATATATTATTATAGAATCAATCCTCTATTGATTATTATATATTACAAAGAAAGACTAATTCATACACACAAAAAAGCAACAAATAATAATGATAATATTGCTTAGCAAATTCTGTCCCATCGCTGCAGTGCCTGTGCCTGTTTTACAAGTCCTTCTAATAGAATGTGCCCTGATGAACTCGTAGCTCTTGTATCCCTCCTACCAAAGTACATACTTCCGACTAACCCAACCAGCAACAAAATCCCACCCCTTGAGGTCCTTAGATACTAGAAAGTCTTCTACTCTAAAAGTTTCTTCCCTCAGACTATTAGATTTTGGAATCCCCTCTCTGGTTCCTGCTCTCCTGGCTGTAATAAGCTGCAGAAGTTTAAATGTACTGTGAACAGACATCTCGCTGTTAAGCTTCTCACAGTCGCTTGTTAGACACGATGCCAAATAGGAGCTTAGGAGCTTCTCACATCCAAGTAGCAATAAGCTTTGTTTGTTATGAAAAGGAATAAAAAAAATAAGGAGAAAACTTTTTGAAGTCAGGTTTTATAGAGGAGATCTCATAGTCCCTACATTATTTTGACAGCAAGTCGTTGAACTCTCTTCAGGTGTCGGATATCACATATTAGTTATGGAGCAGAAGCCTGGACACCATTGTCTAACCGTGGTCTCACGAGGAAAACATTAAGTGCGAAAAGTATTTTAAGAGTGAATTTACAGAATGCGTGTCTCTTGCAATTACTGCAGTAGATACTGATTTTTCCTTGTTTTTTTTTTTATTTTGCTAACCTCTTGATTTCTTTTTCATTTATCGCCATGCAACGCATGTCCTCAACTCTCACTGGTCAGGTTTCATTTCCATGCATCATAACACAAAGCACACATGCTTGATAACTTCTTCACCTGTTCAACAATGCTATGCTGCTTAATTGTGACAGAATTTCTGTGAACTAAACCCATCCACTCGAAACTCTTGCAATCATTGTAGGGGATACTGCCTTATTTTGTTTTGCTTTTTGTATTTTTTTTCCTCTTTAACTTCTTACATTACATAAGAATGTTTAATATGGAATATGCCCCCTCCCCTCTTCCCCGTGGTCACCTCTCACATTTCTGGTGAATCTTCGTCAATCATCCATTCCTGGAATCTTTCAACCTCTTCTAATACAGAAGATGTTCTATTTCTTCTGAGGTCATGGCTTGCAGTTCGTCTCTTCCTGAAGATTTTTTTCCAGTTAATACTATGTCATCAGAGGGCAAAAACAAATTTCCCATTCGACGAGAAAATAATACAAAACTCAATTGACCTAAAGCTCTTAAATAAAAATCAACCATTTTAGTTGGACAGTACAGGATATGGAACTCCGAACTCTGCATGGAAAGTATGTTCTGCTGACAATCAATCATTTGTCATTATTCTTTCTTTTTTCTTTTTTTTTCGCCATTCTTTTTCATAATTCTGTCGGTCTGTGTGACTGTCAACAAATTCTTTATTCCTTTGCTTTTTTTATTACTTTTAAAATATTTCCTTTCTTTCGGACGCTTTTTATTGTTTATTATCTTTATATATTTTCCATCAAGTGTATTTCTGTTTGTCACTATTTCTGTTTGTCTGTACAACCTAGCCTCTACATCGCTTGACTAATCGTTAGCAAACTTGTTTAGGAATATCTAGCCTAAAGATAACGGTAAACGTGAAAGTCACACTTTTGGTGGTAGTGCGGTGGCGTGGTTCTTGGTCTAGGTATGATCATTTTGGACGATGATAGCATTGACGTTTAATATGAATTGGATATAAAAGTTATTTTTACAGTGAAAGAAGAAAATGAAGAATACACGCGGATGAGCATCCATAATAAATGAAGCATTAAGAGAATTGAAGGGTCACCAGGTAGCAAGTGCTAAAAACATGAACAGAATTACGTTTCTGAATTTTTGAGATGGAGATTGGTTATGCATATTATTTGGAATCTTCAGACTACTGTTCTCCGTTTTCACAACAAGGAAATGTTTCTGTCGAACTCGGGAATTTGGATGGAATTTCGAACGAAACTCTTTATTTATGTCACAGAGGTAGCATCCATTCGTTCCATCAGCCATGACTGGATAGAGGTTCGAAATTCCGTCCAAATTCCCGAGTTCGACAGAAACATTCCGGAGTTTGAAAAGATAAACCTGAAGAAGATCGGAGGTTAAATCGACTGAAACAGTATTAAAATGAAATTCAAGATGAGAACAGTAATCCAAAAATTCCAAAAAAATACGATGAACAGAGTTTTGTAAAACAAACAAAAAAAAATTGAGAAAAACAATTTTATAGCAAAACATTTTTATACAATAGATAAGAATATAAAAGCTATTTTCAGTAATTTATACAAACAGGCGTTTGGTGAAGAAATTTGGATTAGTAGTCACAAGTTCATTGTGTGAATCTATGAGTGTGTAAGTAATATACGTATGCGAGTATTTGACAATGTAACAGTGTGTATGTGTGTGTGCGTTGGTTTACCTTGTTCTTGTTAGTGCATGTATAATTGTGAGTAGTAATTTTTTTCTGTTCGTTTGACTCCAAATAGCGTGTACGAATTTGTGTGTGAGATGAAGGCGGCTGATATGTAAGTCATTGAGTTTTTTTCTTTTGTGGCTTACCTCCTTTAATCAAAGTCATGAAGGAGTAGAGTGAGCGATATTCTTGAGTTCTTCTGTGCACGGAGTCATCTGTTGAAAACAGATTTTTTTTTTTTTTGACCAGGTCTTATTGGATTTTTTAAGTTATAACTGGCTTAGCATTTTCATGTAGATGTGTTATTTTGGGGGTGGGGTTTGAAACGATTTTTATTGATTGCAAATATTTTGATTTCACGTGAAACCGACTTGATGGAAAACAAAGCAAAGAAAGAAAAAAAGTAACAAACAAAACTATTTGCTTTTTAGGGTTCAGGAATCACTTGGCAAGTCAGTCGTCACAGCAAATCTATTCGTCATAGAGACTCGCTACTTAGAACATATTGTAGCTAATGAAGTCCCGCATTTTATATGAACTTGACATAAACCTTGCAAAGTTCGACCTCGTTCAAAATTTTGAAAGAATTTCAACTTTTGATTTTTCAAAATTTGACGTTTGATAAGAATAACAATGATAAATAGTTTTTGAGATCTCCACGTCACTATTGTATCATTTCGGGAATACTTCATACTATATGGAGATGTAAGGCCCAGATAAAACTTTAAACACATCCTTACGTTGCCAATCCTTACAATGTGACGAATGTTTTTGCTTTCTCTATTTTGTTCTCATTTTTAAATTAATTTCCTTTTTTTGTTGTTCTTATCCCATTGTGTGTTGCCATTTCCTTTGAATTGACATTTTATTTGTGCCGTTGTTTAGAGGTTGGGCTCTTTTTAAAAATTTGTAGTCATTGCAATTTGCTCGATTTCATATACGTACAGTTTAATAATTCATTAAAATCTAAAATTTAATATATTTCTGGTGAGGAGATTAGACTTCATTTATAAATATACCAGAAGAATATTCTATAATATATATATATATATATATATATATATATATATATATAATTTTGAGCTACATATTTTCATACATAGAAAACTTGAATGCTTACTAGACACTATCCTGGAGTGTCTGAGCTCTCTCTATACAGGGTTTATTAGGATAACCTGGCATGAGGATACTTTTCCCTAGAAGTAAACCCTGACTAAATATTCAAAATCACATAGTAATCACGACTCAAATAAGATCTCTTCGGTATGACTAACCAACCATTAATTTACACAAGGAAGATGCACTTTCTCCAAATGATGTTACCTCAAATAACAATACTAAGCTGGATACTCCACCAGACTAGATGCCCATTCTAATTGCAGCTCGGATTAATATTGGAATTTGCTTTTTTCCTTAACTATTCAACCTCATTTTGCTTTCGTTTCGCAATAACTTTCTTTTTGTGTTTCGCTGTTTGTAGCGCTTTTATTTCCTGCTCACTTTTTCATAGTTGCATTATTTCTTGACATCGTTTCGAATTATATGTGCCATTCTTTTCCACGTTTTCCTTGATTGCATACACGTCATTTGATAGGAGTTTAATTGATTTTGAGGGAATTCCGTGATAGTTTTGTTCATTTAGCTTTCTTCAACTTAAGTATTTTTATGGTCAAAAGAAAAAAAACCCCGAAAGGTTAAAACTAGGCATCGAGTGCTCACAAATAAATTTTCGGCACTTTTTAAGTATGAAAGCTTTTTAATGTCTTAATTGTACCGTTCAAGTTTATGGTAAAAATAATTCGCCAATAAAATTAATTTTATTGCCAGTAACCGTGCGAGTTGACTTTAGTGCTTTTTGTAAAGTCGGTTTTAGTCTCTTTCACGTATGTAAATTTATAATGGGAAGATCGGACACAGTATCCAACTGTAATTTTAATCTTTTATTAGATATTTTGACTATTTCCTACTTGCATGACATTTCGTTTGACTTTTCATTGGATCTTGTGTTTATTTCTACGTTTTGTTTAATTGCTGCTTTTGATTCTACAGTGCGGATCTTTATAAACTTGCTTGCCGCACTTTTGACAAGTTTTGTTTAGAAAAAGACAACGATTTTTCCAATGTAGAGTATATATCGGTTGCATGGATAATTTATTCTATTTTTGTATAGTTCGCTCGTTTTGAAAATGTAAGTAACCATTTTATTATATAATGAAAATGTGGTTGGATATTCTTTTTTTCTCCCTTTTTTCTGGAAGTCATTTTTTATTTTATACTTTACTTTTCTGACATATGCTACGCCTGATTTTTCTATGTTTTTAAGAATAGCTTCCCACGCTTACAACCTATTGGCAATCCCCCGCAATTTTATGCAGAGTGAAATTGGGTTCGCTTTTAAGTTTCGCTAGTACTCTGTATCTAATTTCGGAATTTCTTGTCGACACTAGTTTCGGTGCAAGAATAAGGCATTGAAAACAGTCTGCTGACAATTCTGCTAGTTTAAAGTTGTTACAGTATTTGTTTACGACCAAAGCAAAACTAAATAATCGCTGTCGTCGCAATTATTAAGTTAAAACATTTTCACCTTTTGTGGAACAATGAGGTATTAGGGCTGAAAAGTTCTGATAGTAATTTCACGGTTTTACGCAAACTCCAGACCGTGTTTTTTGTTTTGGTTAAGATGTAATGAACGAATCTGCTGTGTCTAGCAGTTTCTCGTCGCCAGATTTGTTGTGGTTCCCTCTATAAATTCGAATTTTCCTTACCAGATTTGTTGTGGCCTATGAAGGTCACTAAGAAAAACTTAGACATAGATATAGTTTAGGAAACGTATTTGCATTTACAAAAGAAAATACATAAAGAACGAGAGCTGTACTACTTAGTGCCAATGTGTCTTACTACGAGAAATATCCCATATTTATACTATTCAGGAGAGTTTATATATTGCGTATGGGTGATTCCTCACAACACTTATTAAAAAAAATTGGGAAGGAGGTGTTTCGGGGGCATACTATATTGTAAAGTTTACAGCAAAAAATATGGACCAAGTAAAGAATAGAGACCCTTTTGCAGAAAACGATGACCGGCACACATTTCAAGTGACACCAATGATTCGACATTGACATTGGCACAACCATATGGCATTTATAAACACGTCAAATAGCAAACGTGGTCGAATGCTCGCAAGGAAGATTTAAAAAAAATATATTTACAAAACTTTTTAAGATTTAAAAGAAAACTATATATTTACAAAACATTTTTAATATTGAATATTTACGAAGCATTTAAGGATTCAAAAAACTTTTTCTATTTACACAAAACTTTTTAATGTAAGTAACAAGCGAAAATATTTAAACAAAATATATTCAAATTATAGGGTGTCTTTTGGGGGGCGTTTTTAATATATCTGTAACAGAACTAATAATTAATATTATAATTATAACACAAATAAATAAACAAAAGGAATGTGCTATATTAATTACAAAACATTAAAAACCGAAGTTATAACTCAGAATTTTGGACGCTGATCTCTTATCTATACAAAAAAGTTTACAATTTATGAACTTTTAAATAAAATTATGTAAACCAAACTTATATATATATATGTAAGCAGAATACCTGTTTCAGAACAACTATAAACAATATGACGAGATGAAATATTACATATGCTTCCACTGGCCAATGAAAATAAAATGAAATAAAAAATGCTAAACGTTTAAAGCAGAAGTTTAATATTATGAGGATACGCCAGACGTCTATTTTTAGAGCAAAACCAAATAAGTTGTTAATTTTAAGATGTCATCGAGATATCTAATTGGAGCAGGACTGATATGGGTGGAAGAAGATTATATGTCAAATGTCGCAAAGATTTCTATATTCATGAAGTCCTTTGTATATATATATATATATATATATATATATATATATATATATATATATATATATATTATTTTTAAAATATAATTTTTAAAATATGTGGGGAGTACCAAGTTGGTTAAAGGGGAAATCATCCCCAACTCGCATTTAGGTAAAAATGCACTTTCCTAAATAATTGAATTCATTCAAGATGTATCGCAAAAACAAAAACAAATAAAGCACACACACACACACACACACACACACATATATATATATATATATATATATATATATATATATAGCCAGTAGAGTTTAGTTTCCTAGAAGTACATCCAATGAAACAACATGTGTCCACCAAAGAGTGCTCAATGAGTAAACAGAGCAGGTATATGAAATTTATTTATACAAACATCAATGTTTGTATAAATAAATTTCATATACCTAAACTCTACTGGCTAAATACAAATGCTTCTGCATAGTTGAGCACTTTACTTCGTGTCTTCATAAAACGCAAACATGTTAAAAGGTTCTCGACGATAATTCTTGGCCTGAAGACGTAATCCCCCAACGCAGGTGATTACAGAAATATGTATGCACATATGTAGCCATCAATATTTGTATAAATAAATTTCGCACATATATATATATATATATATATATATATATATATATATAAACAGACACGTGTCGACATGTAAATAGCCATACAAATATCCACACCAAATATACTTAAACATATATATATATATATATATATATATATATATATATATATATATATTATTTTTAAAATTATCCCCAACTCGCATTTAGGTAAAAATGCACTTTCGTAAATAATTGAATTCATTCAAGATGTATCGCAAAAACTAAAACAAATAAAGCACACATACACACACATACACACACATTATATATATATATATATATATATATATATATATATATATATATATATATATATATATATATAAACAGACACGTATTGACATGTAAATAGCCATACAAATATCCACGCAATATATGCTTAAACATATGGAAACACAATCTAACATACTGAAATACAAGTAAATTAGAAATTAAATTAATTTTAAAATTTAAGATTATAAATTAAAATATAATATAATAAAATATAATAAAATTATGGAAATAAATTAAAGAATCTCACTATATTAATCGGATTAAGATATTAAATGTGTTAAAAAAATTGTTCTTATTTAAAATTTAAAAATATTTGAAATGGGAGGTCATTTAGCAATTATAAGCTGAAGCAGAGATAAAATGGTGTGTCTTAGATTAAAATACAAATATGGTGATAAGAAAATAGATACTTTTAGTAATCTAAAAATAATTGGATTGAGCGGTGTTTAATCCTGAGGTTTTAAAATCAACTGGGATTGCATACAAAGCTTGCTAGAGGGTTCTCGGTGGATTAAGGTTTATTTTGGTAGTTGAATAAGGTATGCAAATAAAGCAATTTAAATGTGAGAGGCTATTGTAAGAATAGGGATTGTAAGACACATCACATTTTGCTAGTATATATGTATATATATGTGTGTGTGTGTGTGTGTGTGTGTGTGTGTGTGTGTGTGTGTGTGTGTTACTACTGAAAAAATCTTATATTGCAATGAACAATTTATCTCACTAATATTTTTTGCCAAATTTTCATGACATTTAATTGTATTAAGTCTAATGAAGCCATTTCCTTTGGCAAAATGTTTTAGTGCGATTAATTGCTTATAGAAATTGTGTCTGTACATTTATTGTTAATGATTTTATCTAATACCAAAGATAACACACACACACACATATATAGTAAGTTTCGAAAATATATATGGCAAATAAGTTACACAGAATTTACCACGGTTCATCACCGTGAGGATTCGTCATACTATTGCATAGAATCGATGTTGTTTCGCTTTATTATATATTCTCATGGTACTAGGTTTACTAGTCAGACAATCAGATTCTTTGATATTCACATACTCATTTATTGTAACAAATGTTATCAGGCAAAAGGTAATTGTACCTCGAATTCACTAGCTTTTTTGTTCTATTTGAGTTGGATATGTATCTCTTTTCTTTGTGTTTGGAAATGACATTATTTTAATTTGAATACTTTTCACTTACATTTTGTTTTATGCTAGCTTATTGTTGATGTGTTTTTTATATATATTATTATTATGATTATTATTATCATGATTATTATTATCATGGTTATTATTATTATGATTATTATTATTAGGATTATTATTATCATTATTATTATTATTATTATTATATATTCATTTTTCTTATGTGTTGTTATTCTAATGTAAAGTGTATGTTGTGTATACATACGTTGGCTATTTCACTCCTGCAGTTTGAGAAATTAATAAATATTATATATATATATATATATATATATATATATATATATATATATATATGATTACTTGATTTAATTACATAAATTAATATAAAAAGATATAATTTATGTGTAAATTTTCCAGTATTTACTTCAAGTGTGCTCAATACATAGGTAGAGCCAAGTAGTAAGTTCTGAAAATATATATGGCAATTAAGTTACACAGAATATTCCGCGTTTCATTCGCGTGAGAATTCGTCACACATAAGCTTAATTGCCATATATATGTTCATAACTTTCTACTATATATATATATATATATATATATATATACATATATATATATATATGCAATGTAATAATTAAAGTTAAATTCTTTTGATTCAAATATATATAAAAATTCAAACAATCTTTATTCATGAAAAATAATGTCTTTTAAATGTTGCCCATTTTCAGCTTCGCATATTTGTGTGCTTTCCAAAACATTATTCATGACAGATTGCAGAATCTCTGGATTGCGATTTAACTCCCTTATTTTGTTTCTGAGATTTTTCTTTCAATTTTGCAAGGTTTGGATTTTATTAACATGGACTATTTCTGTAAGATATCCCGACAAGAAAAAGTCCGGTCTAGTCAACGCTGGGGAACGTGGTGGCCATTTGACATTGCCATAGCGAGAGATAATATACGAAACTGAAAATGGGCCATATTTTAAAGACATTATTTTTTATCAATAAAGATTGTTTGAATTTTGATTTTTTTTAAATTTACCAATGTCAGATTGTGTTAAAATAACAGAAAAATATCATCAAAAATAAAGAATCTATTTAAGTTCAAAACCTTTCTGTAACTTTTTGGAGATCGTGTATCTTGATTTTTATATTCATAAAAGGGGGCGTAAAAGTGGTGCAAAACTACTCCGTCCATAGAATTTATTTTATCCGCGCTGTGACGGCATTTCGTTCACACTATTCAGTATATTGGCAGAGTAAAAAAAAAAATGATAATTCTTATTGATCTAATATTATTTGTAATTGCTTTATATAGTCCTTGAGGGGATACTGATGAAAATTATGTTTTCGAATGAAAGAGCTTGGTATCACATTAAAGGCATCAAGAAGCCGAAGATATTATTAAAAGTTATTGAGAATTGCAAGCGAAACGAGCGACCACGAATGTGAATGTATAGAAGGGGAAGTTCCGTGTCTGAGGCCGAGTCTATCCTTTCGGCATTATCAGTCTTAGTGAATTCATAACGCGAAATGAGCATAACTATGAAGCTTGTATTTGCAATCAATTGTGCAAATCGATTGCATACACGTTTACTATAATAATAATAATAATAATAATAATAATAATAATAATAATAATAATAATAATAATAATAATGATTCTCAGGAGTTTGGTGTGTGTGTGGAGGGGGGTGCTTATTCTTGAGTGATACCAATTCTTCCGATCGAGGGCTCTCTTATTGAGCTGTTCATTCCCCTGGCCTTTCATTGATTAAAACCCAAAGACAGTAGTACGCAAATGTATAATCTTTAACATATAGACATTACATCACTGTTTAAACTGTTTTGGAAAGAGAGAGAGAGAGAAAAAAAACAGGTAAAGAGATAGAGAAACAGAAGAGAAGAGAGAGATAAAAAGAGAGGGAGGAAAAGAGAGGATAAAGAGAGAGTGAGAAAGAGAGAAGGTGAGAAAGAAAGAGAGAAAGAAGGAGAGAGAGTGAAAAAAAGGGAAGGTGAAAAAGAAAGAAAAAAGAAGTAATATACCTGGTCGTAAAGATATTTATTTAGTTAGTATTTGTAACAATTGCATTGTTATTCGTTTGATTCGTCTCTTCCATCACTCTGCTTCCTCTGAGCTAATTCTATTTATACAAAAAAAAAAAAACAACAACTTATATATGCATAATTTTTTTTAATACTATCCTTTTTTAGCAGCAGAGTGCCTTACTTTTATTTAATTTTTCGTAGTTTGTTTGGTGCCACTTCGCCGACACCCACTTCTAATAATGGATATCAAGTTATATTGCAGCACATGCAAATGCAGTTCTCTCTCCCCCCCTCTCTCTCTCTCTCTCTCTCTGTATATATATATATATATATATATATATATATATATATTCGTCAGGTTATTTATATATATATATATATATATATATATATAAATAACCTGACGAATTCTCACTAGAATGAAACGCAGAATATTCTGTGTAGCTTTATTTCAACTTTCAAATTTTTACTTACCCTCGCTATTAATTATGGTCTTTTGACCACGTTTTTAAACGATGTCGTTGCCAACGTTAATCTTGAAAAGGGTTGCCTGAAATACGTCTCGATAGGTTTTTTTTTCTGTCCCGCTCCTTATTTATCCATTTTATCTCATTTGTGTTTGTTAAACATACAATTGGAGTTTAGGAGAAATATACTTTAGAAGTGTATTTTTGTCTTCTTTTTGAAAGTTTTTTTTTAATGGTTTATGTTTAAACTATAGAAGGGGGTTGGAACAAAAAACTAAACCATCAGCAATTAATAATGGCGCTACGTTCGGTGTTATTCAAAACTGTTATAAAATTATGTACCCATAAAAATCTATAGATAGATAGATAGATAGATAGATAGAATAAAATACGTATGTTATACGCTTGGAGCTAAGTTACTTTGTAAAATAAATAAATATTTATTTGTTTAAGATTAATAGGTATACGTGGAAATTATAATTTCGTCGTAAAAATCTGTGTGTTCTTTTTCAACAGTTATATTTCATTCTTAATAAAATATATTGAAAGAATAAATGAAGATCGGAATGTTCCCTGCCTATTAGTAATATTAATTATCATTTCTCACAATAGTTTATTAATTTAACAAACGACTTGGATCATATTCAAAATGGCGTCTTCGGTAGACCGCTCCGATCACTGAAAGTTATCTTTAAAAAATTCCTGTGGTTTGTTTTTTTATTTATCGATTTTGTTTTATTATATACAAAATAAGACCAGGTATCGTTTGTTTTCCGTTATAATTTTATAAAGTCAATATAATAAAGTCAATTATATAAGCTATCTTTACGAAACATGATAGACTTCCTTTTCGGTATTCATATAAACACACAAACGCTATGTTATATTTTATGCGAATAAAGTTACAAAATAATTGAATCAAAAACGAATCAAAAGCATGAAAAACATTTTTCAGTTGCCAATATTTAATATATTTAAATCAGAATAATAAACACATTGGTCATAATGAAAAAGTCTTACATTACGAAACCCTGAAGTGAAGGTCCTGGATATGACCTTAAACTATATCCAGTGGTGAGGCCCCAGCTTGCGGGCTTTGGGGAGTGTGGAGCCACCCTTTAATTACCATTGCTCCCAGGTCCACTCTGACCCGATGTGGTAGTACCTGTTAGGGTCCCAACTATGGGTTAAATAGAAACCAACTTGAAAACAACAAATATATTCTATTAAAAAAATTGTTCTTCAAAATCTTTGGAGTCGGCATTAAATAACCCGAAAAGGGTTGATATGCCGTAAAACAAAAACAACCAACCAACCAACCTGAAGTGAAATGGACAAAGCATCAATATATCTTTCTCCTCTGGGTTTATTTTTTTCCCAAGAGTTTCTATTATTCCACTAATAACTTTCGACGACTTATGAGTGCACTATTACCCTAAAACAAACAAACATGTTACATAACTTTTTACTCATGTATTTTTTTTTTAATAAAAAAAAAATAGGAAAACGTTTATTGTCATCAAATTACACCTTTTAATGATGAAATCTTTCTTCACGGCGTTTCACTATTTTCTGTTGTTAAAACAAATACAAAATATCTGTCTGGAAGATAATTTTTTAATAAGTTTTAAAGATTTATTATTACACTAAAAATAAAAAGGAAAAAAAAATAATATTCGCTCCTGGTAAATACATACATCAAATCCGTTGCCAAGATCGCCAAGAAAAGGGTTGGATCATTCTACCGCTCCAGTAAATATTTCACTGCTGATACAATACTCTACCTGTATAAGAGCCAGATATGTCCTAAAATGGAATACTGTTGTCACATCTGGGCAGGAGCTGCTCGGAGTAACCTATCCTAAACTTATTTCCTAGAATTTACCGCCTGTGGAACTCTGTTTCGCTGGTCTGCTTTCCAGTTAACTACAACATGGTAATTTTCAAGTCCAATGTAAACAAGCTCTTGTTTAGCCGTTCCCTTAAATATTCAAATTAAACCCGATTTGCACCACTAACGATTATCATACTGTTGTACCAGTGACCACCGTCCACACTTTAGCCGCTATCCTCGAGTGGCATTTAGATCTTTGTGACTCCCTTTGTAAAAATATTATTTACTAATTCAAAATCGATTCCTAATTTAACATTTCTTCAGTTAACGTTGTTTGCTTTTCACTATATAACACACAGAAAATGTCTCAGTCTAGAAGGATTTTTTATGAGAGTTAATAGAGCATTTCTTAGTTTTTCTTAAATTAAAAAATGTTCATCGGTCATCATCATACGTTTTATTTACATGCAAATATCGGGGACCTTACGAGAAACGCCTTTTTTAGTTAGATTTTCTCTTATTATTAGCGGGGAGGAAGGGAGGGGGCGAAGGTAAATATTAATTTCCTTACTGGTACTCCTGATTAACATTTCTTACTATAATAAAAACTCACGTGCCTCCAATAAGGGTCATTGGGTTTAAACAAAATTTAAATTGCCTCAGTCCAGAAGGATTGTTACATGGAATGAGAACAGAAAACGAAAAACCAACGATTTTAGCGTTTTTGATTTAAAATATTCAATATCATGACTTTCCGAGGAACATTCTTCGATATTTTTTTCTTATTATATTTATGAGGGGTTATTTTGGCATTTACATGCAAGCAATCGGAAAAAAATATCCGTAAAAAAAAAAAAAAAAAAAAAAAAAGAAAAAACGAATTACAAAATAATAAATATTTCGCATTTTAAAATGGGGAAATCTTTTCCGATATTAATATGACTTCTCGGTTTTGGAACGAGAAAATTAGTGTGGTGTTATTTTCGTTTTTCATCAAACAATTTTATGTTTTACTTTTTGAATCTAAATAAGGATGGAAGTTGTGATACCGCAAAACTTTCAGTTTTTACAGTTTAGCGGCTTAGTTTTCTCACTTTTCAAATTAAAATTTGAGAAAAAAAAACATAATGGAAAATTCCCGTATTTGACAAAGTAAAAGTGACGATAATAACCGTTAACGAATTTCACTAAACAATCTACATATTTCGAATCGAACTCTTTCATTTTTATCAACCAATTTTTTTTTTTTAATGTTTTATCAGTGTAACTCTTCTGAAATTAAAATTAACAAAACGAATCCAATTTCATTAAGATGAACGAGATATTCTAATTTCGTCTTCTTTAACAATTATGACATTTATAACAATACTATTACTAACAATAAACAACAGCGACCCAAAATGACACATCGTTCAAGTCGTGGCATGGAATTTCTTGAGTTAATCTACTTTCCTGGTCAACGCCGGGATGCCGGTAAGCCAGTAGCCAGTAAAAGATTTGTTTACAAACATGTGAATTACAATTAAATTCGAAACTTGCAAAAAATATCAGTTACGACGAAAATTTTCAATAACAAAATAGATTAAGTTAATATTTAATATTTAATTTATCATTTTAACTTTAAAAAGGACATCTCTTAATTAATTACAAAATATTCCATGTATACGAGTAATTCTTACTCCACCTCCAGAGAAAGTTATATGGTCTTGTCCTATTTGGAAACTTTACTGTAGTTGGTTTTTCCTTTGAATAAAGAAGCCAAGTAAAGAGTTAGTCTTTTAACGTATCTGTGACTGTACTATATGTGTTATTAAAATTAGTAGTTCGTGCACAGCTGTCTAGCTAGTTGAGCTAGAACTAAGTAAAATTATGTTCAAAGCTAGAGGTTCAGGTTCAGACAAACATCAAATCCACATTGGCAATAAAAGAACAATAGTACATTTAATAGGAGTGATAGTATAGTTTTGGCTTCAGACGGACAGATTCCAATCCCCATTAATAATAAATATTATTTTATTCAAGCAAAAGTTTTCTTATTAACTGGACGCCATGCTTATTAGCATAATAAAACCAGTGTTGGTTTTATTTTAGACGACTGACGTTTCAATTATCAATTTCCTATTTGTTTCTTTTTAATCGTGTATCCCCAGTTAGGCCACAATACACACTGACATGAGCATTCTAATGCCAGTTTTCTAAGCCTTACTACTTCCATGCTGGCTTATGACAAATTGGAGGCGAGTATATTGTGACATCATCACTAGAAGATTGTCTAACAGGACTAACAGACTCTTTCTATTTTGCTTTTGGTTTTCCATCAAAGTTTCCTTCTCCTAGATGGATTGCCTTCACCACAGTTGAGAAGCTTCATCTCCCTCATGCATCGCAACCTTCTAAAATATTAGGAGAAAAACAGGTGCTCTCGTATACCTAAGGATGATTTGGAACTGCTAAAGCCAGGGCCATTCACCACCTTGAGATACTATAGATACTTTGCATAATTATCAATTATTTTTCAGTCGTTTCTATATTTGGGCAAGCCGTACATGCTGCATACTACGTTCAATACAAAAACAATTTCTTTACTAGTTGACCAAAGGCAAAATAACTGTAGAAGGACAGTGGAAAAGGTTGAAGCACAGTTTGAAGGTTTCCCTCAAAAGTTTGGTTTGTATTCAAACATGTAGGAAACCCTTGTTCAAAACAGATGTTCTTGTCATACTGCAAGTCACAAAGAGGCCATAATTGCTGAATCTGCATGCATTGAGGAACGCAGCAGGAAACGTGCTATTCGAAAAGACAGAACAATCAGCAGTATCCCTCAGGTACCCTACAACGGGAGATACGTCAGAGTTCGGATCGGACTAATGAGCGATTTCTGGACCCACAGAACAACTACATAATCACAATTATCTCTACACACATCATTGGGTGTAGAATTCTAGAATAATGGAATAATAGAATTTGGAATATTAGAAATTTTTGAAAATAATCTTGGTCTTCTCAAGTTGATCGCCATCATGAATATATACAGGGTGAGAGAGAGAGAGAGAGAGAGAGAGAGAGAGAGGGGGGGGGAGACAGATCTGACAAAAGATCAAACTACTCTAATCTCCAACCTTTTGCTTCTAGCATTGCAGTAGGTGAAAGAAGAACACTCTAATTGGAATGTAGCCTTTGGGATTGCTTCTCTATATTAAAGAAAAACTCGATTTGACAGCAATGTATCTTCTCATTTAATGCAAGTGCATTCAAATCATCCATCCTTCACATTTGCAGTCAATTTGTTCAAATATAAAAAAAATAATATTATTTCTATCTGAAGAGCTTTTTCAGTTTTAATACTAACATTGATATCATTTATTTAGGAATAGTAGTATTTATAGTAACGGATAACCCAAATAACCCATAATTTTTCTCCATCTCTTCTAAACACTAACCTAGTCTAATAATATTCTTGATGCACATTGATTTATGAGATTCAGACTTTTGCAGTTACGGTTATATTAAACTTTAAACTTATATTTTTTTCCATCTCTTCTGAACACTGATCCAGTCTAATAAAACTAAACCACAGCAGTGACACTAACAGACTTGGGGTAAGATATTAAATGTAAGTTTCAATATGAGATACAATCAAGAGCATCTTTAAATGTTATCAATTAAAACAATGTTGAGAAGCAAGCAGTTAGATTTACCTGGGGATCACTCTGGCAACTTAGGGTCTGGCTTGATCGATCTTATCCTTGTTTGTTAGAGTGAGGTATGATCTCATTGTGTCCTAGGAAGTACACACTCTCAGGAATTATCTTCAAGAATGGTAAGGGATGTTGCCATTTCTGCACCGACGAATACCAACAAGTCTGTTCTGGGCTATGTCTGTATCCGCTCAGTGTACCACTATGAGTCATGTGCCATATTTTGTTGCAATTGGAAACAATTAATTATGAGTTATGAAGCCAGCAGAAGAATGAATGAAGAAAAAAATGTGAAGAAGAACAAGTAGAAAGGACTGCTACAACATTGAGAGTAATCATTAGTAACATTGTAATAGCTGGTGTAGTGTAATTACTCATGGCTATTGTTCAGTAAAACTAGAGATAATATTAGACAGAATGCCCCTCATGTACAAAAAGAATGCCATCAATCGTTTATAAAATTCACAATCTTTTCGGCAATCCAACCATATTTGGTACAAATAAACTTCAGTCTATGCATGACTTACCCATCAATTTTTACTCCTAAACGTTTAACAGTCTTTGTTTTATTAACGATGTCAATGATATGAGGCCACGAGTTTGGGGATCGTCTTATTAATAGGAGGTGTTATCCTGAATGGGCTTTACACTCATCAGACCATAACCCCTACTTCCGATTTTTATGTGTTGTGTTATCTCGAAGATAATGTGTACCAAAACAATTCCTAGATACATTGTTGAACTAAAGATGGCCATCGCAACCAAATTAAGGCAGCAGAAGAGTGTGTCAGAGTTATTGACAATTGTGCATGCCATATGGAAGCGTGCCTATCGTTGTACACTGATGAAAAAAAGACTGTTGGAAATTCACAATCGATACTTGATGAACAAGTCATATATTGACTGAAATTAATTTATGATAGATATCATTAGATTGCCAAAGAGGATAAATTTTATTAAAGCTGACATTTTTTGATGGAAGTCATCTTATATCACTTGCTATTTTCTTTGAAGTTGTCTGCAAAATCTGATTCGCAAGAATTTTATTTGCAATGTGACAAGTTTCAAAGACAGATATAAGTGTTGCATGAGATTTGTGAGAGACAACATAAACGCTCCATTAAACTGTGCTGAATATACCATTTTCCAACGTTAAGTGTTTTGAACTAGAAAGTATAAGAAAGCAGGTCAGTGAACGAAGAGATTCGCATCGGAAATATTGACAATTTTGCGCGTTGTATTAATCCGACAAAGATTGTTCGACATTCATGGTTAAAACTTGGTAGGCATGTCAGGCATAGACTAAACTTTACTTGTGCCAAACAGGGTTGCATTGCAGAAAGGATTATGAATATTAATTATTCCATGTGGCATTTGGGAGGGGGGCGCAGGTGGGCAGCATGTTATAGTTTATTACCATCTTTTGTAACCAGAAATATTTGCAAATATTTTAAAAGAGTAAATTTTTTCGTCATCATCAACATCACCGTTATCATCATCATCATCATTGTTATCATCATCATTGTCATCATAATCTTCACCGTCATCACTGTAATCATCATCATCATCATCATCATTGACATCACCGTCATCATTATCATTATCATCATTGTCATCGACATCAAGGTAATCATCATCATCATCATTATCATTATCAGCATCATCACAACCTTGTATATCATCATCATTATCATTATCATAATCACTAGCATCATCATTGTCGTCATCATTATGATTATCATGATCGTCATCATCATCATCATTGTCATTGTCATCGTTATCATCATCATTATCATCATATTCATTGTCATCATCATTATCATCATCATCATAATCATTGTCGTCATCATCATCATCATAATCTTCACCACCACCATCATCACCATCATTGACATCATCATGATCATCATCATTGTCATCATTATCATCGTCATCATCTAACATTATCGTCATCATCATCATTATCATCATCATCAACATCATCATCATCACTATCATTGACTTCATCATCATCACTATCATCGACATCAGGTTCATCATTACCATCATCATCATTGTCGTCATCATCATTGTCATTGTCATGGTTATCATCATCATTATCATCATTGTCATTGGTTTAGCATCAGTTTAACATGCTGGTATGTGTTGAATAACTTTTAAAAATTAGTTTTCAAACCAACCTATATCTGATTCGATTTTTATTTATCCTTCTTTCTCTCAAATCTATTGTTATCACTGCCTCCCTCCAGATTCCCTTGGTCTTCTCCTACCATCTGACCCTCCTACATCACTGCTCTATATCTACTAACCCAAGGACTACCATCCATTCTTTCAATGTGACCAAACCAACAAAGTCTCCTGTTATGTACACAAGGGAAGAGATAAAATCTCACAGAATTGCTAACTATAGTCAATATACACAAGAAATAATTCTTGAAAGAAAATAGAAGTTCCGTTTACAAACAGAATGCTTCTTGTAATCAGATTGTTTAAAGAACGCTCAATATATAATCAAACAATCGTTAAGACAATACAAAATGGATAACAAAAAGAATGAACAAAAAAAGTAAAGTAAAAAGATTAACCGATTCTGTCTGACACCTTCTACTGCAACAAGCAATAATTAATCATAGTTATTACGCCGTGAATGTATATGCAGTATTCGAGACAAATTTGATACGGTTTAGAAAATAACAAAAACAATAGACGTCATATCTTGGCTAATAATTGACATATTCTCAAAATTTTTCTTTTAGAAGAGCGTTTGTTGAATACTGGACATTCGAAGAAGCCATTCTAAACTTTCAGGCAATGTTATTTGGGTCTAACTTTGGAAATTGTTAAAATATCTAAACTTCAGCCCCTGTCCCACCGATGAAATGTTGCATCCCTCTGCCTGTTTTACACGTATTTTAATGGTGGATGCTCTGACAAACTACAATCCCTTGTACCTCCTCGACGAAAATACCCCCGACAAACCTGACAAGCAGCAAAGTCCCACCCCTATACAGTTGAGATTCCTATATGTAAGAAAGCCTTTTACTCTAGTAGCTTCTTCCCCAGAACTGCAGGACTTTGGAATTCTCTTCCGGTTTCCTGCTTCCTCAACTGTACTGACATGGAGAAGTTCAAGTGTAATGTGAACAAACATCTTGCTGCTAAACTCCCTACATAGTACCCCTGCAACTTATGTCCCTGATAGTAGCCCCCTACATCAAAGTGGTAACGCGCCTTGTTTGGGGTGAAAATATAATTTTAAAAAAATGTTAGATAGTTTTATACAGTCCCAACTGCCAGCCTAAACTTTAGCTGGTTGAGGATTTGACATGATAGGCATAACTTGATTGTCTATTTTCGCTTCCAATTCTTTTGTTGCTCTAATTAATCCTTCAGCTACTACACACACCCACATCAAAATAATCCAGGGTCATATCAAAACTGAAGGAATTTTCACTGCTGAGCTCAACAGTGAAGGAAGTTATAATTTGAATTTCCATCCCAACTGCAGCCAAAATTTATATTTAGATTGCAAAGTTAACAATTAAGATATGTAGTCCTAAGTCTCCCTAAGACATGACCCCTCCTCCGACCCGTCTGCGTGCTGACTCCGAAGAGAAGAGAGATTTGAGACTTGTAAAAACTTACTAAGAAATGAACCATATATTTGTAAAAAAAAGTCTGAAATATATTTTGTGAAATTAGAATAGAATTCAAGCGTCTGTTGTCCTTCTTGCCTGCGCGAGTTTTGTTATTCGTTTTCTGCATACCAGATTCAATGTGACGGCCTCCAGAAGTACGGGATGACACGAGCCAAGTTTTCGAAGATCAGGGGTCCTTAGGTATCTTCATAAGAGAGGATGTTACAGTAGTTAAGTAGGGGAGGAGAAAGAGAAATAGACACTATTGATAGTGGTTGTAGCTGGACGAGATTTTGTTGTGAATATTTTATAGAAAAGGATCATAGATTGAAGCTTAGTCAACCATGAAAACAATGAAGAGTAGAGAAAGACTAGCAGCTTCTCTTTTGTAAGAAAGAGAAAGTAGAGATGTGAAAAGAGCATTTCCCACTAGATTTTGAAGCTGGATTTGGACTCCGTCAGGTGTTCTGCAGATGTGGCAACAGTACACTGTGTTAGGATGTATTTGACTCTTATATGGCCACATGATTGCATAAGAAATGCGATACCTTCTGAAGTTAGAATGATCCCACCATTTTTCAAGCAACTTTGGCAAAGGATTTCATGTAAGATTTCCATTTCAAATCTGTAGAGAAGGTCAGTCCCAGAAGCTAGTCAAAATAGGGAATTCCTCAAGATAAGAAACATTTATTTAAATTGCCAATAGTTTATTATTGCAACTACAACAAATAAAAATGGCTAGTCAAAATCAAAGTTTGATTTTATTATTTTGACTTAAAAAATCTCACTATATTATTATCACAAAACCTCGACTGTCCACAAAACTTACCTAAAATTTGACTTGATTGTCTATTTTAAATCTAAACAATTTTCTGACTCTAATTAATCATACTCTGTACCTATGCAACATCACGTAGACCCATTGCCATATCAAAACTGAATAGATTTTCATTGGATGATTAAAAACTAAGTTCTGAGCGCCAACATGGTTCCCCTTGACAAACCTTCATGAAAAGCACTCATCTAACTGAAACCACTATCAATAATTTCTCCCACTTTTTATCTGTGCCTAAAACTAAACATAGATTCCATGAACAAAGCTTCTTTCTTAGACCTGCACGCTTGTGAAACTCTCTTCCGTTTTCTTGCTTTCCAGTATACTAGAATATGGTCGTCTTCAAGTCCAATGTAAACAAGTTCCTTTAAGTAATCCAATTTACCAAATTTTCAACTAGTAACAATTACTAAGATATTGTCTCATTGACTACCATATACTCATTAATCCTTATCCTCGAGTAGCCTCTGAGCCTTGATAGGTGGTGACTCCTTTGTGAAAAAAAAAAAAATCTAAGGTATGAACAATGATGGCCACTTGCAACTAGATTTCCACTACTAAGATGAGCTGAGATCTGACACCATGGCCACAATGTGATTGCCTATTTTAAATCTGAACTCTTTCATTATAGCTAATTAATTCTGCTGACACTGAACAGACACAGAAGTACAGACATACTGACACATTTTTCCACTTTCCGCATCCTCCACACTTCATTGTCTTTGAATTTAGATAAAAGGAATTGGTTATTGATTCAAAAATATAGCATTCAGATAGATTTCTTCTTTAAGTCAATATCTTTGAATCAAATCAGAATTCACCTGTTAACGTGAGTTAAGAAAGCTTTAGACACGTTTGAGAAGAATAAAAAAGCAAAAGAAGTCAAAAATCAAAAGAAAGGTGAAACACTGCTAGTCTGTTTCACGATCAAATCTGATTTTTCTTCCTAATCTTTTCTCCTGAAATCTCTAAAACATATTGAGGACATTTTAGTTTTTGGTTAATTTCTTTAAATTATCTCTCATTGAATCTGAAGCAGGTGCTTCAGTTGGGAAAAATGGTTTGTGACATCAAACTCCTAAAACAGCAAACATCTCATCTTTCACTACCAATGCTCGGACTTTTGTTTTGATGGTAAAAATCATTATTTCCATGGCAGGTGCTCGTCTGAGCTCCAATCCCTGGTCCCCCCTCTCCAATCTTTCACGAGAAACACCCGTCTGGCTGAAACTACTGTCAATAATTTTCCCCACTCTTTATCTGTGCCTAAATCCAAATGTAGATTCCATGAGTAAAGCTTCTTTCTTAGAACTGCACACCAGTGGAACTCTGCCGCTTGCCTGTTTCCCACCTGACTACAACTTGGACGTCTTCAAGTCTAACATAAACAAACTCTTGACAAACCGCCCCCTTAAGTAAGACACTCTATCAAAACCTCCAATACTAATGATTACTACAATACTCTCTCATTGATTACTGTACACGCAATAACCCTTATCCCTGAGTGGCCTTCGGGCCTTGATAAGTGGTGACCCCCATGTAAAAAAAAAAAAAAGGTTGATTTAAAGTATTAAAAAATGTTGCGATATTTTTGGTATATTTATTGGGTTCATGAAGATTTATAAGATCTCATTTGCACCAAGGGATGAACGCAGTGGATCAATCAAAAGGCAATTTTTCCAAAATGTGCATTATTCGATCACCCTTAACATAGCCAGAATTGCCAGTTATTATTTTTATTGCTTTACTAGACAGTAGAGCACAATCACGTTGACGCACTCGTTCTCGCCAGATCACCAAAGCTAAGCAACAATGAGCCTGGCCAGTACCAGATGGGTGACCATTTGGGAAGGCTAGGCACTGTACATACCACACCATCATAAAATTTCCAGGTTGGTATCTGGGGGGTGCTTTTAACTTACTGGAGGAGATGCACTCCCGAATCAAGATGGAAAGCAATGGGAAACTACCGTTTTTACTTGTTTTTCTGAGATTACCATGGCTCTACAATCTGAAAAGCCGTGGTCATCGACGCTGTTACAAACAGCAAGACCACTGACCATGATGATCAGACAGAAATAAGCTCTTCTCTTTGTGCACTTAACCTATAGATTATTATTATTTGTACTCGCTAAGAATTTTCATGCAGAGATTACTCACCAACAGCAATTTATGGTGTTCCCTGGAAATTGACTGACAGCAAGTCTCCTAAGAAATACAGTACTCTCTACCTCCTTTGATATTTGTGAATGAATTTGCATTATCGTAACAGCTGTTTACTATTGATTTCTCGCTTGCACTGACCATTAGCTTCCGCTGGGATTTGGGTCGTAATAAGCCTCTCCTAAAATTCCAGCTCTCTTTGCACTCATCCAGTAGAAGTCTGGTCAGTGCTTTCCCTCCTCTTGGTCTTTACATCCTCTTTGACTCTTCATTACTATTTGATGTAGTGCCAGTTAATTCCGACACTATATATTGTTTTTATTTGAATGGGGGGGGGGCCTTACAATTATCCGTTTTTGGTTTTCTTGAATCACTATCTTCTTATTCCATCTCTGTTGCAGTTTCTATATGGCTTCTTATCATTTGTAGCTCATGTGTATTAGTTTCTGTATTCAAGAGATTTCCTTAATTGTTATCCATTGTATCTTCTCAGCCATCCTTCTGATTCCAATATTTCCCCCCTTCCTTTTTTGAAGTTTTGGGGGATTATTCCTAGTGCTTCCAGTGTTATCTTGACTTTTTCCATCTTTTATATTCTTTTCAGCTCTCTAGCCAGTTTTGTGTTTCGCTTCACTTCTCTGTATCTTAGATATTCATTCTGTGGTGTGCTGGAATAACAAAATGTATGATTTGGCAGGACTTTTCCTTCTTGTTAACTATTATAATATCTGGTCTCTTTGCTTGGATAAGTTTATCTGTTTGTACGTCCATATCATATCTGATTTTGTGATTTTCGTTTTCAAGTGCTGCTGCCTGTTTATGCTTGTACCATTTGTTTGGATGTTCAAGATACACTTGTTTGCATAATTCCCAGTGTACTGCCTTCCCCATTTTATTGTGTCTATTCTTATATTCTTTTTGAGTCAGTTTGCTGCATTCACTCATTATGTGGTTTATCATTTCTTTTCTTTGTCCACAGAGTCTGCATTTGCTGTTTTCTTGTGTCTTGTCGATATTTGCTTTAGTATGGCTGGTTCTAATTGGGTTATCTTGTGCGGCAGTTAGTGTTTTAATTTCTCCGTTTAGGTGTCTCTTTCTCTTCCCATTTATTTTTTAGTTGATATTATCTCTTGTCTTTCTGTTCTCCATATTTTTCATGTTTACAGTGTCTCTTTATGCAACAATGATCCTTTCTGTGTTCTGCCTTATATATTTTTATCATTTTTTAAAATATTTTTTATATTTTCATCATTCTTTTTTTATATTTTTATCATTCTTTTTTCGTGTGGTTCACACAGTTTTCTAGACTAAGCGGCCCTTTTCCCCCATCTTTGACAGACATTCGGTAAGCATCGTCCTTTGGATGTAATGCATTGTGTATATTCATAAGTTTCTTGGTTTTCTGGTCTAGATACTTCAGTTCATTTTTAGTCCAACCAATGCACGATCCAGAGTATCTTACTAGTGATACTGCCCAGGTGTTTATACCTTTTATTAAGTTCCTACTATATAATTTAGTTTCCAGGAGATTTCTTGTTCTTCTAAGCTATTCCATCCCAATTTTCTCTTTCATTTGGTGTCTGCTTCCAGAAATCAGAAATATTTGTAGTTGCCATGTTTACCTAGTGCCCTAATCTCCCCTTTATGTGGTAATTCTATACCGTCCATGCGTGCACTTTTCCATGCTGAATTCTATCTGGATATCTTGGCTGAAGGTTATAGTTGTCTTTATTAGTGTTACTTCTTTTTTGAAGATTCTGGTTGTGTTCATTAGTGTCTCTAGTTCCATTTTGTTTCTTGCGACAAGGCAAAGGTCGTCCATATTATTATTATTATTATTATTATTATTATTATTATAAATAATAATAATAATAATAATAATAATAATAATAATACACTTCATCATCATCTCTTCTTCTCTCTAGTACCATCTTTTTCTCAGATACGCTCTCTCTCTCTCTCTCTCTCTCTCTCTCTCTCTCTCTCTCTCTCTCTCTCTCGCTCGCTCGCTCTCTCTCTCTAAGGGTCTATCCTTAGCTTTGGGCGATTGTGGCCATGGAAGAACAGATGAAAAATAGTTTTATATTATTGTTTTCGTATTTATATTATTATTATTATTATTATTATTATTATTATTATTATTATTATTATTATTATTATAAATAATAATAATAATAATATTAATATTATTATTAATAATAATAATAAATAATATTAATAATAATAAAAATAAAAAAATAAAAATAATAATAATAAAAATAATAATAAAAATAATAATAATAAAAATAATAATAATAATAATAAAATAATAATAATAATAAAATAAAAATAATAATAAAAATAATAATGATAATAATAATAAAAGATAATAATAATAATATTAATATTATTATTGATAATGATAATAATAATAAAAATAATAATAATAATAATAATAATAAAAATAATAATAATAATAATAATGCACTTCGTCATTGGATTATTCATCTTACTTACATGCAATCGATATTTGCAATTCTCCTTTTATTAAGTTTTATCATTTCTAAACTAGTATAATTTTTGTCCCAACCAAAAATATCCCTACTCTTAACAAAAAGCAAAAAACAAAAAAACAAAACAACAAAAAACGTTTCATAGTTGGTGCTAACAGAGTTAATCGGTAGAATCCATGTATTATATAAGAAATATTACCAGTCGTGAATAAATAGATTTGAAAAAATCTACATTAATCTATTTCAGCTTTCAAATAACCAATCTCGAGCCATGTAAAGTTAGGTATGTGTTTATATTTGTATACGTAGGCTTCATTCCTAATGGCCTTAATTCAGATCTAAGATGGGTAACATATATCCAATCTGTTGCTAAGGTAACTGGAAAAATGGTTGGATCTGATTTTCCGAATCCTGGCGTGATGATGATGGAGAAGCAGATGATGCAGACTTCTTTTTTCCTGTTAATTTTGACAACCAAATTTGATGAAGATGGTAACACCTCTATACACATAATCGCACTGATAGACTCTTGAACGTCCTCTCAAACATGCCGAACGTGATTGCCGGTTTGCACACACTCTTTTTATAGTCTTTTTTTTTTTATACGGCTCAGCATTTGTATATGCATATCCACGCATTCATACAATTAGTTCACCGAAGTTAAGTAATTTTGAGCCTGGTTAGTACTAGATGGGTGACTATTTGGGAATCCCAGTTCTGTATGTAGGATTATGTTGACACTTCCCTGCAAGAATCGCAAAATTCTAACATCATCATTTCTCCTAAAAGTAATATGCAAGCGACTGGGGACCACTTGTGAATTTGATATTCCCATGAAACTTCCTTCTTTGGCGGAAGCCGATTGAACGCACCTAAGTTAAATAATGCTTCAGTACGGTGCAATTACATGTATGGCAGCACCTTGAAAAGCACTGATGATTCAGATATGGAACACCTGATGCAAAAAAAAAAAAATGTGGTTTGTTACTTTGAACACGTCTACAATCAAGCTTCTCACCTTTCATCACCAATGCTCGGATCCTTGTTTTGTCCCAACCGAAACAAATGACTTTCTCTTTGAGAAATCCACTTATCAAAATAATCTCCTAACACTGACATTCTTTCCAAATCTTAAATGTAAAACTTTTATCGAATCTTTTGCTAAGATCGTTGGGAAAATGCTTGGATCATTCGACTGCTCCAGAAAGTACCTGACTCCTGGCGCAATCCACCACTGCAATATAAATCAGATACCTCTTAAGATGGCATGCTACTACTGCAGCTGCAGAGTGCATCTTAAAACATTTTTTCTTGCTTTGACAGATTACAAAATCGAGTTCACAATCTAGTGGGCGAAGATCTCTCCTGTCCTCTACAGCCGCTGTAGTTGGCAGTCTGCCTTCCTAATCACGCGGTTATTATACAGCATCTGCTGTGAGTAAACAATGAACACTCAATGTTTATGAAAGCACTGCCAATTGCCGAAGTGCTTATTTGTTTTATACAAAGCGCTATGCATTTACACTTGTGGCAGTTAGAGATTTCACTTACCAGGGAGCTCACCCCATAATTCAGGCAGATAGACTGTTTCTTTGTATCACAGCTCTTTGGTGTAGCTAGACAAGTCACTGCTCCTAACCAGGATCAAAACACGACAATCTGTGTATATATATATATAAAACAAATAAATGACAAAAGTCTATATTCCAAATTTCATGATATTGACCATCTTACAATTTATTCCTTTAAATATGTTTGCATTCACAATTCTTGACAGTAACTGTTTCGTAGTGCAAAATAGTTAATTCAATTTTTATATCAATCAATGAATCTATTCTGCCCTTAACTCCTCAGAAGAAATAGCACTTATCAATCCATTAAAAGAAAAGAAAATTTATATGAGCATAATTACAAAATCCAAAAATAGGGAGAGAAGCTGCAATTACCTTTTATTTTTTTCTTTTATTACGCCATTTGGAATTTTCCAGTCTCATTTATTTGTTATATGCTCTGTAATTACATTGAGCTTCATAAATTAAAGATTGGTATAAATAGAAGGTGAAATATAATTGAAAAAAAAAAAACATGTTTCCACACACACACACATACACACACACACACACATATATATATATATATATATATATATATATATATATATATATATATATATATATATTTATATATATATATATATGAAAAATGAAAAAATAAAAACTGAAAATTGTTTATATATTTAGCAACGTTTCATATTTATTTCAAGACTTTCTCAAGATAATTGATTTAAAGAAAAACATAAATCAATATTTTAAATGACGGGAATTTTTTTTTTTTGTTCTCTTCTTTTCAAATGAAACATAGACGTTAAAATTCAAAATATATGTTGCGTCATTGACATCGATGTTGTGTCTGGAAATAAGAACTAAAATTTATTTTATGTCATAGACTCATCACGTATTTTATTAATATGTGTGTGTATGTGCGTATTTTGTGTGTGCGTGTGTGTGTGTGTGTGCGCGCGTGTACTTTGGTATATATTAGGATAGTGCAAAACAATATCGTTTTCTCACATATGCTACTTTTATATATGATTTCTGAATTTATTCGTTGATATATATGTTATATATAGCCATGTTATATATCATTTTGAAGCACGTTTTTCGCTCTATCGAATCGTGTTTTTTGTTACCGTTTTTAATCCCTTCATTCATTTTTTTTGCAGGCTTTTCGACAGCATGGACAAAACTCAAATCTGCACGATTTTCTTGTTCCAGTTCAAACTAGGCTGAAAAGCTGCCAAGACAGCTTGCGGTATCAATGATGCGTTTGACCTAGGAATCACTAACGAACGTGTGGCACAAAGGTGGTTCAAGAAATTTCGCAATGGTGACGAGAGCCTCAAAGCAGGCAGACTGCAGTTGATAACAAACATTTGAAAGCCTTGCAAAACCACAAAAAAAGTTGCTGTTGAACTCGAGGTCGACCACTCAATAGTCGTTCGCCATTTAAAGCAAATTGTGAAGTCAAAAAAGTTGGATAAATGGGTGTCGCATGAATTGAACGATAATCCAAAAATTATTGTTTTTAGGTGTCTTCTATGCTGCGAAACAAAAACGACACATTTCTCGACTGGATTGTGATGAGTGATGAGAAGTGGATCCTCTACGACAACCAACGACGTTCATCACAGCGTTTAGATGCTGGAGAAGCTCCACAGCATTTCCCGAAGCCATAATTGCACCTAAAAAAGGTTATGGTGATTGTTCGATGGTCTGCGGCCGGTCTCATCCATCACAGCTTCTTGAATCTGGGCGAAACGATTACGGTTGAGAAGTACTGCTGGCAAATTGATGAAATGCACCAAAAGCTCCAATTTATGTGCCCGAGATTGGTCAATATGAAGGTCCCAATTCTCCTCCATGACAATGGATTTCTATGCTAATGGGATAAATAAATTTGTTTCTTATTGGCAAAAATGTGTCGATTCTAATGGGTCTCATTTCGATTAATAAAGTTTATTATGAAAGGATGATAATCTTTTGAACGTCATAAACGACATTATTTTTGCACCAACATAATAGTTCTGGCAGAGAGAAAGAGAGAAAGAGTATTACTGATTTTATGGCTACATTTCATAAGTCTATCTCGTTTTGCTCCCCAGGAATTTTGCTGCAAATGCCATTCCAAACTTCTCAACATGCTATCATATGTTTTCTTCCGTTTACACATTATCATTCCTTACACTTTTGAACTTATGACACTTATTTCTAATCTCTATCGTCTAGGAGTAGTGAGTTGGTTATTTCAAGGCTACCATAATACAGTTTGTATGGAGGGTAGTTTGTCTAAAAAACAAAATATGATGATAATCAAATGTCCTTTTCATTCATTTTATTTTTGTTGTTTACTATTGGATGTCATTACTCGTCAATGCCAAAAGCCACTCGAAGATAAAGATTAATGAGACAGGAATGGTTGGCAGTTTAATGATGAGGAACACTATACAAGTACTAACGTTGATCAACTGCATTTTATTTCTTATGGAGCCTACTGTAATAAGAATTTATTGCTATGGCGTTTGAAAACGATTATGCTGTAACCATCAAGGAAGCAGTTCCACAGTAATGTGTTCCACAGACGGGAAGCCCTTGCGAAAGAAACTCTGTCCATGGAAATTCTGCTAAGCTAAGCTAAGCATATGGAGAATAGAAAGCTGTGGTATAACCAGGAGTTCTTGCTATGAATGTCTTTGAAGTAAAGACAAATAAGCAACAAGAGTAGAACAAAATAAATAAGTAAAAAAAAAATCAAATGGTCCATTTTTAGAAAGGGTCGAACTGCAGTACAAAAGAATTATTTGTTGGAAAAGTTGTTGTTTTTTTTTAGATAATATATGAATAGAAGATGAATAATTGAATTTTATGTTTCGTGAAAAATGAAAGATGTTTCTTGTGAAAAAAGTGCATTTTTGAGGGTGGGGATGAGGGTGTGATGTAACTAATAACCATTCGTCCATAAAAAATGGATGGAAAAAGAAATAACAGCAGAAATGGAAATTTTTATATTAATAACAAAATATTTTCATCCCTAAACAAAGAAACGTTTCCAGAAACCAAAATCACCATCTAATAAACTGTATGTATAACTTTCTAATATTAAAGACGTTTTTTAAAAAAAATTCTCATATTTTGTTCTGAGGATGGGCCATCCTACCAGATGCCAGACATTCACCTGCTATCTTAGACTTTTTACAATGTCAACATTTTCCTCGTTTTAGTGTCAAGTCTGTTTATGGCCTCCAACAACGGCAAAGTTGTATCTTATCACTAGGACTATGACAACAGCATATTCTTTTCCTTGTTTTGATTCTCAGGTATATATCCATTGATATCTTATAAGTTTTTATGTAGAGTGATGTGGTTCTCCATTGATTAATTGTGTCTGTGTTAGATATATACTGGAGAGTCAAAACAATGAAAAGAATATGCTGTTGTCATAGCCTGGCTATCACAGGCATTGCTAGTTAGTTCATAGCAGCTATCTTGTTTTTCCACAGATTTTCCTTACACAGCGTAGATATTCACTGCCATTATTTTCTCTCATCATGGCATGCTGAATTGAATCGTTCTCTGTCAAGGTATTTGGATTTTTCCTGCTCTTCTGTTAGTATCAGTATCTTCATAAAACTGTATGTTTTACGTTTGGACCTTATTCTCAGCTCTGATAGAGCACTTGTTACATTTGTCTCGGCCAAACTTCATTTGGAGAAAGTATTACGACATGCAAGAGTTGGCTTAAGTGAGCGTTACAGACACACATTACCACCATGTAATCCCTACAGCCACCTACTTTGAAAATGCTGCTGTCAAACCTGACATAGTTATATGGAATAACTCAGAGAGAGAGTTGCAACCTTGATTGAAGTGAGTGTCCCTAATGATGGAGGTTTGAACAAAGCTGAAAGGGAGAAACAGACCAAATACCAAGGTCTCATGTATGATATGAAAAGAAACTGGAATCTGAGGGAGATATCAATCATACCAGTTATTATAGGTGCCACAGAAATTGAAGTCCTATCTAACTTAAAGTCATCTATGAAGAGCAGGTGGTTGATTATTTTGTTCGGGTCTTGTTGGCGGTCCTGGTTCAAGTTATAGGTGCTAGCTGCATGTAGACCATACTGTCGTAAAGTTAATTGATAAAAAGAAAGAGAAACATGGATAAAAAAGCAAGATAACACGTTTATAATGCAATGGTGGCGGTATACTGCATTGTTTGAGTACAATTTCTGACAGCTGTTTCGTTATGAATTAAGAGTTGGACGTAAGCTTTACATTAGTTATGATAGAAGAATTAGAGCGCTTTCTGTGCGCTTACAGCATAGGGGAGAGGGGATTATGTCTTGAAGAGGTCGTAATTGTTGTTAATATTTTATACACTTCAGTTATTATTTGATTCTCCTATTTTCCTATACGCAATCGTTTTCATTGATATTGATATCATTATTGTTATAATTAGAAGAAAAAAAAAACAATTCAATACATTTTGTTCTCTTTTTATTTTCTTACTTGTTTTTAAAAAAAAATACTGATGAGGGCTTTGTTATAAGCCGAAAATGTGAAACTTTAAATAAATTAATATTTGCTTAATTAAAAAAAATAAAAATCCGCACGTGGTCATTCTTCTAACATCATGCTGGGAATTTCTATTTCTCCGTCCTTCTAAAAAATGGATTACTCCTTATACTTTACTTACAGATATATATATATATATATATATATATATATATATATATATATATATATATATATATATATATAATTTATTTATTTATTGCGATACGTTTTGAATGAATTCAATTATTTATACGAAAGTGCATTTTTACTTAAATGCGAGTTGGGAATAATTTTCCCTTTTACCAATTTGGTACCCCCATATGGGGAGCGGCATGTATGTAGAGATGTGGAAGTGTATTCTTTTAAGGAAATTAATTTTATTCTTCCAGTAATCACATGCAGTTATGTATTCGTATATACGTACATATAAAATTCACTTCTAAGCGTTTTTAGGGAGACTAATACGAGAAAAAAACCCCAAAAAACTTTGATTTATAATTTCAAATATGTAGGATTTGCATTGAATTTAATCCAATAGTCATTAAATGCAAATAACAAAATTTCCTGACTTTTAATTTCTTTTCAAGTCTCCTTAAGCTTAAGCCTTATATTCGAGACAATTTTGGAATCAAAATTTAAATAAGGCTTTTATATCTGATATCATGATATCGTTTATTTTTAAATTTGTATTGGATATAAAAGTGGTGCACAACTGTTCTACTTGGGAAATTAATTTACCTTTCCTGGGACAAGTATTCTTTTATTTCACACACACACACGCGTGAGTGCGTGTATATATATATATATATATATATATATATATATATATATATATATATATATATGTGTGTGTGTGTATACGTGCCTATATGCATATATGCTATAAGCATTGATTTGATCTATAGTCATTCAACCCTTTTAATGTGGATCAATAATGGCTGTAATTTGACATTGAACGGATGAATTTTCCTTTGAACCTTTCATTTTCAAATGTTGGATAAATGTTGTTATTATTCATTCAGTGAAGTGACAAGGAAAATTGCCAATCACTATGGAAAATTGATTCCTGTGTCAACATTGATATCAATACATCTTATACCACTCATATTGAGCACTTTCTTCCCATATTAAACCAAATACCTGATTCAGAATATATAGATATAGATATAGATATATAAAAGGCACTTTCTGTGTGTGTGTGTGTGTGTGTGTGTGTGTGTGTGTGTGTGTATTCCTTTCGTATTAATTTTGAAACGGCAGGAGCGTTTCTTTTTTAATTAAACACAAAAGTACTTTATATGTTTGGGAACGTTCTTAGGTATATTTTTTTTATCAGAATGCCGAAGATATGTGCATAAAAATCCGATTAAGGAAAGTACAGTCCGATTTTGACCAAAGTTCACACCCTTATACTTCCTAAATCGCAACTGCATTTGCAAAGTTTTATCACTGCACAAGCAGAAAAACTGGGAGTATATAATCAAAAGTAGGTTTCTTGATAAGACAGGAGCATGCACGAAATGTATGTGTCTGTTTAGAGCACAATTGAACTATGATACTTGACTTTTGCATTTTAAGCTTTAATTCAAGCCATTATATATATAAAAATAATTTTATAAAATCAGCAGCAGGTTCTCTACAGTGCAATGTAGACTATTATATATATATATATATATATATATATATATATATATATTAGTGATGGGACGATTCCAATATTTTCCCCGATTCCGATGCAATTACTGATTCTGTACTAAATTCCCGATTCCGGTACAATTATCGATCCCGATTCTTTACAAACCTCTAATTATTTAGGTATAAAATGGTCAAAACACATCTTAAATGTGCATATATTTTTTCAAACGTAAAAATCACAGATTTGTGAGGTGATATTTAGATTTTAGTTCTACTGGTAGTTTAAAATCAATAAATTTTTATTACTTTATTATTACTACCATTGGAAGATTTTTCTTATGCTAAAATTAAATAATAAGTGCAATTAAAGAAATCGTTTTTGGCATCGGAAAATAGACACAAATTTTTCCAATTCTGACACTCCAAAAAGCTCCTTTTTTTTCTGATTCCGATTCAGATTAATTGTCCCAACACTACTATATATATATATATATATATATATATAGTCATCCACATACAGTACTGTTTCGCTGTATCACAGCTCATCAGTGCGGCTAGACAGACACCTACCGCAAGCCAGGATCGAAACCCAACCGCCCGTATGACAGTCAAAGCTTTGAACCATTACGCCAATCAGCGTAATATATATATATATATATATATATATATATATATATATATATATATATATATATATATATATATATATATATATATATGTATATATATATATATATATAAAATTACTAGTTCCCATCATTTTTTTGTTGTTTTGACAAGTTCGCTTCGACTTAATACATATATATATAATTTCTTACATTTTAAGGTGATAGGGAAAGTATTATTTGTTGAGAATTGAGACTATTCCAACGCTTAATTTAGGGGAATTTTATTCGTTTTTTATAAAATGTTCTCTAATTAAAGAACCGCATATATTATTTGGAACACGATCAGTAATTTGACTGACAAATTGTTCATATTAGCAAAAACTACTCATTCTCTGAGCAGCAAGTAATCAAGTCGCAACCGTTAGTTTCACACATTGGTAATTTGGAGAAAAAAAAAGAAATTATTCCAAAGTAATCTAAATTGTTGGCGTGTGTGAATGCACTCATGCGTAAACTAAACCGGAAGTCATAATTTTTATTTTAAAATAGTTAAACCAGAAGTTATACTTTAGAATTTTAACTTTTGTGTTTAATATGTTGTTAGTTTTAACAGTTTTTTCTATATAACCTTTCCCGGTAATCATAACTGTAAGTAATATAAACTATTTTGATAGAAATACGATGGAGAAATTAGTCAAAACAATTCATATTGTGCTTTACGTATTATTTTATGTTTTAAGCTATTTTTTTTTTTTACACAGTGATCACCACTTATCAAGGCTCGGAAGCCACTCAGGGATAAGGGTTATTGCAAGTACATTACGTTAGTGTGGAGATTTGATGAAGTGTTTACTTAAGGGGGCGGTTCATTAGGAATTTGTTTACATTGGACTTGAAGACATCCAAGTTGTAGTCCGGTGGGAAGCAGGCAGACGGAACAGAGTTCCACAGGCGTGCAGTTCTAAGAAAGAAGCTTTGTTCATGGAATCCGCGTTTTGATTTAGGCACAGATATAGAGTGGGGGAAATTTTTCACAGTGGATTCAGCTAGATGGGTGTTTTTCGTGAAAGATTGGCGAGGGGGGACCAGAGATTGGAGTTCAGACGAGCACCTGCCATGGAAATAACGATAAAATAAAAATAGGCTCGCAACGTCACTTCTGTGGAAGAGAGGTTGCAGGGTAGAGAAAAGGGCATCCCCCACTAAGCCACGAAGTCTATTTTGTACTCTGTCAAGGCAGGATAGACTGTTTTTAGCAGCTCCTTCCCAGATATGGCAACAGTATTCCATCCTTGGACATACTTGGCTTTATGAAAATATATATCGTCAATGGTGTGAGTTCATATAGAAACGTTGTTTTAATTTGAATAAAATAAAATGCGCATCAAGTACGCTTGAATGCCAAAGCACAACGCAATAATAGGAAAATTAATTTTCTATTTGAACTCACACCTTAACGTTATTCCCGCGTTGCATACCCACAGTTCAAACATTTCAATATACAACAGCTAGTGGCCCTGTCGGTGGGGCATTAGAATACGCTGACTGCCCCCCTGCAGAGGGTAAAAGTCCCTCAATGGGGGTCCTGGATATGACCTTAAACTTTATCCAGTGGTGAGGCCCCAGCTTGTGGGCTTTGGGGAGTGTAGAGCCACCCTTTAATTACCATTGCTCCCAGGTCCACTCTGACCCGGAGTGGTAGTACCTGTTAGGGTCCCAAATATGGGTTAAATAGAAACCGACGTGAAAACAACAAATATATTCTATTAAAAAAATTTTTCTTCAAAATCTTTGCATTCGGCATTAAATAACCTGAAAAGGGTTGATATGCCGTAAAACAAAACAACCAACCAACAACAGCTAGATACAACGCGCGGCTCTTTACAAACAGACTTTTCATTCTCCAACTTTACAACATGGCAAGGAAGAAGAAAAAAAAGTAACAAAAACAACACACTGAGGATGGAGTATATCTCTGAAATATATTTGTGATAAATTTCAAACAAGTAAAATATTTATTTATTTTCTTATTATTACGTTGTGATTTGACTTTTAAGCGCACTTGATGCGTATTTTATTTTATCTAAAGATATATATTTAATATATAATAGAACTAGATGGACGCCCGGCGTTTCCCAGTCGTACAATACTCTTAAACATGATATTTTAATTTATGCAGATTGCGTATGTATTATTATAGAATCAATCCTCTATTGATTATTATATATTTACAAGGAATAAGTTGCCCGGTGAACTAATTAGCAAAAAAAAAAAAAAAAAAAAAAAAAAATGAATAAAAATAAAATAAACTAAGAAAATAAGAAAATAATAATGATAATGTCGTTCATCAAATTCCGTCTGTGTTTGTTTACAATATCACGTCAGCTATTATTTGGGCTTGACAATGAATGCCCTGGAAAAGCCACTTCTGATTAATATTTACTTTAAAAATATGCAAACAAAGAAATGATTTGCGGCGATATAAAATAGTACATCTTCATTTATCGTAAATTGAACTCATTGATAAGAAAAAATTAAAATAAAATGGTGAGGTACATCCGAGCTTGAACAGAAAACCATTCGATCTGTGATCGAATACTCTACCGCTGAGCTACATATTCAGATGACAATGAATGTGTGTGTGTGTGTGTGTGTTTTGAAGAAATAATTTGTTTAGATTTTATTATCTTCGTTGGCCGGTGTAACGTAAAATATTCCCTGGTAAAAAATTCTTTTTTTAATCTATTTATTTATAAGAGAGAAAAAACTATTTTTAAAATCGTTTTTTTTTCTATTTTCGATACTTATCGGATTAATTTATGCATAAAACCTATCTAAGAACACTGCCAGACATATATATTACCGTTGTGTAAATTTTGCAAAAGATAGGTTCAGCCATTTCAGAACACACAAAATGGCATATAATAGTAGACATTTATAAACATTTACGTTACTAACTAAAGATGGCTACTATGCTCAGAATCAAAATCTACGAAGTTAAAAAATGCTAACAAATTCTGTTAAATATTAACTACATATTTTAACGTACACGAGGAAGTAAAGACCAAATAAATCGCTTTTGACTAATTTCGCATCTGTATTTTTGTTTAAACTAATTTATGCAATTAATAGTAATTATTACTCGTTTTTACCGACAAGATTTTAAATCGGAGAAACTATAAAAACAACATAAATAAATAAAGGGGCTTCGAAACTTCTGCGGAAATTATCACCACCAGGGTCCGCCAACACGTCCCCACTTCACCTACAACCGGTTTCGGAAGTAGGAGACGCCAACTCTGAAGGGTGATATTTTATTTTAAAACTACTCCTTTTGCCTCAATTTGTTGACTTGCCAATATTAAAGGTTATTTTGAGCAGACCCTGAACGTTTATTTTTGTTAATTTGTGTCTTGAGATGAGTTGGGATGCATTCAGGTAAGAGAGCAGAACGTTGGCAAGAAAGTTAACTCGATTTACCAAGAAATGTTTTGAATAATTCTTCAAATTCAGGCATTGATTCAAAATACCAATCAATATTTTTTAAAAATCCGTATGGAATTTCTGATGATGGGAATTGGCTGGCAACTTTTGCGAATAAATTAACCAATGATAATCAAATAAAAAAAAGTTTTTATTTTTTCTACTTTGTTCTTTACAACAAAAATAGTTTTTAATTAAAAAAAAAACATTATTGCTTTTTAAAAGAATTTTTAGTTATTTTAGTTTTGTAAAAAAAAAAAATATTAATAATTTTTAATTATATCCCCTCAAAAATTTTAACTTGCTCTCCCCACAAAAACTACCAAGTGTGATTTTTAATCTTTTTTGTTTTTTTTCAAAATGTATTTCTACAAGAGGTCCTTTTTTATCAGACCGTTTGTCACAGTTAATTTATTTTCAGTAAAATCTCTATCTCTATTAATATAAAACTAGCTAACCCTTGTCCAAGCATTTCCCAAGAAAGAAAGGTAACTCAATGATTTGCATGCCTAATTGTGAAACATACAGAACGAACACAGATCTCGCATTATCAGTAATACAATGGTGGTAAGTTGCATAAAAGAAAATTCACACTACAATCAGGTTTATGTATATTACATCTATCATACCTCCTAATTTAAACGTTCTAAGATTTTTTTTAATTGCATAAGAAAAAAATGCTGCTTCATTTTTAGGGTTGGATAAGGCATAACGAATCAGTGCGACAT
>NC_136493.1:142358963-142368963 GCF_053919585.1 Euprymna scolopes
CATCAAATTTTATTTTTTATTTTCTTCATAAATAATTTTCTACCTCATCGATTTTCGTAATTTTTTTTATATATTCAACTTAAAAAATACGAGGAATACGTAGATACCATTGTTTTCATATGAAATTCAGTATTACGATTTCCGAAATTTCGGCCTAATAGTGTAGAAGCGCCTAAAAGTTCAATTCCATAATGGAATCATTTAAACATAGAAAAATGTTAATTGGGGAAAAATAGGTATATGCATTCGTGACCCATTTCACCCGGGGATACCATAGTGTAATACAGTTTCATTATGATTGCTGTATTTATTCTTAGTTAAAATGTGTTGATTTAATTTTTGACACATGTGCGAAGGTACAACTTTGGAGGTGGGGCATTTGGAGAGTGCAGAGCTGGGGCAGACAACCGTGCATCAAGGGCAGAAAAGTATTTTGTATTTATAAATTTTTTATATTTATTTTAATTCAATAAATACGTAACAACAATTTTCGCAATAAAAGAAAACACGCATTCGAAGATTTCAGAATTTTGTCTTTGTTACAAAAAATAATTTTTAATTTCTAAAAAATCCTGTATTTTGTGTTATTATAATTTTCAAAATCTATTTAAAAAACAAAACAAAACAGCAAAAAAAAAAAAACACGCATTTATTGTTGTGAGATTTTCGATTCGGTTCTGGAATTGTATTTGTCTGCCCTTGCTATGCACTCTCTAAATGTACCACCTGAAAATCAAAAGCGTTGTACCTTCGCACTAGTGCACAATTGCCCGATTTTTTTAAAACTAAAATGTGAGAACTATTTTTTTTTATTGAAATGTTTTGGAACAGAATTCGCTAGAATGAAATATACGAGGTTAATTCCAAAAGTAATACTCCTAATTATTTATTCAGTCGGAATGGATCAGAGGAGATTGCAAATTGCATTGTTATGATGACTGAACTTATGCATTCATGACCTGAAACTTTTATCTCTCTGTTGTAGATATTAGCGATGTGAGACTCTAAGAAGGCAATTGCTGTGATGGCCGTGCGTCAGAAGCAGAGATGCATCATTGAATTCCCGACTAAAAATGCATTGCAAATGGTGGTGACTATATATAAAAAAATGAATTCTGGAGTATAAAAGGTCGTTCTTTTAATGGCACGCCTCCCGCCTTTATAGCTCTTTAACATAATTAGTCAAAAAAGAAATAGGAGGTTTTACTTTTGGAACGAGCCTCGTAAGATAACTTTTATATGAGTATATGTCGGAGAAAAAGTCGTCACGATTCGTAGTGATTACTTTTGATGGGAAACACAACGTTTTTTTTTTTAACTTATTTTTTTATTACATTTTCACCCCAAACAAGGCAAATTGCCACTTTGGTGTAGAGGGCTATTATCAGGGGCAACAACTACTGGGGTACTATGTAGGGATTTGGGCAGCAAGATGTCGGTTCACGTTACACTTGAATTTCTGCACGTCAGTACTATTGGGGAAGCAGGGACCTGGAATGGAATTCCAAAGTCTAGCGGTTCTGGGGAAGAAACTATTGGAGTAGAAAGATCTTTTACATCTAGGGATCTCTACAGTGTTGGGGTGGGATTTAGCAGCCTGTCGGGTTTGTCGAGGTTGCTCACGTCGTGGGGGCACAAGTGATTGCAGTTCGTCAGAGCATTCACCACTAAAATACTTGTAGAAAAGGCAGACGGATGCAACATTTCGTCGATGGGGCAGAGGCTGAAGCTTAGATGCCAGTTAAGGGCCTATCAGATTTGCGACTCTCTTTTGAACCTTGTCTAGGAGCGAGATACTAGTAGCAGATGCACCAGCCCAAATGTGACAGCAATACTCCATACATGGGCGAATGGTGGCCTTATAGAGGTACAGGATACTTTCGGGTGTTAGTAGTTGTCTAGCACGATAGAGAGAGCCCACCTTTCTTGCAGTGGCCCTGGCAATGCCTTCAATGTAATTGTTCCAACTCGTGTTTCCTGTGAACGTTAGGCCAAGGAGTTTGAAAGATGTACGCTCAGATAAAGAGTCGTTGGCCATTGCTATAGGTGGTAGAGAGGGTTTCTTGCAATTATTGAATGAAACCAGTTTTGTCTTGGCGGCATTGAATGTGACCATCCATTTTTGTCCCCATTCTACTACAGATTGGAGGTCTTCCTCTAGTGTTTTTGCCATTTCTTTAGATATGTGTTCATTTGTTTTCCTGTCGTGCCTGTTATAGAGTGTGGTGTCATCAGCATATATACCCATCTCAGAGGCAGTTTTGTCGGGGAGGTCATTTATGAATATCAGGAACAATAGAGGTCCAAGGATAGACCCCTGGGGCACTCCCGCATTTATATCATATTGTTTAGATGTACAACCGCCGAGGACAACCTGGATTTTTCTCTTATCTAAGAAGGATTTAATTATGTAAAGTATTCTACCAGTGATACCGTATAATCTAATTTTCCTGAGGAGACCCTCATGCCATACCCTGTCAAAAACCTTAGATATATCTAGAGTTACCACTCTGCCCTCACTCGCTTTGTCCAGTGAATGGTATATACGTTCAGAGATTACAGTTAGGATGTCTGCTGTGGAACGGGCTTGTCTAAATCCATATCGTTTGTCAGTCAGAAGTTTAGCATCTGTAAGGTGATGGACTAGAGCATGGTTAATTAAGGTCTCAAATATTTTGGCAAAAAGTGGGAGGAGGCTAATGGGGCGATAATTTGATGGGTCAGTCCTTTCGCCAGAATTCTTGAATACTGGTACTACAGAAGCAGTTTTCCAACAGCCCGGAAAGCAAGCTTCATTAAGGCATTTATTGTAGAGTTTAGAGAGAACTGGAGCTACTTAGGCTGAGCATTTTTTTAATTGCACAGCTGTTGTATTCATGAAGATGAAACCGATAATCAAGCAGCAAATAAGTATCAAAGACATACGAAATGTGTAACAGTCAGATTAAGACGTTATTTTAAATATTATATGAGGCGTTCAGTAATTCATTCAAACATTCTGACGAATGATTAAAAGTATTATGAATAGACTAATTGCAGTCCTGAAAATCAAGTATTTTGATATTCACTTATTCTTCGAATAAATTCACGACACCAGTTAGAATGTAAGTGAAAGTAAGGGAGCGTGTATTATTTATTTAAAAAGCGTATAGTAGTATATTGGAAACAGTATGAGTAAAAACATGAAATAATAAACTGTGACATAAAAATATTTATAGCTATTAACGAAACAATGCTGTGAGTGGAGTAGTAGGATTAAATGCATACAAAGTGAAACATTTTGCCTCTTTCTTTATTGGACGGCGTACTTTAGAGAAACATTTTATTCAGAATAAATGCAGTAATTTTAAGCGGGGATAAAATGTAGGCATGATTTATTAAAACACACTTTACGGTGTAAATGGGGCGTGTGAAAGATTTGTTTCGGAAGAGTTCGGTTATTTTCGTGTTGAAACTGCATGCATGAGAAAAATCGAGACCATCTCTACTTATATATAAAAGACATTTTGCGCGTGTGTGTGTGTGATGAGAGAGAAAGATAGAGAGAGAGAGATAGAGAGAGAGAGAGAGAGAGAGAGAGAGTCCCCAATGACTCCAAATCGACCGTATCGATTTTTAGCAAATTTCACGTTATGTTCTTGGGAATGTTCTTAAATATTTTTTTTTATCAAAATACATCTGATAAGTATCCAAAAAGCGATAATCCAAAACATCCGATTAAAGCAAAAACAGTCCCATTTTGACTGATTAACTCGTTGTACTTGTGTCCCCTCGACGTACATATTCCCGACAAACCCACTTAGCAACAAAATCTCACCCCTTCACTGTTGAGATCCCTAAATGCTAGAAAGCGCTCTACTCTAATAGTTTCTTCTCTCAAATAATTAGACTTTGGAATTCCCTTCTTGCTACCTGCTTCCCTGACTGTACTGATATGCAGTAGTTTAAATGTAACGTAAAATAACATCTTGTTAATCTTTCCTACGCATGGTTCCAAATAGTAGCCTCTTACGTTAAAGTGGCGATATGCCTTGTTAGTTAGAAATGAATGTAAGTAAAAAAAATGTAGTTAAACCTCTGGGAATCCATGCACTTTGCTCTCACATATAATTTAGGGTGGTACCTGTTCCTTACAGTTTAGCGTGACAATAATTATGCTGCACTTTAGTGTGACAATAATTATGCTGCACTTTAGTGTGACAATAATTATGCTGCACTTTAGTGTGACAATAATTATGCTGCACTTTAGTGTGACAATAATTATGCTGCACTTTAGTGTGACAATAATTATGCTGCACTTTAGTGTGACAATAATTATGCTGCACTTTAGTGTGACAATAATTATGCTGCACTTTAGTGTGACAATAATTATGCTGCACTTTAGTGTGACAATAATTATGCTGCACTTTAGTGTGACAATAATTATGCTGCACTTTAGTGTGACAATAATTATGCTGCACTTTAGTGTGACAATAATTATGCTGCACTTTAGTGTGACAATAATTATGCTGCACTTTAGTGTGACAATAATTATGCTGCACTTTAGTGTGACAATAATTATGCTGCACTTTAGTGTGACAATAATTAATAAATAACGAAATAAATTTATTTCCTTTGAGCAATAACACAAGGTTATATATATGGCTCGCAAGTAGCCACAAAGAAGAACAAAACAACGGAGAACATTTTAAACATGTATTGCATGAAAAACGGAAAGGTTACAAACGAACAGTGTAGGTAATTCACCGCGCATGCGAGAGTCGCTCTGGAATTAGATCCCCGCTGGGACCGTCATGCATAAAGTTTATATGGACGATGGATTAGTCCATTTGGAGGGTGGGTCCCCACAACAATATTATAATTAAAATATAAACGTTTATTTGTGTTTCCTTTGGATTTCAAAATTCCATTACAGTCTAGGAATAAATTTAAATTAAAGACCAAAATGAGGATTTTTTAAAAAGTTCCTACGAGAATTTTTTGTCGGAGCTTTCTTTATCCAATACATTTGAGCCTTTTTGTAATAAATGACCACCTTTATTTGACAAAAAAAGGTGTAAATATTATACATGTTACTTTCAATAGTTTATCATAATTAGAATATTTATTATTTAGTTGAATTACTTGATTCAAGTTACTTTAGTTTTAGTACCAGAACAGACACTCATTAAAGGATATTTAGGCCAACCTTTAAATTCATTGGTAAGCCAACTTGGACCCTTAAGCCACAAATGTCTATTTCGTAAATATTTATTATAACATATTTGCTTTATTAACATGTCAGCTGGGTTGTGATTAGTGCGCATATATTTTAACATTATTTGTATTTTGATTTCATCCTCAAGAACTTTGATCAACCCATTTATTTTTGATATTCTATTGTATTTTAAAAAAATACAGAAAAGTCAAAACCGTTTTCGCCAGAGAAAATAAAAAAGAAAGGGCATTATTTCCCGCACACAGAAAAGGACAATTTACTGAAAATCAAAGGAAGTCACCAGCAAGTCCATGTTATTGGCTGGTCCTGGATATGACCTTAAACTATATCCAGTGGTGAGGCCCCAGCTTGCGGGCTTTGGGGAGTGTGGAGACACGCTTTAATTACCATTGCTCCCAGGTCCACTCACACCCTGAGTGGTAGTACCTGTTAGGGTTCCAACTATGGGTTAAATAGAAAACAACAAATATATTCTATTAAAAGAATTTTCTTCCAAATCTTTGGATTCGGCATTAAATAACCCGAAAGGGGTTGATATGCCGTAAAACAAAAACAACCAACCAACCAACCAACCATGTTATTGGTGCGGAAGACTGTCCATACGGCACAAAAACTTGTCTGACTCATAACAGAATTGGACATAAAAACTCCCATTATAGAACAAAGGAAAAAATTGAAAGTCGTTTACGACACGCTAGAACAAATGAGAAAGACGACGAAAATATACGTAAATATATGCTGATTAAAATATTAAATAAAAACGTAAAGTTTCAGTTAGATTCGGGATCGAACTTATCGATCATAAATTTGCAGTAGAACATGGAATAGATTAAATAAACCTACCATACTAAAGTCTTGCAAAACAGCCAGAACGGTGATTGGATCAAAAATATATTTTGAAGGTGAACTAATCACTAGTGTTACATTTAACGGTACGACAAATACATTGAAAAGTTTCATGTTACAACAAGAAATCTTTTAGGGACAGAGTGGATGCAATAATTCATTCTGAATTCTTTCTAGAAAGATATTGAGTTCTTACGGGAGGGACCACGAGAAGGTTGCCAACATCCTAAATGAAAGTGATATTTGTGGAACGAACTGGATTCGCACTTGGAACATCCTTGTCGTCAGTCCGTGTCGTTAGGCACTAGACCACCGTCATCTACAAACTTAAAGATAATAGGCAACCAGCATTCAAGGACAAACAAATGTACCAATCACCTCCTTGGAGAAAACAAATGAGGAGCTTGCAAGACTTGTAAAACCGGCATCCTATCGAAAGTTGAATTCAATGGGCAGCCCCCTACCGTCTATGTCAAAAAGAAGTCAAAAGAAATCCGCATTTGTGCCGACTTCCCCACTTATTTGAACTCTGTGCTAAAAGACTACCATTATCCACTTTCTAGCTCTGAATAATTTTTCAGTTTTCCCTAAGCTAAACCGAAGAAAGATCTTCTCTAAAGTCGATCTGAGTGACGCATACCTTCAAATTCCAGTGGAGAAAGATAGCTCGAAGTTGCTTTGTACCGACACCTACAAGGGGTATTCAAATTCGGAAGCTTAACTTCTAGAGTTAAGATAGCGCCTGACATTTTTCTAGAAATTATGGATATTATGTTGGGCAGCCTTGATTTCGCAATCACATAACTGGCTGACATTATCATTATCAGTGAAATCAGAAAACAACATCGAGAGCATGTACATGTGGATTTAAAATAAAAGAAAGAAAATGCGATTTCTTCATGGAAGAAATAAAATACTTGGAATACATCATCAACAAAAACGGTAGAAGACTGAACCGGAAAAGGGGCATAGCTATGTCTCGTAAATGATATGCCGGCCTCAAAAAATATTAGACAATTACAAAGTTTTATATAGTTTTTTTTTTTTATTACCAGACATTCATTATTAATGTGAACGCTCTTGGGCCCCATTGAATGAACTATTAAAAAGGGCAGCGTGTGGAAATGGACACTTCAATGTCAGGTGGCATTCGATAAAATAAAAAACCCTGATGTTAAATCTATTCCTCACTAACTATGACCCAAAAAGAGAGATCATAGTCGCTAGCGATGCAAGCTTGTGCGAAATAAGGCCTGTATCTTACATAAAATGCCAGACGGAAGTAAAAACTCGATTGCAAACGCAGGAAGATCCTTTCTCTTGTAGGGAATTATCGCGATCCAACGCGAGACTACAGACTGCCCAACGGTAGGAAAATGCCGACAACCTTTTCTTTGTATTCGCTTTCTTGTACAATATTTTCCTTTTTATCTAAAGCTGTTGTTCAAGTCTTTATATTCTACCTAAATCCGTCGTTCGAGTCTTTCTTTATGACCCTTTCTTAGGACTACAGCACTAACTAAGGAAGAAATGCATATTATATAAATAACAATAATACAACAACAATAATAATATAAAAGCAATAATAATAATAATAATAATAAAAACAATCATGATAAAAATAACAACAACAACAACAACAACAACAACAATAATAATGATAATAAAAACAATCATGATAAAAATAATAACAACAACAACAATAATAATAATAAAAACAATCATGATAAAAATAATAACAACAACAACAACAGCAGCAACAATAATAATAATAATAATAGGAAATACAACAAAAAACAAAAAGTATAAGCTGTAACTCCCTCATCTTGCACCCTGCGGAAGAAAAAAGGATGAGACAGGAGTGCGAACGCACCTGGCAAACATCTTCATGATAAAATTGGAAAATAAGACAATTCGTTAAAAGCTGGGAGAGGAGGAGGCAGAGGTAAGTCGTCGGAAAAATAAGCTATGGACAGAAAGAGTAAAAAGCTGAAATTCCGAGAAGCAATTATTTTTTCATGCCGAGTTGAAGAGCAACTGTTGGTGAAAGATTGCCTCCCCACGAAAACAGAATTAGACACAAGGTTGATTTTTAATGCAAAGAAAATGCACCTCCCTCAAAAAGGGGCACTCTGAATTGGTAAAAAGAATTAAATTATCTCAGTCTAGGAAAAAAAAATTATTTAATTACTGAGAACAGAAAAGTGTAATATCAGAACAGGTACTACACTTTCTTCATAGCGAAATGCTATTTTATAAATGGTAGTGAATTTAGTGTTATTTGTTACTCCTGTCTTCACTGAATAGATGTCCACCAAGAGCAACGTTTCGTGTAGATTTTTAAGCTTGCTCTTGTTACAGAAAGCTACTTGGGTCTTCGGTCCAGTGCCTGACTGATTATTATTATTGTTATTTGTACTCACTAGGAGTTCTCACACAGGTCATCATTAGAAATTACTCACTCACAACAAGCTGTGATGTTCCCTGGAGTCTCAGTGACAATGTCTCTCCAGATTTCTAGTAGTCTTTATCTCTTTAAATAACCTCTGCAAATGAATTTGCATCATCGCAATAGCCGCTTACCATTGACTTCTCAGAGTCCTCTTTACACTAATATAGCAGACGTTTGGTTAGTGCTTTCTCGCTTTGGGCTTTCCATCATCCTTGACCCTAGTTGACTATTTGATGTGATGCTAGTCGATGCCAACACTACAGTTATGAGGGTGTTTTTTGAGAGGGGGAATTGTTAACTTAAAATTTTGCTGTTTCAGTTTTCTTGGTTTCATGTAGTGTTGCTCTATTGATTTTTTGTACTTCTTGTGCAGTTTCTATATCTAACCGATTAGTGTTTGTAGCTCATGTGCAAGAGTCTCTGCATTCAAGTGCTCTCCTTAAGGTTTCAGCTGTTTTGATCATTAGCGTCTGTTGTAGAGGCTCAGTCTTCCCCTTGATTCCTATTTCTCCTTGTCTTTTTTTCGTGTTCTTGGGAACTGTTCCTAGTGCTCCTTATTATTTGTACTCAGTAGGAGTTTTCACACAGGCTATCAACAAAGCTTTTTATTTGAGAACAACCTGAAGTGTTCTCTGGAGTCTAAGTGACAAGTCTCCTCTCTCTCTCTATCTATCTCTCTCTCTCTCTATATATATATATATCTATATATATCTATATATATATATATATATATATATATATATATATATATATATATATATAAACTGAGGATTGTGTGGTTCCAACGAGCGAAAAAAAGAGTGTAGCCATTAGCAATTGTAGGTTTTTCAGACTTCTATCGTTTCTTAATATTTTAAAATATTTTTATAATGCGTTTCAAGCCTCTCTTCAGATATTTTTATATAAAAGTTTTCTAAGTTAAAAGTTTGTGGAATTTCTTTTTGGACAACATTTTATCTTTGCCAGCATTGATTGAATTTTTCAGAGAAATGTCAATTTGAGACTTTGTGTCTCCAGTAGAGCAGGTCAAGGGTTCAATCGTTCATTTCGTGGGTGAGCAGGTATTGAGCCTATTTGATGAATATTATTATGAGTTTCTTCTTTTTTATGTGTGTGTGTGTGTGTCAGTGTTACACATATATATATATATACGTTTTATTTTTTATTACCATATTTTTCTGTTAAGTTACATTATTGTTTCGGCTACACGACCGTTTTTTGGCTGTCATGCTTGCTCTACAACAGTATTGAGCACTTTCTTCAGGTTTTTATTAACTACCATTTCTACTAAATATATATAGCAAGCCACCTGACGTTGCCCAGTCATTAAATACGTTTACATATGAAATTTTCATTCATGCAAATTTTGTATTTGTTGTTATAGACCCAATTCTCTAGTGATTATTATATTGTACATAATGTATAGTAGTAACCCCCCCCCAGTGTGACTCGGTTGTAAAATAAATTAAAATATATTTTAATTT
>NC_136493.1:142373963-142433963 GCF_053919585.1 Euprymna scolopes
TTGTTTTTGTAAGCACACATTTTTATAACTCTTTGTAAACTTTGCCAATGCTAGCTAGGGGACCGGACAAAAGCACACCGGACAAAAGGACACTGGACAAACCCATCATCTAATTAAAACCAAACAAAAACAGATAAAATCCCAAATGAATCAAAAACATTAAAAATCACATTTTATATCTTTATTTTTATTTAATGCAATTTAGAAAATTAGACACCGGAGAACAAATTTTAGCAAGGTATGAAAATTAAGCATCTTTGGAATAAATAATTATATTATGGAATAAATGTCAATCGAAGATACATTTTAAGACCATTCTTGAAGAGGATATAGTTTTAAATAGGATTCAAGTGCCTCTCAGAGAAATATACATATTTTTAAATATTTACTCTTGTTTGAAAGCAAGTAAGTCATTTTTTCTAAGTTAGGTACGCGTACACATTTCTTGTATTATCTTTTGCAATTATTATATTATAAAAAAAAGTAATGAATAAAAATTTGGCCGAGATCAAAGTGTAGTATCTGTTCTTCAGATGCTGCACTTCCATTTCTTGTTCTGTTTCAGTGGAGGAACAGTCCTGCACGACTGAGACAATTTTTTATTTTTGTACCTTTTCTCCGCGTTAAAAAACGACCCTGGTGTCTAATTATGTCCCGTGGGGAGGCATTGTAAATAGGTATATTAACAAAAAAAAGTAATGAATTAAAATCCTATTAGCAGATTTAATTCATCATAATGCATTTCAGTTTATTCATAAATACGTCAGTGATTATAAAATTTTATTAACAGTTCGAAAAAAAAATCAATTACTTATTGACTTCCGAAACTTGAAACAAATTCGGCAGTATTCAAATTATCGAATAGAAAGCCACTTAGCGCTTAGTTCCTATTTAAAATTATATCCTCGATAGGACGATCATAAAATCTGTTTTAGTCTGTTTTTATTTCATAGTTGTTTAATGTTTCTACAATTCCAAAATTACGTAATTTTCTGTTGCTAATTTTCCAGTGTCCAATTTTCCGTTGTATTATTTAATTATCAGTGATGTTTTAAAGTATTTTTCTTGATAAAAATGTTTTGTTTAATTTTTCAACATTTTTCGAAAGATGTAAATTAACTGCTTTCTTTGAAAGGTTACCTAGATGATTAAAAAAAAAATTAAATAAATTTACATCGTGTTTTGATGTTATCATTTTAGTGTAAATTAGTTTTAATTTAAAAACATCATAAGTACCAATAATGAAAAAGTAAGTAAAAAATTTTTAAAATCGGTTTTGGAATCGGAAAATAGGGATACTTTTTTTCGAATCCGATACCTCCAAAAGTTCAGATATTTTTACAACCTTAAAGACTCTTTTTGGTATAAAATTTCAGATTTTTGTTAGCTTTTATTTATTTATTTATTCATTTATTTATTTATTTTCTATTTTCACCCTCTCAAAATACCGCCCTCTGTCACATGCTCCCGGCACGGATCGCACCCCCCTTGCTACGCCACTGCCTGTAAAATATCGCTAATAAAGTACTCTGAACCATTGATAGGTTGAACTAAAGAAGAACTTAGACATCTTGATTAGAAGACAAGGGCAATAGACAATATATTACACCCAACTAACGATGCTGCCCAACTCTACGTGAAAAGGAACGAAGATTGAAGATGAATAAATGTAGAAAACTAGATAGAAAGAACCAAAAGACTTGGAAAAGTACAAAAGGCAAAACACAAAAATATTAATCACCACAATGAGAGACACCCTCAAGTGGAGAGAGAAAGTATGACAAAATAAGAGAATTACGAAAACATATAGACATGGCTAAGAAAATGACACATGAACAACGAAACAGAATCTTTACTGACAGCTACACAGAACAACGTGATTAGGACGAACCATATTAAAGCTAAAATAGATAAAACATAGGGAAACAGTAAATATTGACTCGGTGGACAAAGAGACGAAACGATAAACCACATAATAAGTGAATGCAGAAACTTAGTCCAAAAGGAAGATAAAGACAGGCACGACCGCATAGGGTAGACAGTATACTGGGAGCTCTGCAGATGACTGCACCTCAAATATGCGGATAAATGATGCAAATACAAACCGGAGACTGCACTGAAAAACGCAAACCACAAAATTCGTCAAGACATAGGTACAAACAGATAAACTCATCAAAACTAGAAGACCGAATGTTATAATATTTCATAAGAAAGAATCTGTCAAATTGTAGATTTTGCCGTCCCTGCAGACCACAGGGTGAAGATCAAAGAGCCAGAAAATGAAACAAATATGCAGAACTTGCCAGAGAACTGAAAGGAATATGGAACCTGAAAAATAAACCAATACATTACCAATAACTGTAGGAGCATTAGGAACAGTTCCAAAGAACTTGGAAAAAAGACTTGGAGAAACCGGAATCAAAAGGAAGACTCGGACTATGCAATAGACAGTAATGCAACAGACAACTGAAAACAGCTGAACTCTTGAAAAAAAACTCTTGGGTGTGGAATCTACTCTGCATAAGTGACAAATACTAACCGGTAATGTGGAAGATGCATTAAAAGTAAAATAAAGATGCAACAAAGAGGACTGAACCGCAAAGTTGTAAAGTTATAAGCTGACTACACCTCTCTCGCAATAAAAACATGTAGTGCTGGCATCGACTAGCACCACACAAAGTGGTCAGGAGGGGTCAAGAAGAATAGAGAGACTGCTGGATGGGTATGAGGGGTGACTGAGACCTTGGGAAGGTCTATTAACATCCAAATTCTAGTGAAGACCAATGGTCGTTGCTAGAGAGAAGTCGATGGCAAACGACCATTGCATTAATGCAAATTCACTGCCAGGTGTTATCAGGGAAGGTGAAGATTTCTGGAGGTCTGGGGAAACTTGTTGTCACCCAGACTCCAAGGAGTACCACTGTAGCATAGTGCAGATGCACGTATGCAAAGGCGAAATTATATCACCAATAGGGAAAAAATAAAGAGTTTAATAAGAGGAAATCACATTAGAGGCACGAATGATGTTTGAAAGCATGATCGCGTGAGGGACGTCACAGTGGTAACGAGAGAATGATGAAATAAATGTTGTACAACAGTAAAAGAGGGTTGAAGTTTTTTTTTTATTCTTTGTCTACTTTGCGACTGAGGCTACAGCGTGTTGGTTCCCTTACAACGTTACACCACCGGTTGTTGTTGGTGAGCAATCTCTGACGATGAGCTGTGTGAGAAATCCTAGTGAGTGAGATAATAATAATAATAATAACAATAATAATAATAATGGTAACAATAATAATAATAATAATAATAATGGTAATATCAATAGTGATAAAAACAGTGGTAGTGGTAATAGTAACAGTAGTAGTAGTAGTAGTAGTAGTTATAACCATAGTAATAATATTTCTATTTCAAGCTTTTCATAACAGTATTAGTCAGACAAATCCAGGTTAATCATCCAATGAATATGGACAAAGTGTGCCGTATTAAATTCAGGTGACAATAAGACGAGTTCTGATTAGTCAGTTATCTCTTCTTTGTATTAAATTTAAATGCAAAGCAAAATATCGAACGTCGGGATTAAATAAAAAAAAAATGTTAAATTCGATTGGAACTACAAACTTAATTACTTCAGAACTAGAACCGCAGTAACCCTATCTGACTAAATAGATTCTTTGTGTTGTTTTCAACCAGACAGCTATTCTGGACAGCAGTAAATAAGAAAATCTTATTTGACTTTATATATATATATATATATATATATATATATATATATATACGAAACAGTGTTTTATGGTAAACAACTGATGATCCCTTTAAAAAATAGATTATTAGTACTATAGTAAATTCGAGAGCGAGTTGATGCAGTGATTGCAGGTGATTAAATGACTTACTGGCTGGATGGTTTTCTAACGAATGATAAAAATATTTTTTTTGTATAGTTTTAAAGGTAAAAAACTTCAAAGACTATATATATATATATATATATATATATATATAAAGATACCAAGCATTGCCGGTCCTGGATATGACCTTAAACTATATCCGATGGTGAGGGCCCCAGGTGGCAGGCCTTAGGGAGTGTGGAGCCACCCTTTAATTGCCATTGCTCCCAGGTCCACTCTGACCCGGAGTGGTAGCACCTGTTGGGGTCCCAACTATGGGTTAAATAGAATACGACTTAAAAAACAAATATACTATATTAAGAAATTGTTCTTCAAAATCACCAGATTCGGCATTAAATAACCTGAAAAGGGTTGATATGCCGTAAAACAAAACAACCAAACCAAACCAAGCGTTGCCCAAAATGCAGTGAAGTAGTTTGGTTTTTGATTTTTATTTGTTTGCAAATTTTTGGAACATATACAGAAAAAGAAATAATTCTTTTTATTGGCAGTGAGAGAACTCTTTCTTTTATTCTTCAGTTAAACATGAGTTATTCCCCTTGATTTTTATTTTTCAGTCATAAGTGAAAAATATTTCCATATTACTAGTTGTCAAAGCGAGACTACATTATTGTAGCAAAGTAATTATGTTATTATGTTGGTAATAACATGGCACAACAACGACAAATGAAAATGGGCTAGTCAGAAACAAAATTTGATGTGTCAGCTTAAATACTATTTAGGTCTAACTTAAAATTCGATAAGAAGACTTCAGATGTTAGATGTAAATAGCCTTTTCAACTGCAGTGGATGTTTTTCATTTTTTTTTTAATTATTGCTTTGAAAAGTTTGTTGCAGTCTTACTTTAGTATTTTTTTTACTACATGAACTATTTCCGTACATTTTGTTTTAATTTGACTTGCCTTTGTTTTAATTTGACTTGCCTTTGTTTTAATTTGCCTTTTTTAAATTTTACTTATTTTTCATGCCACCTACGCAGTCCACAGTGAAACGAAATTGATCACAGATAAAGAATAAAGTGTATGAATGGAATTAAACTAAAATTCTTGCCAGGAGTTTCATATCTTTAAAATCTAGCTGATGTTATTTACAGATAGTCACAAAACAGCAGACTGTGGAGTTGCAATGAGATGAACTAAAATTATGAGGAACAGAAAAGTCAATCGTTTATTTATAGATTGCAATAGTTCATTTATTCTATATAATAACGGATAGCTTTATGATGTCAGTATACACATATCATAACTTCAGAAGTATTGCACTCATTCTTATGAGATTGGGAATCGAGATCCTATGTATTGGAACATACATCATCTAATATGTAAAGTAAAGGTGCTCGAGTTATTGACATCAGACATAGCGTTTCATTTGTCAGATCGGAATTGGATTCTATCTGCAATGTAAATGATGGAATTTTTCATTCCATGTTATTCATACAACTAAACAGAAATTCAAACCTATTTCATCGATTACATATTATATCCGGCCGCATATATCTTTTTAGGAGAGAAAGTTCATGTTAAATCCCATTATTTTTTTTTTTCATGGATAGTCATCTGTGTTCATTAATCAATTATATCACTGTTTTACAAGTCTATGTACATGAAAGAGAGAGAGAGAGAGAGAGAGAGAGAGAGAGAGAGAGAAATCAAGTTTGTGTCTCTAATTCAAGTTGAAATAAATCCTATAAAACTTTACAGACGCTAACATATAGAGGAAATTTGGTACCTATGCAGAATACGAACAATGCTACTTTTTAGATAGGCTGTTCAATTTCAATTCAAATTTTAAAAATCTCCCTTCCCAATGTTAAGAATGAGTTTCTAAATAATAACTTACTGCATAAATACCGGAATTTTTAATAATTTATACATACTATAAGGCTTATTGGTCCCCTGAAAAAGGAGGGATTAGACCTTGTAATTCACTCCCGTTCGACCGTTTGTCCGTTGGATCTTTTTAAAACTTTGTGCAAACATTAATCATGGTGAAAGTAAATTTTTGCCTGAACAGATTTTCCGGTATAACTTTGATTGCCCTCCTGGGGCCATTATAGAGGTAAAATTAACCCAAAATTGTTTGTCAATTCATTTGTTCGTACTTTTCTCAATAACCACTCCTTGGATTATTTAAAATTTTTGCAGAAACATTAGTCATGGTGAAAGTAAATGTTTCACTCAGGGAGGAGGACCCCACAGTCTCAGCTTGTTTTATTATGCATTTCTTGCTATATCCAACCTTCTATGAAAATCCAACTGTTTCATAGAAGAGTATAAATTAGTTTAATATATAATAAAGAGTTATTTCATTTCTTGAAGATTATTTCCCTTTGTTGAACTCTTTAGTTTTTAGACCATTATACATAGTTTTATTCAAGTCATAAATATAATAAATCTTCCCAATAATTTGTATTGAAATCATTTTCCTTGCCACATTATATTGTTCACTAGCTGTACTTAGCGTGATTCAGCTATTTGCCCTCTAGGACTATGACCGAGTCGAAATTCGACTTAAAGCTCATACCCGAGTTTGACGGGTCCACGTCCATCGTCGACTGGGTTGAAAGGGTCGAGCTGACATGCGACCTTTGTGAGGTAAAAAGGGTACACACTGTGATTCCCCTGAGATTGGCTGGGGGTGCCTTGAGTGTGTATCAGCAACTCAGTGCTGCCGAAAAGGGAGATGTCACCGCAATTAAAGCTGCACTCTACAAGGCATTTGCCATGGATCCTTGTACGGGCTATGAAAAATTTGCTTCCCAAAAACTTCTACCGGAGGAAAGCATGGACGTTTTCTTCGCAGAGTTAAAGAAACTCGCAGTCCTATTCAGTGGAGGGGTGTCGGAGCGGACGCTTTCATACGTGTTTGTGGCGGGCTTTCCCACTCGGGTGAAGCAGCTATTGAGAGCCTCAACCAGCGTTTCAACAACGCCCATGGAACACTTGATAGAACGTGCTCGAGCCATCATCAAAGATGAGGAGGACCTGGGGGGACCAGTTGTGATGGCGACACAGACAGGCCAGATTGGCGCTCGGGAGATTCCGAATCAGAACCCTGCAAGCAATGGGAAATGTTTTCGCTGCGGCCGAAATAGCATGTAGAAAATGTGTAAGGAAAGTCCTTAAAATTACTGCGCCCTCTGTAGATGTGTAATGTTGCAGCAACGTAAAGCAATTCAATAACCAGTAAATACCGGTTCTGCATGGAATCCAACTAGCAAGGTACCTAGATGGACGCGAAGAGTTATTCAGAACGGACCCAACAGTTGGTTACTCAGAACGGTCCCAACAACGGTAAGATATGCTCACACCCACACGGCACGAGAAGCAACAGCAACACGATTCCTGGCCAAGTCAATCATCGCTCTTCCAACGTCTTTCAATCACCCGCTTTCATGGCCGTTGCAGGCCGGCTAAATTTGCATATTGCAAGAATTCATGTGACTTTGCGAGATATCATCCTTTACAAAAGACGGCGGCCGCCATCTTGATCTTTCTTTCTCTATTTTCGGTTGGCCCCGAGGTAAGTCTTTCCTTTTCGTCCGTCTCTCTTATGCACCCACACAACACACAAACACGCGGGCGCTTGTCTCCTGGATGCACATTACATGTAACACGTGTATTTTCTGAGATTTTTATAAATGTAAAGGTGTTATTTCTTTTTATTTCTTTTGTTACAAATAAATATTTTAATGCAATATCTTACTGTACTGTTAATATATTACAGGGTGTCTGTATAGTAACTTGTAAGACTGTATAGTAACTTTACGGACACCCTGTATATATATATATATATATATATATATATATATATATATATATATATATAGATAAATAAAAATAAAAATATTTCGATATACTAGAACGTTTTCATCTTTTACAGTTTTAGATGTGCTACCATAGATAGTAGTGTCATCAGCATAGATGTCTACAAATGTTGTTGATCTGAACCTGTAGATCTGCCATGTCTCCTTTGAGCAAAGACGCTATCTGACTACTGTAAGTTCTAAACATACATTTTTTTATCTTTCCTATCAATGACATGCGCATTATATAAAGAGCAGTTTTCCATGTGTTTATATAACTAGCTAAAACTTAAAAAATACACAACAAATACCCACAAAATTAGTACATTTTTTTATTCAGTGTAACCCCTCAAAAATAATATCTAAAATTTAGAAAAAAAAAGATTAATTTCTTTATAGGTCAAATGGCTGTTTGTATCATTGAATGTTATCAAATATTAAACACAATTTTTAATGTTATGTATTAATTCAGTCCAGGAAATGAGTCAGCATTTTTTTTTTAATTGAATATTGCTAACTCTGGATTTAATTTATCATTTTTTGACTATTTTTACTTCTCTACGAAGAAAGTGGGGGGGAGGGAGTCGGAGAAACTTACTTTTAGTAGTGCTCTAGCAGCATCCATAATTTTATTTAATATTTGCAACAGTACTTTGAAGGCATCCTAATTTTTATTTTTTTCCACTTTTTACATAAAAAAGGTATTTCTCTTCTTGGAGGAGGGGTGAAAAACTTAACGTTGTTTAACATCTTCTATTCAGATTTTTTTCATATTGCCCCGACCAACGCCGGGTAGTGCTACTAGTTATTAATAAATGCTAATTCTTTGTTAACCAGGTTTCTTGATCGTCTTTTATTTTCGGCACATGCATATTTTTTAGTTAACACGCAAGATATTTTTAGATATCCCACGTGTTTTGGATATTCATCACGATTCTTTAACCACCTGTGGCCTAACTTGATGAAATAAGAATATCCAATATTCATATTCTTCATATTTGCAAATTGGAATATAATTGTTAGAAGAGTTGTCGCATTCTTACCTATTGCCTGGTTTACTTACCAGATCCAACTTAAACATAGAAAACAATTTTTGCTTTATTTCATGCCAAATCCAGCCATTTTGGAAACCGGTTTCATGCTTCAAGTTCTTTATGCCTTCAAATATTTATTCACGGCGTTTGGTTTGGTTTGGTTTGGTTCAGTTTGGTTTGGTTGTTTTATTTTATGGCATATCAACCATTTCAGGATATGTAATGTCAAATTTAATTATTTTGGAAAAAAAGTTTTTTTCAAGTGCTTTATATCTTCAAATATTTATATATTGTGTTTGGTTTGGTTGTTTTGTAGAGGAATATTGTCTTTGTTTCTGGCTTTGTATAATACGATTGAGTTTTGCAAAGGAAAAAAATAATAGCATCAATGTTTGGTGCATTTTAGGTCAAGAAGCTCATATCTTCAGACAGCCTGATCTGCATTTAATTTAATGTATTTAATTGCATGTGTAATCTACGTTGCATGTCTCATTTATGGTTTGTTATAATTTGTTAATACAAATTATATCAATAAATGTTAATTCTTTCCTAGCTAGGTTTATTAATCGTCTTTTATTTTCGACATGTGCGTAATTTTAATTAACACATAAAATATTTTCAGACATCCCAAGTGTTTTGGACATTCATTGACATTCTCTAATCAACTGGCTTGATAAAATAAAAATATCGAACATTCATATTTTTCACTTTTCAAATGTAACATTATAATTACAAGGGCTATCATCATGATTGCCTACTAGCAGAGAGATTCGACGTTGCTCGGGATTGAATGATGATCAACGAATATGTTTCACAGACCCTTATTCTTATTGCCATCGAAATTGGTGAAATGTTTCAATCAAATTGATTTATCGCCTGCTGTAATTGTGAGTTCATTGCAGTTCATTAGGAAGAAGCTTCAAATGACTTCCCACAGTGACTTTGTTCACAATACAGTGTAGTCTACATTGCACTGTAGAGAACCTACTGCTGATTTTATAAAAAATATTTTTATATATAATGCATTGAATTAAAGTTTAAAATGCAAAAGTCAAGTATTATGCGTCAATTGTGCTCTAAACAGGAACATTCATTTTGAACGCACTTCTGTCATATCATAGAACCTACTGTTGATTTTATATGCCTGGACTTACTGTGAGCGGCGATAATGGCCTGCATTAAAGTTTAAAATGAAAAAGTCAAGTATCACGGTGCAATTGTGCTCTAAACAGAAACATTCATTTCAAACGCGCCTCTGACATATCAAAGAACCTACAGTTGATTTTATGTGTCAGGCCTTTCGGCTTCTGTGATAATAAAAATTCTCAAATGCACTTGTGATGTTAGGCTGTGTAAGGTGTTAACTTTGATCAAAATCACCTGTCTCTTCTTTTATTGGGTTATTTCAGCTATCGATACTTATCAGAGACATTCCAATACAAAACCTATCTAAGAATACTACCAGGCATATGAAATACTTTTGTGTGAATTTTTATAAATATAGGCTCAGCTGTTTTCGAATCTATAGGGAATGAACTCACTCACAGGCATACACACAGACAAAGTTCTTTTTATATAATAGTAGATAGAAGATAGGTTGTCTTTTGCAGTGCACTTGTTTGTTTGCCAGATTCAACTAAAATGTACCAAAGAATAAATAAGCGATAAAAAAAAAATTATAAACGTCTTATGAAAGAGGATCCGTCATGCAAATTCCAAGATTTTGAATCCGTTTATCTTGCTGTTCAGAGCCTTTGCCATTTTTCCTCTCTGAAACCCAATTTCATGATCTTGTACCTGCAGGCAACATCCTGTGCACGCTGGCTTTCATTCTCTTTATGTACTTCGATTAGAATAATCTAGTCTCACCCTCTTTTTTTTATCAGCCTTTACAAGACAAACAGACACCAGGCGTAATTGTATTTCATGCTCATTGGTCTGATCTGATCGGTCAGTTCTCTTTCTTCCTACTAACTTCTATTGCAGCTAAAGGTTTTTCTCTTTCGTAACCAACAGAATATGAGTTCAGTTTTAACTTTAGTTTTGAGGCAGACAACTATCGGTTTAACAACCGTTCTATCTGCCGGCATGTAATGGACGGCTTTTAGAAATTGACTTCTAAATTAACCTATCTCTGGCCAGGTCTCTCTCTCTCTCTCTCTCTCTCTCTCTCTCTCTCTCTCTCTCTCTCTCTCTCTCTCTCTCTCGTCCATCTTTATCACTTCCTTCCAAGTTTTTAATAATTCTCTTGGGAACTAAACTCAATTAACTCAATTTATTGTAGACGAACTGCCATGATTATGATGATGATCATCATCACAGTCATAACAATAATCAATATAATATTTTTTTGTTCCTTTCTTGCGCTTTGAAAAAGGCCAAATACAATTTTTGAAGGTCAAACTGCTTCAAAAAGATCTAAATTCGTGAAATTGAGCTTTAAAAAGGCTAGTCTGTAAAACTTGGACAAGAGTATGAGAACGACTTTGTGTTAATGTAGCCTCAGTTTCAAATATCATTATAATATATGATCATTGTTGTAATGGTGTGAGAAAACAAGTCATAGCAATTTTGACATGCAACAGTTATACACTAGAGAAAGAAGTCAGCAAAACATTACGTAAAAAAGGAACATTCGAAATAAACAGGGGAAAAAATAAAGAGCATTGTCTGCTCTGCTAAGAGCTACTAGCCTGAAGGAATAAATTAATGATTGTCTCTTTCAATATGATTTTATTATTTGCATTGGACAATAGTTCAATGCAAATAATAATAGCACAACATTACTTTCTGAGTATTTATTAGTACTTATTAATTCATCGTATTTGAGTCAGTGTATATTTTAAATACAATGGACACTTTTTCATAGAAATGTTAATACACTCATATTTGCTGCGTGTTATTGTTTATTTGTTTTTTGTTTTGTTTTTTTGTCATAAAACTATTTTTGGGGTTATCCAGAAAAATATCAGTTTTATCAAAACATATTTGTTGATAAAATATATTTCTCATTACATGGAATTTCCAATAATAATAATGCTTGGTCAGTTTTACATGCTGGCATGTGTTGGACGGCTTTTAGAAATTGACTTCCAAACTAACTTATATATGGACAGGTTTTTACCTTTCTTTCTCTCACATCCATCCTTATCACATAATCTCATGTTTTCTATGGCTTCATCTTGAGATTTAATTCTGCTATCTCAACTAACTCGATTTATTGTAGGAAAACAACTGCAATAATAATAATAATAATAATAATAATAATAATCACCACCACCACCACCTTTTATAATATAAATCTCACCTGTCTGTTTAAATGTATGTATGTATTTATGTATGTCTGCCTAAAACTTTCGACAGAGGCAGTGGATTTACGTGAGATTGGTATCATTTTGAAGCTCAACCCTTCGGACAACAAATATCGACAAATTGGTTAAAAACATTAATTCCCTCATCCTCAACTGGGCACTTTTCTACAGGGAGGAGTCGCTTTTTTCGCCGATATTTTCAAAAGTCATCCCCTCTTTTTGATTGACTAGCCTTAATTTAAACCTTCGGCACTTCCGGTTCAGCAATGGACGCAACAACAAAGATGTTACTTTTGTTTTCATGTTCTTTTCCTCCTTTGCAGTATGGGTTAGAGCCTGCCTGCCTACTACCACTATTTTTTAGGGTTTTTTTGCTCAACACACACCTCCAAACACTCGGGCAACGACGGGCATCCATGCTAGTCTATTATATAAATCTCACCTGTCTGTTTGAATGCATGTATGCATGTTTGTATGTCTGCCTAAAACTTTCGACAGAGGAAACGGATTTTCACGAGATCGGTATCGTTTTGAAGCTTGACCCTTCGGATGACAAGTATCAAAAAATGACCAAAAACATTAATTCTTTCATCCTTAACTGGGCACTTTTATACAGGGAGGGGGTTGCTTTTTTCGCCAATATTTTTGAAAGCCATCCCCTCTTTTCGATTAACTAGCCTTAATTTCAATCTACGTCACTTCCGGTTTGGCGATGGACACAACAGCAAATACGTCACGTTTTTTTTTTCACATTCTCTTCCTCCTTCATAGTACTGGTTCGATCCTGCCTGCCTACTACCATTTTTTTTTTTTTTTTACTCAACACTCCAAACACTCAGGCAACGCCGGGCACCCAGGCTAGTCTATAATATAAATCTCCCATGTCTGTTTAAATGTATGTATGTATGTATGTATATGTCAGGTCATGTCATATGCTACTGGTACCATGTAACCCAGTACTACCTACCTCATGGTCGGGTCACCGGCGACTAAACCGGTTCTCCCACCAGACTTGTTTGGTGAGGAGGGTGGCTAGTCTCTCTGAAGGATTAAAAACAAGACCTTCCAAAGGGCGAATGAGCCCTTTTTCGGGGTCAACGGCCAAGTAGCACCGTGTGTGTTTGTGTGTATGTCTGTGTGTGTTGGGGTGGAGAGGGCTCCTGTAAGCTGTGGTGAAGGAAACCTTTCTAAGCGAAGCAAATCTCTGATTTAAAAAACCATAAAGCGGGAGACCAGTACTAGTATTAAGCTGGTCTGCAGTTTAACTTGTTGCTGGCTATCTTGCTCTTGCTTGTTGCTGAATCTCAACATTTTGAACCGAGAGAGAGACTTAGCTGTCATACAAAGCTAAGACTCTGTAACATCATCTATGTATAGATACTCCCTCAGGCATTTGTCTATAAAAATGGTCCTGTGGCGATGGAAAAGTTATGACGCATGGAGGCTTGAAATGCTGGAAACATGTAATAATTGATCTCAGTGACCGTCTTCAGTATCGTGACTGCTTGAGCGTGTGAATTCACCAGTAGGACCAAAAAAAAAAATCTTTTTTGGGCTCATGGACTTTAAGTGTCTGAGGGAGTGGCACTCGTTTGACAAGATGCTGCAATCATCATCATCATGTATGTATGTATGTATATATGCCTAAAACTTTCGACATAAGCGACATATTTTACCAAGATCAGTATCATTTTTAAGCTCGACCCTCTAGACGATAAATATCGAAAAATTAATTAAAAACATTAATGTCTTCACCCTCAACTGGGAACTTTTCTACAAGGAGGGGTCGCGTTTTTCGCCGATATTTTTTAAAGTCATCCCTTCTTTTCGATTGACTAGACTTAATTAAATTAACCTTTGCCACTTCCAGTTTGGCCATGGACCTAACGGCAAAGACCCCACGTTTGTTTTTTCATGTTCTTTTCCTCCTTCACGGTATGGGTTCGAGCCTGCCTGCCTACTCATATTTTTTTGGTTTTTGCTGCTTAACACACCTCTAAACACCCGGGCAACGCCAGGACACAGACTAGTCATAACTATAATCATAATCATTCGTATCATCACCACCACCAGTACCACCATCATAATCATCATCATAATCACCACCATCATAATCATCACCATCATCATAGGTCTCATCATCATCATCATCATCATCATCATCATCATCATCATCATAACCACCATTATCATCATCTACTTAGATTTCTCACTTTTATCTTTCACCTCTGTAATTTTTAACAGAAGCATGGCCGGAATTTCATATTTGTATAAAATTTGAAACCCCTCTCTAAAAATTTGTGATCTGGAAATATGAACTAATTATACATAACTAGCAATACTCTGTTTATTTCTACATCAACCTGTATAAGTTATTATAAATAATAATATTCTTCATTTTGATGTAATAAATATCAGGATGAATACAATTTCAGAATTTAAAAAACGATATTTCTTCTTTTTTCTGTAAAAAATAATTGCCATTGTCAATCATAAGAAGAATTTTCAGGTTTATTTGAGCCAACAACAATAACCATTTTTCGGTTTAAGTCAACATTATCTGTTCTTTTTCACTTCCGGTTCATGCTCCGCGCATGAGATGACAGTAACAAGCAAGATATGGTTCCTTCTTATTAATTATTATCTTCCTCTCGGATAACATAATCCCCCTTTCCTCATATTAAGAATGGCTTTCTTATCTACTTTACCATATCTAATTATCCAGCTAAATTGACAGCAGAAACCGGAAGTAAAAAAGAGATGATAATCTTGCCTAAAACACAATTTCCAACTAAAGTTCTATGGTAATATTTAAGGACGGCTAATCGAAGTGAAAAAATTTTTCTCTTTGATCTCAAAATGAATATCCTTGATTAAACAAAAAAAAAAAAACTCAAATAAAATCAAAAAATTTCCAATCTAAATAAAATTCTTAGTATTAATTAAATTAATATAAATAATTATATTATTAAAATATAAACTTATAGACGTGTTTATATCGCTTTAATTACTTCGCTCTCCCTTCATATCAAAGAAGAAATATGTCTATATATCCAAAGTTAGTGACCGCCAAATTTATTGAGTGTTTTTGATTTTCGTAACAGAGTCTGTTTTTAAAAATCTACCAAAAATCAGGTAATTTTCTAATCAATATAAAATTTTCACCGATTAATAAGTAAAGAATGCGCTTTATATGGGTGTAACTTTTTTTCATATTCGTTGTATAAATATATTTTTGAGGGACTTCATACTCGCCCTTCCTCATTTGTCCCTTGTTCGACCCCTTAAAGTCCAAGCGATCCATTAAGCACACACTCATTTTGTGTTAGGAAGGTGAATGAGTGTAGAAAAACAAAAACAAAAAAAATCAAATGATGTCTTCGATACCGAAGATTGAAATCCGAAATTTGAATGTATTTTCTTTTTTTTTTTTCTTTTGCGTTTTGAAGTGCGAGATTCATTGAATATGTTATCAATAACTATTATCTTTAAGATGAGGATAAAAAAATATTTTTTTACGAAAACGCTAAAATATGCATACTTTTAAATCTTTAAAAATAAATAAAAAATTTAATTTTAGAATCTGTAAACTGTCCATGTACCAGTACATAAAGAATGCTTTAAAGAATCGATACCAAAATTTAAAAAAAAAACAGTGTGTGGAAATTATATGTATTAATCTGTATTAATATATCTGCAAGTGTCGTTTTACGTGAGTTTTTCAAGATACAGTAGCCCGTTACGTTTTACAAAATGTTGTTTTCTCCTTTTTTGAAAATTAACTATAACTATGAAGACATGAATTTCTGTAAATGATGGCTGTGACATCCCAACCAGTTGCATCCCCCCCCCAGAGATTTACCAAAAACAGCCCTTTTAAAGGCCACCAAATTCTAATGAAAGTCTTTGTCAACTTGATTTATGCAATAACGAATTGCAGAAAATACAGTATGATCTAGTTTATGGAAATAAGTGTGGCTCATTGGTTATTATTAATTAGAAAATAAGAAAAGAAAATTATTTTAATAATGAAATTAAAAACTGACTAAAAGTGATATTAAAACTGAGAAATATAATTTTGCTAAAAATTTATGTTTGATGTAAAAGTAGGAAAAAAAGCAGTTTTTCTTTACTTTTAACAAGTATTAGGAAAAATTTCAAGCTTGAATGATCAATTATTATGAAGGAAAAAAATTATAAAGCTAAAAATAACATCTTTTACCATAAATGGCGTTTGTAATTATAATTTAATTCAATTATTTTAAAAAATGTATTTGCTTTTCTAGTGACATTAAAAATGAAAATGCTTAAACATATAGACGCGACTGGGTTTCCAAATATAAAATCCAAGATGGCAGCGATCGGTAAATGTACGAGTTCATCATAAAAAATGGAATTATTTGAATTTATTAAAATATAAGGTAATTATATTCTTATATTTTTGCATATTCTTATAGTCAATCATATTACATTTTATTTAGACATAAAAAAGTTTAATTGATTCGAAAACCTTTTTAAGAAATATTTATGCTTTATGTACATTCTGTGAAGACTTGGTTAAACGCGTTTTTTTTTTCTTCTTTTTTTTTAAATTTAAAACTTAAAATTCTATTTAAAATTATAGAAAAATATTATATTCTGCTTTTAATATACTAAGCTTTAGGGTTTTATCTTTCTGATAAAACCAAAAGTTGCTCAGAAATAACGGATTTTCATAGATTTTAATAAGCATTAGAAAAAAGTTTTCGATCGATTGGCGGTCACTATCCATAGTCAAACTTCATTGACCATCTTTATAAAAAAAAAAATAACAACTTGAAAGTGCGAATGAAAAAAATTATTTACATCACAATAAAAAACAATAAAAAAAAAATGTGAAATTTACATCTAAAAATATTTAAATCTGTTAAGTATTTTTTTATGCATTCACATCTTCAAGGTATTATCTCTTTTTAAAGGTTATCACTGAGTTTCGACTACGGATACAAGACGTATTCCGTACTTCAAATGAAGGGAAGTAGAGTAATTTAAATGGGGATTTTCAAACTTTTGGACTTCCATAGGGACCCCTCAAAAACGCTTATAGAATTTATACATAATTTTTGCATTTAACACAATAAAACTAGTTTTAAGCTAACTTTCGAGATAAAGTAAGCAAATAAACTAATACTCCATGTTGATACAAAATGCAACTAAATTAAATTATCCTTTGTGCCTTAATTTGGTGCTAATGTACTTATTGATCCGCGCCATTTTTTAATCGTATTTCCAAGTTTAATTAAAGTTTTATGATATGTTTATTTATTCAATTGTAAGGTTAAAGTACAGAATAGGTGTAAAACACCCTTCCCTCCTCATGTTAAGAATGACTTTTTAAATAATAACGTTATTATTTCAGCACGGATTAATAAGTGCATGAGTACCATTAATTTTCCATGTAAATGAGTGCATTAATAGCACTTTACAAATAGTTTCATTGTCAAATAAACAGGAATTTTTAAATCTAATATGTTAAACTCAATATGTCTGCCTGTCTCCAAATTTTCAAACGCTATCTTCTCCGAAACAGAAGTAGCGCTAGGCGGCCTCAATTGACTGGATGTTTTATGGATAGTTCTTTTTTGAGTGTTTAACCGGTTAAAATTGTTTTTAAGGGGTCAAATGTGGGTCAAAATTGAAAAAATTATTATACATTTTGTACATTCGTCTTAGTTTATTTTGAAATTTTAATGTGTTCATATGCTTGTTACGTTGGTACTGTGGTAACGTCGCCAGCTTTGACTGCTGCAGTTTTGCTTTCGGTTTCGATTCTAGCTGACGACATCCAAATACTTTTTTTTTAGTTTTGAAATTATAACTGTAATAATATATATGAAATCTGGACAAATTAAATATTACATTCACGCGTATTTTACGACCGGATAAAGCCGTGAGCAATCCCACTGGTCTGTCGATCCGTCTCCATATTTTCAAATTCTATCTTTTCCGAAACTAAAAGTCGTAGTGTGGCGCTAAGGGCCTTAAATGATTGGATTTTTATGAACCGTTCTTTTATGGGTTTTTAGCCGGTTAGAATAGTTTTTAGCCGGTTAAAATAGTTTTTAGCCAGTCAAAATAGTTTTTAGCCGGTTAAAATAGTTTTTAGCCGGTTAAAATAGATTTAGTCGGTCAAAATAGTTTTTAGCCGGTCAAAATAGTTTTTAGCCGGTTAAAATTGAAAAAGAAATCGTTAAACATTTTATACATTCATTTTAGTTTAGTGTTAATCACTTCATGTGTGCGTCACGTTGGTGCAGTTGTAATGCTACAGTTTTGCTTTCGATTCTAGCTGATGGCAGCCTATTATTTATTTATTTTTGTTTACTTTTGAAATCACGCCTCTATAATAATATATACAAAATCTTTTTTTTTTTTTTTTTTTTTTTACACGGTGGTCACCACTTATCAAGGCCCGGAAGCCACTCAGGGATAAGGGTTATTGCAAGTACAGTACGTTAGTGTGGAGATTTGATGAAGTGTTTACTTAAGAAGGCGGTTCATTAGGAATTTGTTAACGTTGGACTTGAAGACATCCAAGTTGTAGTCAGTTGGGAAGCAGGCAGACAGAACAGAGTTCCACAGGCGCGCAGTTCTAAAAAAGAAGCTTTGTTCATGGAATTCACGTTTTGATTTAGGCACAGATAAAGAGTTGGGGAAATTTTTCACAGTGGATTCAGCTAGACGGGTGTTTTTCGTGAAAGATTGGCGAGGGGGGACTAGAGATTGGAGTTCAGACGAACATCTGCCATGGAAATAACGATAAAACAAGGATAGACTCGCAATGTCTCTTCTGTGGGAGAGAGGTTGCAGGGAAGAGAAAAAAGCATCCCCCATTAAGCCACAAAGTCTATTTTGTACTCTGTCAAGGCAGTTTTTAGCAGCTCCTGCCCAGATATGGCAGCAGTATTCCATCCTTGGAATCTGGACAAATTAAAATATCCTATTTAAGCATATTTTACGCTTGAAACCGGGTATGCCGCACCAGTACACACTTAGTAAGAGCGATGTGTTCGCTTGACTTTACATAAACTATCAATTCTTGGCGATAAACATATACATAAGTCACTTTCTGGAGCAAATTTGGAAAACACTTGATTTAAATGGCCTAAAAGTCTATAATTTTTTAAAAATATAATGACTAATCATTCATTTATAATTTAATCATTTTGAAAATTTCATTACGGTCAAAGAATTCTCTGATCTTTAAGAGATTTTTTTTAATCAAATGTATTCATTTTTTTTTTTTGTTAAAAAAAAAATTACTTTTACCTGTATATATTGAAATCTGATTATTTAGAACACTGATTCTCACCCTTTTTTTACTCATGGACCCCTTTTCCCTTCTTTTTATCATGGTGGACCCCTTCATAACTATTGGTCATAAGACAATCTTCTATTTTTTCACTAATATAAATTTTGAGGTCTTAATAATCAAAGAAATATTATATAATTAAGCTTTATTTTTAAATGAAAACTAATTTAATGGGATAAACCTGGAAAATAGAAATATTATGGTTAAAATAACTTGAATGGTTGAAAAAAAAAACTATACAAAATTACAGAAGAAATTAAATTTTTAATAATAAAAACTATTCTGAGTTGGTTTTCTTCATCGGCCATCAAAATATAATTTTGTTATGTTTTGCCTGTGGACCCCCAGAAATATTTCATGGACCCCTAGGGTCCATGTGGACCCCGGTTGAGAACCCCTGATTTAGAAGAAAAAAGGGAAGATAACTTGAAAGACAAACGTATTTTAAACAAATAATTCATTTAAAAAGAAAATGCACAATTAATTTTTAATAATCCACCCCAATATGCCAAAAACTAAATACAACTTTCATGAGCAGAGTTTTTTCCTAAAAAACTACCCGTCTATGTAACACAATATCGTGGAGCTGCTTCCCGGCTGATTATAACGTTTCCAAGTTTAATGTAAACAAGTTCTTGTTAAACCGTCTTCTTAAATGATCAAATTGTGCCCAGTTTCCACCATTACCAATCATTATGGCATTGTCAATAAATGTCACCTAATACTCATTTATCCTCGAATGGTCTTTGAGCCTTGATAAGTTGTGATTTCCTAATAAAAAATATGATTGTATAACTTGTTTTGATTGGACTATTGTTCTCAGCTTGAGTGTTATTTGTGCTACGTTTCAATCAGTGAACTTTCAATTTGATACCGCTTCGGATATCACTTTAATTTCACGTCCAACATGGGAATTGTTGGGAAAACCAACTCTTAAGAAGGCAACTCATGTTGCTTGTGGTGCATCAGAAAACAAGATACAATTAACTGGTGAGTTAACATGCAATGTCTCTTTTAAAGGAAAAAAATTCAGGTGTGTGCTATCTTTCTGATGCATCACCCCTGAATCTTCTTGGTTTGGATTTTATTTAAGAACTTGATCTTTTCAATGTTCTCCTAAACTAAATTTTCAATTCTTTCAAAATTCATAGCATTACAAGTTGATTTTTTATTTTGAGATAATTACTATTTTTATCAACTTGCATGAAAAGAGCTATGTAAAAGATGCTTAAAACCGTTTGAATTATGCAAATACCACCAGTGGTTCAAAAGTTATGAGGATTTTAAGTGCCAAAATGTATGCGCCCTACTATATGCTCTGACTTGTGTCAATCATTTGCACCGATAAAGATTAGCAGTGATACCAAACAGTGTGGCTTATTCTACCTAAAGCCTTAACAATTATAAACGAATTATCTGTGTGGATTTCTGAACAACTAGTTGCTGTGGCAGAACCCCATATGTTGAAATCGATGAAAGAGTCCATTATATATATATATATATATATATATATATATATATATATATATATAGATATAGATAGATATAGATATAAAAATTGAGGATGGGATTTTTCTTTATAAAATATTTGATAAAAGAAACTCTTTCCCCTTTCAAATAGTGCGTATACCTGCCCTGTTTTATGAAACCATTATGTCAGAGTTTTTGAGAATAGATCGCGTTACTTTGAAATTAATAGATTTTATACCACCAGTTTCTAGCTTAGTGATAGGGATGATAAAATTGGGATGGGGATGGAATTAAAATATTTAAACAGTTGAATAAATCATTTTTTCGGTATCCTGATGCGTTTGAATCATTAAAAATTGTCCAGAATATTTTGGTGAAGGAGGTCCAAAACTTTGTTAGTAATGCATAAAATGTATTTACAAAAAAAAAATGCATATATGTATAAATATTTTTAACCTTTATATATATTTAATTTTCAATAAATAAGAATGTGAAAATACAAACTACTAATCATAGTAGGGGTGATAAGTAGTCAAATGGATTAATCCTAATCTTATAAATACAAAACTGGTAAATTAAAAAATATATCCATTTTGAATTTGGAAACAGATGAATCTCACAGGTAAGAAATTCATTTTTATAACATGAATAGGTTAAAGTAATTAAGAGTAGGAAACTAGATCTAATATTTGTTAGATGTTTTTTTCTAAGATTAAGCGAGGTGGTGTTTGATCAACACTGCTGGGGAGTCATGATATAATATACTGTTTTGTTTTTAAATCCCCCGAAACAGTGTTTCATGGTAAACAACTGATGATCCCTTAAAAAATAAATTATTACTGGTACTATAGTGAATTCGAGAGAGCAAGTTTATGCAGTGATTGCAGGTGATTGAATGACTTACTGACTAAATGGTTTTCTAACGAATGATAATTTTTTTTGTATAGTTTTAAAAGTTAAAAACTTCCAAGACTATATATATATATATATATATATATATATATATATATATATATATATATATATATATATATATTCATGAAACTTACCGTTAGCAGTTGTTTTATTTCATATTATTGTTTTTCATTTATTCTCCGAAAAATGTTGTTATTTGTCCTAGCATTTTTAACATTTGAGCAGCACTCAACATATTTCGGCGGTTAGCGCCGGTGCCAGTCAACATTTACAGAAATCCAGTTCTTAATATGCAACAGAACTGAACAAGTAAGTGTAGATATCATAACAAAATCGATTCGTGACACGTAGATAACAAGCGATGCATAGATAATGAGCCAAATTGGCACAACCAAAATAATCCTCTTGGCGACCCCTCAGCGGTGAGGATGGTGATCGTGTCCTAAGTTTTAGTTGTACTGGGGTGGCCGATAACGCCGATTCTAGCCTTGAAGTACCTTTCACAGTGAGGGCAGACAACTCCATTTCTATTTGGAGGGTTGGCTCAAAAGGCTTCTTCTCTCTCTCTCTCTCTCTCTCTCTCTCTCTCTCTCTCTCTCTCCTTCACTTTCTCTTCTCAAGGTTCGCATGTCGGTCGGCCTATAAGGTGGATGTTCCTTTGTTGATGGTCTGCCTCCAGGTTTGCATGTCCTTGCCCTGGGTCTCCGATGCCACACTTTTTCAGGTTTACTTTCAGAAAATACTTATATCGTTTCTTCTGGCTTCCTTGGATGCGCTTTCCTTCTTTTAGCTGCTCATAGAAGAGTTATTTCGGTAGCCGGGAATCCGACATCCTAACAACGTGGCCCAACCACCCAAAATAATACAAGCAATAAAAAGAAAGCGAAACAATGCACTCCTAAAAGTTATGAAGCTGTAAAAGTCTGGTGTTCTTTGTAAATCTACGAAATAATATGTCGTTCATCATTATGATGGTAAAAGAATAAATATAAAGGGATCCTGAAGAATACCCTGGCATTTGACCAATTGTTTGTTGACTTTGCAAAAAAAAAAAAAAAATACCAACACTTCTACAATAAGGTACATCCTTCTTATATTTTATTAAACAAATAACTTCAGTTTATTTTTCTTTTTTTGCTCTTATAATTCTCCTTTCGGTATTTACAGAGCTTATCAATAATATTTCGAAATTGTGGTTTCTCTCATTCCAATGTAAAACACATTCGCATTTTTTTTTTTTGTAGAAGGGCCGGCAATTGATTAATAATTTATCTACTTTAAACTGTTAAGAAATTCTCTTGATCGATAGACAATGGTTCTTTCATACATTCGTATAAATAATGAACATTTCAAATAATAACAAAAAAAATTTATATATGGACATGTTTGTGCGTACGTCTTTTGATGAAGATTAAAAATATATACAGAATTTTGGCATTCTTTGCACAACAAAAGCAAAGCACATTTTATGAATAGAACATCATGATTTGAACAAGCGCCGTTTTGGTACTTCTTTAAAATACAAACATAAACTAAAGCGACTCTTACCGAAGTAGATTTCCGGAACTAGCCGGAAACAAATGAAGCATTTTAAAAAAAAATCAGAAGTTTATGAAATAAATTTCTGGCAGACGACTATAAAAGAAAATGTCAAATCTACAATAAATTTAACCGCGTCAACAGACTATTCAGTCCCTTGAAAAAAAAATTAATTAGATTCTACCAAGGAAAAAAAACTTATAGCAAAAAAAGGACATTACAAAAGATATACAACATATGCAGCAAAAAAAGTATCAAGAGGGTGACTATTTTTTTCTAGTCTAACCCTAACCCTAACCCTAACCAAACCGTTAGCGAACCTTAGTTTGATTTTATTGTGAGTCTTCTGCTAGTTGCTTGATGTACGTTTTGTGCAGTCTCCCCACTGAAGAAAGCCCTGTTTTGATGTTCGTACAAGAATATCGCGGACATTTTTATTAACTTCTAGCAGTGAACTGTGAATCTGGCTCTTTTTCTGTTCAGGCCTGGGATGTGTGAAAAGTGTCCTAAGAAAATAGAAATTAGGTGATATATATATATATATATATATATATATATATATATATATATATATATATATATATATATGTAATATGAAACTGAACGTCTGTGTGTGTGTCTGGTCACGAATAGGCTCCTATATGGTTGACGATTATAAAAACTGATCACATATAATGATAGAAGATGTATAGAATGGAATGTGTATGGTTTATCTGGCATAATGATGATTCATTAAAATTGTGGGGTCTGCGTCCACAAAGTATGGAAATAAAAACTTTTAAAAATAAAAACGTTTACAAGTGCTTTTGATATAGATGTACATAATAATACTTTGATAAGTATGTTTTAACTTAAATAGGAATGGTATAATAAAATTGTGGGGTCTGCGTTCGCACCTGGCCTCCATAGAATGGAAATAGGCACAAACTTTAAAGACTTTTCATATCTATCTGCTTAAGTATACTTTGATAATTATGTTTCAGTTTGAAGGAATATGGTATAATAAAATTATGGGATGTTCGTTCGCGCCTGACCTCTATAGAATGGAAATATGTCACAAAGTTTAACAAGGTTTTTTTAATATAGATCCACAGAATATTGTGATAAGTGTTTTAGTGTGAACAATTATGGTATAATAAATTATGGGGTTTATCTATTTTATTTAACTTTCATCATATTTTGCTTTGGTTTTGATACCCTCAAATTCGAAGCTATGTCTTTACAACCCTTCCTTTTCATAACCTTTCATACTTTCATAGATCAGAGTCCATTTTCTGTAGGCTGTTTTTGAACCCAGTCAACGACGGGTACTTTTTCTAGTGTATATATATATATATATATATATATATATATATATATATATATATATATATATACTAGCGCGACCTGTAGAAATTCTACATGGACTCATTCATCTATTTATCTATATATCTATAAAAGTGAAAATGTCTAAATGTCTGTCTGTCTGCCTACATTACCCTACTAAATAACTCAGTCAATTTTCGGTCTATAGACTCGAGATTTGGCATAAGGATTATTGAGATTTGAGAAAATCTTTTTACTCGGTTTTCGGCCAGAAATTTGGTTGTTAAGGGGTCAAAATTCAACGATTTGTCCTTTGAAAACTCTACCAAACTCCTCCGCCAATTTTGGGTCTAAACATTTGAAATTTTAGATGTAGGTTATTTGGACATAGACCTAACTTTGATTTGAACCCAAAACAATAAATGCTAAGGGTCAAAATTGGGGTCAAAGTTTTCAAAAATTTGACCTCTGCGGTCTAAACCAAATTACTTAGCAATTTTTTGGTTTGATATTTGAAATTTTACATCAAGTGTATTCAGACATAGGGCATGGTTTTTAATCGATTTTTTGTCGAAAATTTGATTGCCAAGAGGTCAAAGTTGAGTTTTCCTTTGCAGACTCCTTGATCTTTCAGGACTATTTTGTGTGCTGTCATCCAAAGCTTATGTCATCGTTTTTTCCTTTTCTTTTCTTTATTTTTGGTGGTGATGAAGAGACAGATAGTTCATCAAATTTCTTCCAGTTTCAGTTCCCTTGGTTTCATGTGGTGTTGTTCTTTCTTTGCTTTTTGTTTGAGTTCAATCGTAACATGCATGCGACTTATTTATACCATTATCAGTTTAGAAAACCCACATAAATTAATGTTTGGTAAAAAAAATATCAACAAATCTCATACTCTTAAATCATAACAGGCATAAGTTTGAAAGTATACAATAAAGCATCAAATTTTATTTATAATTGCTTTGATAATTTCGGATTTATGTATGTCTATATTAGAAACTAGCAGGACCCGTTAGCCGGCGTTGCCCAGTGGTAGCACCCCCCCTACACACACATAAAAATTAGAGTACAACTGTTGTTGTTATAGTCTAACCACCAACCTTCTCATGTTAAGAACGGCTTTTGGAATGGTCATCTCCAACCTCCCTTAGTTAAGAACAGCATTCGGAATAGCCGCCCCATTTTGTGGGTGGGGGTGGGTTTGAAAAAAAATTGCTTCAAATGTAACTTTGATAATCATTGTCAGGATTCCCATGTGCATATTCTATGAACCAACAAAAAAAATTTGGTGGTTGCAGTGTCGGTCGGCCTGCGCATACTAATCTGGCGGGCAGCGTATGGTTCAGGGTATGGTATTTATGTTGGCAAGATTGGAATGTAGGTGACAAAATACTCTCGAACCCTCTATCATTTAATACGAACTAAATCCCTGTAGTCACCTGTATGTTACCATGCAAACATGTAAACGGTACTGAGAAAAAGAAGCGCTATAAAGAGAACGTTTTCTTTAAATAAAAAACAATTATTATTTATTTATACAGAAACATTTAATATAAGTTATCAGTTATTACCTGTGCGAGCCCTCATAATTTTTTTTTTTAATTAAGCAATCCCCTATAAAAACTGAAAATAGCATCGAGTACCCTTTCGAGCACAAAAAATACCCACAGTAGCGAGCCCTCATATTTTTTTTTAATTAAGCAATCCCCTATAAAAAATGAAAATAGCATCGAGTACCCTTTCGAGCACAAAAAATACCCACAGTAGCGAACCCTCATAATTTTCTTTTAATTAAGTAATCCCCTATAAAAAATGAAAATAGCATCGAGTACCCTTTCGAGCACAAAAAATACCCACAGTAGCGAGCCCTCATATTTTTTTTTAATTAAGCAATCCCCTATAAAAACTGAAAATAGCATCGAGTACCCTTTCGAGCACAAAAAATACCCACAGTAGCGAGCCCTCATATTTTTTTTTAATTAAGTAATCCCCTATAAAAAATGAAAATAGCATCGAGTACCCTTTCGAGCACAAAAAATACCCACAGTAGCCAGCTCGAATGTAGAGTAAAAGGAGGTAAAGAAAAGCAAGAAACACTTTAGTCGCCTGGTGAACTTATAACGTTATGAGCCTTTGAAATAATGCCTTTAAAATGTATCGGGAGGCGTGAATGACTTTGCGAACCAAATAAAATGAGTACAAAAGGTTAGCATGGCTATGATGATGACGATGCTCCTCTCTCTCTCTCTCTCTCTCTCTCTCTCTCTCTCTCTCCCTTCCTCTCTCTCTCTTTCTCTCTCTCATTATCTCCGTGTATATTTGCTTCCATAGTCTCTCACTCGCTCGATGTTCTGTAAAATCTCCAAGTTCGTGCTTACGTGCATGTTTATGCAGAAAAAACGGTGTAATAAACATAAATATAGCAAACGAAGTATTATGTTTAGGAAAAAAAGGGGAAAAAAACAATTGGTTTGTTTTACGTTAAAATGATTGCAGGGTGTAAAGAGAGTAGTAATGTTTGTTAAGGTCTAGCATGTTCGTTTATTCAAAAAGATGCGTATTCCGGAATAAGCAATTTTTCAACTTGCAGCCAATGAGAATTGCCGGAACTGTATAACGGAGAAATTTTTATTTTTGTAACGGGAAAAGGAAAGGTAATGGTTTGTGTATTAGTTTATGAGCCAGTAACGAAGGTAGACAGGGTGGTATATGTATAATGTGTATATTAGTTCCTGGTGTTGACTGGTAGCAGTATGAGAATTTTAGATTTAGAGGGAAAAGTAGTAACTACTTCCTCTAAAGATGGGGAGATTGTGATGATGGCGCTTTTAGGATACAATGTAGGATTTTATTATAACGACTAAATATACCTAAAATGTCGTTCTAAAGTTACATAAGCAAGTCGCTAATAGTATAGACATAATACATTTGTATGTGACATCTGTTGTTGCAAGCCTAAGATACTTTGGTCCAGAGGGGAATTCCTGCAATCAAAATATTATATATGAAGATTAAATCAAAGTACACGTTTTTGTTGTAAAGAACACGGACCAACATCCTACAAAAAAATTGGCAAGCTAAAATCAAGCATTGATTTTGTCGGAAGAAAGATATAAAAAATTGTAAAATAGTCGCTTTACTTTATATAATAGATAAAAACATGTGTGTGTGAAGGGGTGAAGAGGGATAGAGTCACTAATGTGTTGGTCACATTTAATGATGTGTTGATTCCGTCCAATGAAAGACAAGAAAAGCAAAAGAACAACGCATTTGTGTAGTTTAGTTTCGTTTTCGAATTATTCTTCCGACTGAATCGTAGCGAATTTCCATAATAAAAATCTGAAAGATTGCAAGTCGAACTGAATGTCTTTGCACGGCCCATTGCATCTTAAAATGCCGGTAATCACATAAGCTACATCTTTAAGTCGTTTGAGATAGAACCGCGGCTGCTTTGACATCAAGTGGTGGCTATTTGATCAGCTATGCGTACATAATCACACACACACAAATTCTCTCTCTCTCTCTCTCTCTCTCTCTCTCTCTCTCTCTCTCTCTCTCTCTCACACACACACACACATATACACATATACAAAAATCGCTTGTGCAAAGGTTATTCCTCGTCCGTGTCTCAATACTGATGCGATTACAATGTCATTTCCAACCGTTCAAATCGTTTATGGCTGATTTGTCGCTCAAATATTTCTATCTCGGCAATCAGGTTTTCTTAATCAACTGAAATGTCCTATCTTTCAGTTGTTTTTTTTTCAATGAATGAAAAATTATTTTAAAAATCTGAAAAAATATTCTAAAAAACAAACAAATCTTTTTTCTGGCAGTTATTTAGTTATAAACAAAATTAAATATTTTTTTTTTAGTTTTCAACAAACCATTTTAGTTACTATTCTCAATTTTGTTTGTTGCTGATAAGAAAAATGGCGCCCAATTTAATTTAAATTTTCTACCGATAACAAAGATAGCCGCTAAAGATAAATTATTTTATGAAAGGAATTAAATCAAATTGCATGTGTGACACAATACTCATAAAGACTTGGATATTCAGAATGAAATATTGATTTTGTAGGTCAGAAACCATCGATGATAAAAGACCGGCTTTACTTTATTATGCAGATAAAAACATTTTCTTTTTTGTAGCTACATAATTTGTTAACAGCTTTGTCTCCAACTGATATTGAGAAGTTTAGTAATGTTTTTGATTAAAAAAAATATAAAATGGTTGAAAAATAATGAGAGAATCTACAACTAAATCATTACAATGTGATTAGTGGGTTCCATGATCTGTCTAGTTATTGTATTTGAATTCCCATGTATTGCTAACCCGTCGTGTCTGTCATGCTGTTGTTTTCTTTGTAGATGAAATCTGAAGATAAACTGATAGCAATGAGTGACATGAAATGCATGTATGCAGCGACTCTGCTTTTTTTAACAGCGTCGGCAACCACGACTCTCCAAATTGTAGAACCATGGTAATCTGGTATAATTGTAGAGCCATGGTAATCTCGTATAATTGTAGAGACATGGTAATCTGGTATAATTGTTGAGCCATGGTAATCTCGTATAATTGTAGAGACATGGTAATCTGGTATAATTGTAGAGCCATGGTAATCTCGTATAATTGTAGAGACATGGTAATCTGGTATAATTGTAGAGCCATGGTAATCTCGTATAATTGTAGAACTATGGTAATCTGGTATAATTGTAGAGCCATGGTAATCTCGTATAATTGTAGAACCATGGTAATCTCGGGAAGACAAGTAAAGACGGTAGTTTCCCGGTGCTTTCTGTCTTGATTCTGGGGTATATCTCCCCCCGTAAGTTAAACGCAACCCCAGATACCAACCTGGAAGTTTCTACAAATCGGTGCGGTACATACAGCGCCTAGCCTTCCCAAATGGTCACCCATCTGGTACTGGTCGGGCTCATCATTGCTTAACTTTGGTGATCTGGCGAGAACTACTGTGTCAACTTGATTGTTCCGTTTTTTTTTTTTATTAAAACAAATCACCAATGATTACCATCCAGTTATTTGCACCATAGTTTTCTAAACTATTGTTTATTCATTTTTACAAGTGGCCATAGGGAAAAGCGTTCCCGCACGGCCACATTTATTTTTGTGTTTTGTATAAGCAACAGTTTTAGATTAACTGACTTATCACATGATCCGCAGTTTTCTTTTTTTATTATTTGCAAATAAATCGTCAATTATCAAGGCTAAATGTCACTCAAGGATTAGATTAATCTGAGCTTCACTCTATGATCCCCCCTTGCCAAACTCTCACAAAAACACACTCGTCTAGCTGCAACAACTATCGAAAGTTTCTCCCACTCACTATCTATACCTAAATCTAAACGCCAGTTCCATGAACACAGCTTCTTTCCTAGAAATGTGGAACTCTGATCCGTTGACTTGTTTTCCAGCTGACTACAATCTGGTCGTCTTCAAGTCAAATGTAAACAAGTTTTTGTTGAGCTGCTACTCTAAATACTCTATTTCTATACCATTTCCACTACTAATTATAAATATGCTGTTGTCTCAGTGACTACCGTACACTCTTTAACCTCATCCTCGAATGATTTTCGGGCTTTGATAAGTGGTGACTCCCATGTAAAAATAAAAGATTCGATGAGATTGTCTGTTGAATGATGAAGAATACCATGAGTGGATTGAAAATTTTGATAATTTATAACAAATATTTTTCACACTCGATTTGAAGACAACCATTTTGTAGTGAGGCAACCTCTTGCCAATATGTTCTACATACGGAAGGTTTTGGGTGTTTTATCAAGGCTCTGAAGCCACTCGAGAATAAGGGTTAATGAGTGTACATTAGTCAATGGGTTAATATCGTAGTAACCATTAGTAGTGGAAATTTAGTAAATTGGATTACTTAAGGGAGACGGCTCATCAAGAACTTGTTTACATTGGACTTGAAGACGACCATATTGTAGACTTGTTTTGTGTCCTTTTTTTTTTCTAATATATGTAACAGAGTGCATATGAGCGCATAATAGAATATCAACAACAGTCGAAGGATGGCTGCTGTATTAGCAGCAGGAGCAGCGTTTAAATTCGTATGCAAATTGGCAAGTGTGCTCAGGCTTGCATCTGAAGAAAAAGAGCAAAAGGAATCACATGGTCAGAGAAAAAAAAATCGCCACCGGAGGAAATGAACATGTAAAATGAAGGAAAAAGAAAAAATGCAGTTGAAAAAAGATGGACAAGAAATGGCTGTCTGCAGTCGGTGTGTAATGGAGCAGAAGGAAAAATGCGTGCTAAACGAGAGGAACATATGGGTCTGCACTCTTTAAGCTGGTGTCGAGATGGGGAGAACAAAAAAAAAAACGGTAATAAACGACTTATGTTAAACAAAGAAACAATGATGAGCCGGATTTTTGTTTATTTTTTTTTCTTTGTTTGTAATTGCAGCATTGCATTCCGTCCATCTTTCATTTTACTTCTCTTGCAGTTTCCATGTGACTGGTTAATGTTCTTAGTTTATGTAGACTGGTTTCTGCATTCAAAGATTTCTCTTAAGATTTCAGATTTTTTCACCACCACCACCACCACCATCATAATAATCATTATTATTATTATTATTATTATTATTATTATGTACTCCCTAGGAGTAGTCAAGCAGGCCATCATCAAAGATTTCTTTTTGAGAACAACTTCTGGCATTCTCCGGAGTCTGAGTGATAACAAGTCTCCCCAGATTGCCAGTACTTTCCACATCTTTCAATAACCATTGCAGATGAATTTTTGTGATCATAACAGCCGCTTACTATTGATTTCTCATTGGCAGTGACCATCAGTCTTCACTACTAGAATTTGGGTGGCAAAAAGCCTCCCCAAGGTCCCAGTCCTCTTTGCACTCATCCAGTGGAGGTCTGGCTAGTGCTTTCTCTCCTCGATCTTTATTATTATTATCCTCATTATTATTATAATGATTATTGCTGGCATACTACTATTTGTATTATGCCAAATGTTTGCAATGTTTCTGCTTGATATTTTCATAATTATATTAGAAGAATGCAGCTCCCAAGATGGGTGAGATTAATTCCTTGATCAGAACAAGTTTTCATCACTTTTATGTCTCATTATGGATTTTAAAATCGAGATAAAATGATACTAAGTCTTACGTCTGCCAATTCTGACCAAAATCCATTATGTTATTTAGATTCTAGAAAATGCCTCAATTTTAAAACATAAACGTAAGGAGTTTTAAGAAGAAATTGAAATTCAGTTTGACTATAGATCAAATTTTTCAAACTTTATATTAAGCTCCTTAAAAACATTAAAATTACTCCAATATAATTGAGATTTGGGAAGGATTTATTTATTGGTGTCTAATAACTATATTTTAAATTTCATAAAAATCGGAGGTATCTTCTTGAATTTAAAGCCATGTTTAATTTCAGAAGAGTTTCAGATGGGTAGCTGTTCTGTACAAGTCCTGAACTTGTACACCGCAAGATTTTGCTGCTGCTGCTGCTGCTGCTGCTGCTGCTACAAGAGCAACCATACTTGATGGTGACCCCAAGTAAAGAGGGCATCAAGTATCATTTTCTTTTAGTTTTTGGTATGAGCTGGTATCACATCTTCACATTTATTAATCTTTCACCCTATAATAAAGACCAAGGTGTATTCGTATGTAAATAAATATGTTCTTCAGACACCATAATGATTCTATTATTTATTATATAAATATTTAAATATGGTTGTGATATATTTATACTAGCATGGGTGCCCGGCGTTTCCCGGGTGTTTGGAGGTGTGTGTTGAGAAAAAAAAAAGTGGTAGTAGGGAGGCAGGCTTGAGCCCGTATCGTGAAGGAGGAAAAGAACAGCAAAAAAACGTGACGTCTTTGCTGTTACGACCACCATCAAACCGGAAGTGACATAGGTTTAAATTAAGGCTAGACAATCGAAAAGAGAGGATGACTTTCGAAAATATCGGTGAAAAAAGCGACCCTTTCCTATAGAAAAGTGCCCAGTTGAGGGTGAAGAAATTAATGTTTTTAACCAATTTTTCGGTATTTGTCGTCTGAAGGATCGAGCTCCAAAACGATTTTGATCTTGTGAAAATCCGTCGCCTCTGTCGAAAGTTTTAGACATGCAAACATAAATACATACATTTATTTATTGGTAGCTCAAATTTTCGACCCAAACCAATTAAAAAGCTTGCCCTATCTCTGAATACCCTTTATGTAAAATTTCAAATGTTTAGACCAGAAATTGTCTGAGTAATTTGGTAGAGACTGCAGAGGTGAAATTGTTTTTAACTTTGACCCCTATTATGACCCCTGAACATTTATTGTTTTGGGCTCAAATCAAGTTATTAAGTTAGATCCATGTCCAAGGAACATGTATCTAAATTTTCAATTGTTTAGACCCCAAATTGTCGGAGGAGTTTGGTAGAGTTGTCAAAGGTCAAATCGTTTAACTTTGATTCCTTAACAACCAAATTTCTGGCCGAAAACGGATTACAAAGATTTTCCAAAATCTCCATACCCTGTATATCAAATTTTTAGTCTGTAGATTGAAAATTGACAGAGTTATTGCATAGGGAAATGTACACAGACAGACAGACACACACACACACACACACACACTTTCACTTTTATAGATATATAGATTTTCTATATTTGATATATATATATATATATATCATATTTTATATATTTAAATATATTTGTGATTTGCACTATATTGGGAGGATGTTGCAAAGATTAGACAGCCAGGTCAAAAAACAATGTGCACAGAAAAATTCAATTATTTACCATGGAATGTTCTGAATAATATATACTGGTCATCTATCACTGAACACCTTATAAATAACCAATCATCTTATTTTAGCGTCGATTTATTCTTCATTCTAAGTTATTAACACTTTCTTTATCATGTAAAGGTCACATTCAGTCTTTGCAACCTCCTTTTTTGTAAGCAAAGGGAAAATCATCTCGGACTTAATATGGTTTCTATTTGATTTTTTTACCCTTTCCTTTGCTATAATCTCTATAGCATCATTATTTTTTCTCTTAGTTGTAATCCTAACCTTGATTTAGTTCTTTTAAGCAAGGTTTGGAACCGATTCACTAGCTCTTTCAATCTTTTTATTTTTAATTCTTCATGTATAAAAATTAATACAGTCTTTATACAGTCAAACTCCAACCCCTACTGTGGTGTGCTTTGATGAACTCAAAGGACTTGTGCTCCCTAAACATAAATACCGCCGACTAATCTGACACAATCCCCCCCCCCTACACTTAGATGCCAGAAAGACTTCTACTCAAATAGTTTCTTAGTTTGAACTGCTAAACGTTAAAATTGCCCCTCGGTTTCCTGCTCGCCTGACTCTACTAACATGCGGAAATTTAAATGTAATGTGAACAGACATCTCACTTCTCAACTCCCTATATAGTATTCCTGTAGATATAGTCTCAAATATGTCTGAGTGTCACTGTTTCTTGTTTGGAATGAAGAAGAGTAAAATAAAATAAAATGTATACTTCTATTCTATAACACAAATGTTAGTGAATAAAACACATGACTTTTCCGAGTCCATCTCCAGATGAAACTATTTCAAGTGGTGAGGGGAAGCGGGAAAGCATGATTCTCATAACCCTTGATCTTCAGCTTATAAACGGTTATCAAAAACATTACAGCTTTTTTAAAACTTTTCTTAAAAACATCTATTCAGGTATCTTGATTATGTAGTAGAGCTGACATCTAACCAATGTAGCCGCCTTATACCTCAATCACCACATCGATACAGGTCCGGAACTAGGAGCATTTGTTTTCTACAAGCGCTGGCAGGAGCTCGGCTAATACTCAGCAGATGGCGGCAATCAAGCTGGCTTTATTGTTGTGGGAGGTCATGTTGGTGATGCTCTCAACGTATGACCAAAGGAAATAGTCCAGCAGGTTCAAGATAGGGAAGGAGGAACACCGGTGAGAGAAGAGTACAAAGTCATAGCACACCTTCTGAAGCCTGGGTCTGTTTTGATTCATGAGCCCACGCCACGTCCTGCTGCCACACCTAGCGTCTGCCAGCAGCCACCTGATTGCACTAGAAGATCACTACACTTTTCAGCATATCACTTTGGTGTTGACTTTCAAGCCGACTTCAAAGATGTGAGGTGGCATGATGTGGCCCTCACTTGAAACCACATCGTGGACGGAAACTTTGTTTTTATCACCATGGGCATGTCCCTGTTATTATTCATGGAAATCCAGTGATGCATTTTGAGGGTGCTGACAATGGTCCTGTTGTCATAACTTGGATTGGTAGAGAGCAGAAGTTGTGCACTGGTACATCTCCGATCTCGCTCGTTTAACATTGTCACTTTCAGACGCGATTGAAGGCTCCTATCACTCTTTGGATTTGTATACAACTGGCCAACTAATAGATGGTCTGCAACAAAAAAAAAAAAAAAAAAAATGAAAATCGCTTTTCATCAAACGGAAATGGAATCATGTTGTCTTTTCTAAGATGATAATTTTATCGTTCCACCTGTATTAATTTCATTATGATTCTCAGAAAAACTGTATCCAATGTGTAATATTTCTTTTATTAGTATGATTTAGATAGCATTGTCTGACGACATCATTAAAATATTCCTCATAATTTCATGTAAATTAATGAGAATCTTGACCATTTCCACGCAATTAAGCAGGAATTTCTCCAAAATAAGTCACCAATCAGTCAGTATTTGTTCTAATTAGAAAAGTTGTTTTTTATTGTTTTATTCTTTTTTTTTTTGGATTTGGAGAATTAAAATGTTGGCATGACAAAAATTCAGAAATAGAGTTTGACAATTTTGTTTTCATTATGTAAAACTTTTTAAAAAAAATAGATTTTCATTTTGTCTGAATTTTAAGAATTTATTTTGGAATTAAGTTCAATCTCGATAAAGTTAGCTCAGAATTCTAATCCTCGATGCTGAGTCCTGGTGATGCTCTGGTGATGCCCAAAGCCAACTCCTTGATTGTATGCTCCAAAAAACTCAAGTTTAAGTCTCAATATTGAGAAATATTATGAGAAATTGAGAATGTTTGAATCAAAGCATTCGCTCCCCAATTTAGATCCCCTCCTCCAAACGTCATGATAGTAAGAGGGTAGTTCCAAAAGTAAAGACTTTTATTTTATATGTACTCAAAAAGTTTAAGAGTTACGAAAACGAGAGTGCTACCATTAAAATGAGCGAGTAACGTGAACATTGTGCTCCAAAATTTAATTTTTTACATAGTCACAATGCACTTTTGCTGGAAATTCAATGATACGTCTCTGCTTCTGATGCATGTCCATGATAAGGGTTGCTTTGTTAGAGTCTCACACTGTCAATATCTGCAACAGAGTGTTAAAGTTTTCACATCATGAATGCATAAGTTCAATCATCATAACAATGCAATTTACAATCCCCTCTGAACCATTCCGGCAGAATAAAAAATAAAAGGTAGTGCTTTTGGAATGTCTCTCATACAATTAATAGAGATAATTCTTTGGTTTCAACTTCAGACAATCACATCTCCATTAGTAACAGATTATTATTATAATTTCCTCACTAGGAAGTTTCACATAAATTATTATCAGTGATTGCTCACTAAAAATAATGTTCCCTGGAATTTGAATGAGAACAAGTCATCCCAGATTCTCCAGCCTTCTACATCTCCTATTTACAATTAAAAATAATTTTGTATTATCACAATATCTTTTGATAACCATTGCAAATGACTTTGCATCATTGCGTCACTTATAAGTGATTTCTGACTGGCAACAACCATCCGTATTTTCTGGTATCTAGATTTTTTTAAAATTAATATTCATGCTCACCTTTACCAAGGTATATCGCCAATTGGACCTACGGGGCTGCTAGTTGGGACCAAATAGAAGGCAATAAACCTCTTCGAAATCCCTGTACTCTCTGCCCTTTTCCAGTGGAGCTTAGATTCTCGGCTTTTCCATACTCCTTGGCTTTTTTACAACTATTTTGTATGCTTTTTTTTTTGCGGGGGTTTTGTTAATGAGGTTTTGTGAAGTTTCATTTCTCTCGGGTTCATGTGGCGTTCCTTTTATATTTTTGTTTCCACTTCCATGTGGGTTGGTTTCTGCATTCAAGGAGTTTTCTTAAAATTTCAGCTATTATTATTATTATTATTATTATTATTATTATTATTATTATTATTATTATTAATGAGTATTCTGTTGTATCATCTGTATTTCATGGGCCATGAGTGAAGATGGTTTCTTGGTACTTTTCTCAGGAGGTTGACATGTTTTCTTGAAGAAGGAAACAACAATTATTTTATAGTAAACTAGTAGTAAACTCATCCCCGAACGGGTATAAGCAATAGATACAGCATAAGTGATAAATTTTAATCATTTATTTTCTTTCTTTTTTAGGTGTGTGTGTGTGTGTGTGTGTGTGTGTGTGTGTGTGCGTGTGTGCCTTTTTGGTGTCACGCTTCTAAAGTTTACCAAAAAGATTAAAAAAAACAACAATGTTCACGTTACTCGCCATGTTGCCTAAAATATATAAGGGTGCACAAATAGACCAAATATTCATATAAAGGTTTACATGGATTTAATCATTTCTACAATGAAAATCTCTTAGGAGACAATCAGCCATTGAAAGAAAGTGGTTCAAACCAGAAACAAAGTGATTTGAAGTTAACCTCTTTATTTCTTAATCACAACTTTATAACATATAAAAAGTCGATAGAACATTAACTCTATAATAATATATCCAAAATCTGCAAGAATTAAAATATCATATTTAAGCGTACTTTATGACTGGGCTTTGCCGAGCGTTCATGCTAGCTTGGATAAATACTTTTTCAATTTTAACACAAATGCTACAATAATATCAGAGCATCTCCATTTACACTGAACATGCCAACATCAATATATTATATATGAATGGGTCCCCTGGGGAATTTCCTCAAGTACCGCTAGTTAAATTTTAAAAAATGCATGCAGATGTTTATATGTTCAATCGACAGCCTTTTTTTTTTTTTTTTTTTTTTTTTTTTAATTACATTTTCACCCCTAACAAGGCACATTGCCACCCTGGCGTAGGGGGCTACTATCAGGGTCAGCAACTACTGGGGCACTATGTAGGGATTTGGGCAGCAAGATGTTGGTTCACGTTGCACTTGCTTCCATTATTTGAGAAGTTTTCAGTTTATTGCTAACTGCCAGATGCGCCCAGCTCGGGGAATACTAACGGCGTTTCTCAGGCAAAATACTTCTTATCTTTTACTTTTGTAGAATATTGTGACGCTTGCATCCTTCATATCTTGTGATACTTTGATGCTAACACAAGCAATTTCATGCGACTTGATGATGCGTGTCTGCTTGTTGCACTTCTTCAAAATCTAATGCTTTTTTCTCCTCTCTACTAATTTTTCCCCACAAAAGAGACGTAGCTAGTTTCTACTTTTTTTTTTTTTTTTTTTTACACAGTGATCACCACTTATCAAGGCTCGGAAGCCAATCAGGGATAAGGGTTATTGCAAGTACATTACGTGAGTGTGGAGATTTGATGAAGTGTTTACCTATCATTTTAATGAAAAGTACTCGATTAAGCTTCAATTTATGGATGCCCCCCCACCTCTTTTGAAAAATATTAGCAACAAAAACTCAATAGTCTCCCTCTCTCTCTACGTAAAACTAAACTTATCTAGAACTTCCCGTCCATGGAACACAATACCAAGAGCTGCTTTCCAGCTGACTACATGACTGGATTCTCAGAATAAGGGATTATCATACTGATCCATTTTCTATATGAAACTTTGGCTAATAATAATATTTTTTATTTTACTCATTCTTCAGGATACCATCGATCATATCAACATGGCGTCTTATACTGGCTGAAACACATGACATTTTTTTAATAGCTTCCTGAAATGTTGACTTTTTCAACATTGACTTTTACGCATTACTTATTTATTATGAAAAGAAACAAAAACAAATTAACTGTTCATAAAAGCGATATAACTCTCTTTTGAACCCTGTCCAGAAGTGAGAGACTTGTGACAAATGTACCAGCCCAAATGCGACATACATTCTTTGCAGCGATCTTGGCAATGCTCTTAATGTAACTGTTCCAACTCATGTTCCCTGTGAACGTTAGGCCGAGGAGTTTAAAAGAAGTGCTTTATCTCTCTCTCTCTCTCTCTCTCTCTCTCTCTCTCTCTCTCTCTCTCTCTCTCTCTCTCTCTTAAATCAGTAAATCAAACATAATTGCTCTGTTGAACTGAGATATGCATCTATTCAATCCTAGGAGGTCAACCTTTCCAGTTTTACCTTCTTATTGAGAAAGGGTTTATTTCTAATCTCCCTAGGCACCTTATCGCAAAACACCAACAGGGCCCCTCAGACATTTTTTTTTTAATTTCTAAGCTAAGATGTGATAATCCTTTTCAAAACTTCTCCTAACTTAGAATCTAACCCCCTGGAGATAAATAAAATACAACTGATGCAGCTACCACTAGTCTCTCACTCGCAGACAAAATAAAAAAAACAAATCTCAAATCTAATAACCCCACACTCTCGGTCAAGTACCAACCCTGTCCCATCGCTGCAATGTTGCATCCTTTAGCCTGTTTTACTCTGATAAACTTATAGTACTTATGGGCATACTCTTGACTAATCTGACAAATAGCAAAATCCTACCCCTTCACTGCCATGCCAGAAAGCCTTCTACTCAATAGTTTCTTCATTCAGACTGCTAAACTTTTGAATTCCCTTGCTGTTTGCTATTTTCTGACTGCACCAACTTGAAGAAAATTAAATGTAATGTGAACGAACACTTTGCTGCTTAACTTCCGACAGTCCTCTGCCAGGCATAATTTCAAATACGTTTCCAGTGGAAATATACCTTGTTTAAGGTAAAAAAGAGTAGTAGATATATATAAAATAAAATATGTATGGGATACGTTTATAAGCCAAATTATAATGCAATACAAAGTGTAATGATAACATTGTCGCCCTAGAAAAGATGGCAAGATTCCATTTCTGCTTGATGAAAATCGGATTTCTTTTTTGCTGTAGACCACCTGTAAGTTGGCCAGTTGCATACAAATCCCAAGAGCAATAGGAACCTTCTATCGTGTCTGAAAGTGACACAATGTTTAACAAGCTAGATAGATGTGCTGCTGTACAACTTATACTCTCTACTGATCCAAGTTATGACAACAGGACCATTGCCAGCACCCTTAAAATGCAAATCCGGATGGTTTAATGCTTGAGGGTACAGCACATCGGACGACCCTTTAGAGTTGGTGGAGCAGAAATCAAAAGCTATGGACACCACCAGGATGACCCGGACCAAGGAGTTCATTCAGCGACCTATTCGACAGATTTCCAAAGAACTCACACACAACTCTGAATGCATGTGTGAAGTCCTATAGGCGACAGACAAACCAGATCTTGACTGAGAAGACAAAGAACCTCGTGCTGATCAAGTCCGTCAGGTTGCTCTACAAAATGAAGCACATGTTCCCACACTGAAATTTTATAGCAAACCCCACTCTCCCCAATGGTTTACTTCTGCTTTTGCAGCCGCCATCACGCAAAGGCAACATGCGTACCGCAGATTTAACCAACATAAGTCCAAATCAAACAGGCAGAAGTATATAGAAGCCAAAAGTAACTGTAAGAAAGAAATAGTGACGGCTAAGAGAGAATTTACTGAAAACACCAAAAAATGCATCGAAGCACAGAAATTAAGAACCCGCAACTTCTGGAAAATCTAAAACAGTGTAGTAAATAATGGCCAATCAACAATTCCTCCACTACCCAACAATCATGAGGTTGTTTGCTCTGCAACTGAGAAGGCTAACATGCTTGCCAGTCGGTTTGCCTCCAACTCCACACTGGACCCTGCCAATCAGCCCCTCCCTGACTTTCCTTTGCAGAGAGATGCCACACTAGACGATCTGAAAATCACCCCTGCTCAGGTGCATGCTATCATAAGAAATCTTGACACTGCAAAAGCATATGGACCTGATCTCATCCCGGCTGTGCTATTAAAAAAGTGCACCGCCGAAGTAGCTCCAGTTCTTTCCAAACTTAACAACAAATGCCTTAATGAATCTTGCTTTCCTGCCTGCTGGAAAACTGCTTCTGTAGTGCCAGTTTTAAAGAATTCTGGCGAAAGAACTGACCCAGTAAATTATTGCCCCATTAGTCTCCTCCTACTTTTCACCAAAATATTTGAGACAATAATTAACCAAGCTCTAGTCCATCACCTTACAAATGCTAAACTTCTGACTAACCAACAATATGGATTTAGACAAGCCCGTTAAACAGCAGACGTCCTAACTGTAATCTCTGAATGTATATACCATTCACTGGACAAAACTCCTTGCAACCTCTATCTCACAGAAGAGATGTTGCGAGTTTGTCTCTGATGTATCGTTATTTTCATGGAAAGTGTTCAACTGAGCTTCAATCTATGGTCCCCCCTCGCCAAACTTTCACAAGAAACACTCGTCTAGCTGTAAACACTATCAATAATTTCCCCCACTCTTTATCTGTGCCTAAACCTAAACGTAGATTCCATGAACAAAGCTTCTTTCTTAGAACTGCACGCCTGTGGAATTGTCTTCCGTTTTCCTGCTTTCCGGCTGACTACAATATGGTTTTGTTCAAGTCTAAAGTAAATAAGTTCTTGATGAGCCGTTCCATATAAGTTATTAAATTTACCATATTTTCATTACTAATGATTACTATATTGACCAACTTCTACTGTACACTCTTTAACCCTTATCCTTGAGTGGCCTCTGGGCCTTGATAATGTGGTGATGCCTTTGTAAAAAAAAAAAAAAAAAAAAAAAAAAAAAAAGCGGGGGAGGATAGAGTGGTAGCTCTAGATATATCTAAGGCTTTTGACAGAGTATGGCATGAAGGTTTTCTCAGGAAAATCAGATCATATGGTATCAGTGGAAGAATATGTGACATAATTAAATCCTTCTTAGATAAGAAAAAAATCCAGGTTGTCCTCAACGGTTGTACATCTAAACAATACAATATAAATGCAGGAGTGCCTCAGGGGTCTATCCTGGGACCTCTGTTATTCCTAAAATTCATAAATGACCTCCCTGACAAAATTGCCTGTGAAATGGGTATATATGCTGACAACACCACACTCTATAACAGACACGACAGGAAAACAAATGAACACATATCTAAAGAAATGGCATTCAATGCTGCCAAGACTAAACTGATTTCCTTCAATAATTACAAGAAACCTTCTCTACCACCAATAGCAATGGCCAATGACTCTTTATCTGAAAGTATATCCTTTAAACTCCTCAGCCTAACACTCTCAGGAAACATGAGTTGGAACAATTACATCGAGAGTATCGCCAGGACCGCTGCGAAGAGGGTAGGTTCTCTCTACCGTGCGAGAAAGATACGAACGCCCGAAAGTACCCTGTACCTCTATAAGGCCACTGTTCACCCATGTATGGAGTATTGTTGTCATATTTGGCCTGGTGCATCTGCCACTAGTCTCTCACTCCTAGACAAAGTTCAAAAGAGAGTCGCCAATCTGATAGGTCCTGAACTGTCATCTAAACTTCAGCCCCTGTCCCATCGACGAAATGTTGCATCCCTCTACTTGTTCTACAAGTACTTTAACGGTGAATGCTCTGACGAACTGCAAGCACTTGTGCCCCTTCGACGTAAATACCCCCGACAAACCCCTTCACAGTAGAGATCCCTAGATGTAAGAGAGCCTTCTACTCCAGTAGTTTCTTCCTCAGGACAGCTAGACTTCGGAATTCCCTGCCGGGTCCCTGCTTCCCCAACTGTACTGACATGCAGAAGTTCAAGTGCAACGTGAACCGACATCTTGCTGCCCAACTCCTTACGCAGTACCCCTGATGCCTATGTCCCTGATAGTAGCCCCTACAACAAAGTGGTAATATGCCTTGTTTGGGGTGAAAATGTAATATATATATATATATATATATATATATATATATATATATATATATATTAAAAAGTTTGACTCATGTCCAGGTAACCTACATCTAAAATTTCAAGTGTTTAGACCCAAAATTGGCTGAGGAGTTTGCTAGACATCGCAAAGGTCAAATCTTTTCCACCCAAACCGATTAAAAAGCTTGCCGTATCTCTGAATTCCCTTTATCTGAAATTTCAAATGTTTAGACTAGAAATTCGCTAAGCAATTTGGTAGAGACCGCAGAGGTCAATTTTTTAAAACTTTGACCTTTCGTATATATTATTATAAAGTTAATGTTTATTGATTCTTATATACTATAATGTTGCGATTTTAAAAATAAAAAAATATATCCATATGTTTTGGGTGCATCAGCTTGAATCGAAACCGAAACCAAAACTTCTGAAAAAAAAAAAAACATATGTATATACATATATAACTTGAGTTCCTTCAGCTATAATGGAAACCGAAACCAAAACTTATGAAGAATTGTTGATGAAATTATTTAGAAATAAAAAATTGATTACTGACATGCCACCAGCTATAATCGAAACCGAAACCAAAAGTTATGAAGAATTCTTGGTAAAATTATTTATTAAAAGAAATGAAAGTCTATAACAATTAAACGACAGTCACTCGGATGTAATCGTGGCACACAAAATAAATAACACACACGCTATCCTATCAATATATAAATAATGATACACCTGCTCTGAAAGTCAAAATTCACTTTCATTGAGCTTAATTTATGTTACAGTTCGAAATCTCATTTATAAAATATATACATCAATAGTATATATATTTTCTCATATTGGTAATAGTGTGTGTGTGTGTGTATATATATATATATATATATAAGATCAGTAGATGCAATGATTGCAGTGCAGAAATTCGGTTGTATTTCTGAGGAGAAGCAGCAAGTTGAGTCTATTAAGTCTGTTGAATTTCAATTTGACCAAATAACAGACGACTGATTACAAAATGAAAAGCTGAACGCCTCAAAAGAAATCTTTGATGATTGAACCTCTTCTATTTTCCAGCTGTTATAAGCTATATACACGTCCACCACTATCCCTACTTCCGGTAAGTAGTGGTAACGATAGCGGTGGAGATGGTGGTGTGGTGTTAATAGAGGTGGAATGTACTACACGGCCACCGCCGCTGTCGCCGCGCCAGCATGCCAGTAAAAGTCTTTTTCTCCTGCTACACTTGCAGAAAGTGTTTTCTTATTGTCATGACACAGTTGAGTACCTTTTCCGCATCATTAGAACAGTTCTATTCACTAGTCACTCTTGATTAGACCAAATGATCGTCGTGGCAAATAAATTTGATCCTGTTCTACATCCTTCCACCCCCACCCGCTATTTTTTTTATTGCCTTGTCGCCTTTTACTTTTTCTCTTGATTATATGCCAAACTGTCTTTGAAAGCTTTTGTGCCGCTTCGAAAACGAAAGATTGTGTAGCGCCATCTTTTTGATCTTATTTTAAAACTAGATTTATAAGCCGATAAAAAAACGGACAAAAGTTACAGCCCGTTGCCTTGAAATGAATGCTTCCTGTGAAATTGATGTTTGGATATGGTCACATTTGTACTCATTGTTACATTAAATACTCATCTCCATTAATCCCTATTAATCTATAACTGTACATCGAACAGATACCATAATAGCTAGTTCGCTGCACCTTGTCATAACACAGTTCTATACAAGATTTCAGCCATATCAACTCGGTAGTTTCCGAGAAAACGTCTTGAATAAATGTGGTATCCTGGTGACTAATATCTATCAATCCTTATTAATCCCTAAAGGTACATCAGACGAATACCTTCATAATCAGTTCGCTGCACCTTAATATAGCAAAGGTCTATATAGAATATCAGCTAAATCGGTTCAGTCGTTTCTGAGAAAAAATAGAGCAGACAGCTAGAATTAGAGAAATATAAAATAGATAGTAGCACTCTCGTCAGGATAATTTCTTAGTCTTGGAGTATAAAAATGAGATGTCCTATATCTTTCGTTGAATTTTTATTAAGTACATTAATTATGCTCCACCTCGCCCCACCCAATAAGAAATTATAATTTTTTAGCAGACAAAAAATATTTAGCAAGTGACAATATTACATAGAAGGTTGAGTTAGACGCAAGGTCTGTTTATGATAAGAAAAAATAGTAGCACCCTTTAACTAAACGAAGACAGAAAAAATTATGTGCAGTATCGGAACAGATATTAGCAATAAACTGATTCCTTCTTAAAGGGAGAATACAAAGCCTGGTTGGGTGGACCTCCTAGAACTGCACATGATCAACAGCACCAGGCAAAAAGGCCATCTCAATAATAGCCTATACTTTGTTAATTTGGGTGCCGAGTATACAACCTTGATAAAACCACCCTGTGATTTCACAAAGTTCTTCAGGCTAGATCTGAACCATCACGGTGTAATTCAGGAAAATTTTTAACACCAATTTGATCCTGACAATTAACTCACACTGGATATTTCTGGCAGTACAGTCAGTGTTTTTGCCAACTGCATCTTAGTTCATGGGAGTTGAAATCAGATGAGTTGACGTAAAAAATATTGGGACTGAAGAAGTCAAAAGACACTTCTCTGTTTTACTGGAGGTGTGACACAATGTTCAGTCCAACTGAATAATGTCCTAGTCTTAAAACTTAAAATGACTAAACTCGTCCTGAGGAATGCTCCATACATACTATTAGTTTGACATATATGTATAAAAATAAAGACATTATAAACATGTATATATCATCATCATCATCATCACCCAAGAACTCTCTTCTATTCTTTCAATGCGACTAAACCAACAAAGTTTCCTGCTTTGCACACAATATCCAGAATTATTCTTACTTTGATCGTCAGATCTAAGCGTGTCTTTAAGACTCATCTAAAACATCCATCGTATCATTTTCATATGTATTTTTATCTATACAACACATAACCTCAACTCTCACTAGCCAGGTTTTGCTTCCATACAGCATCACACTACAAATATATGTTTGATGGACTATTCCTTTCGCCTTTTGCCTAGGAGCAAACCATAGTATTTAGTGACGAGGTGTTTCCGTCAACAGCTGTTTTGGATAGCATAGTATGTTTTGTTTCTTTCAGCTAACTGCATCTTTGTAGCAAGTACATTTTATTTCTGCCGGGTAGCATTTCCGGTACACTCGGGCCGAGTATTCAATGCAGAGATGTGTCAAACATTACTGGTATGTTTATGGCAACAAGTGATCCATAGTGTTTCAAAGACACCTTGAAAAATGTTTCTAATAGTGTTCCAGAACTAATCCAGACAAAATAGGAACAGTAGTGGACAAGCGAATGTTATCTCTATTTACTTGCCACGATAGCAGAATTAAACACAAGGAGGAAAAAATCCAGCTTCCGTAAAATGGGTAGAGTAGACAAACGAATGTTGTTGCTTTAGTGATTAAACCGAAAAACGAAGAGCAGAAAGTAGACCATGGGTTTCATTTCAACAACCTTACAAATCTTGCTTTCTTTATTTTTCCCCTTTAGTCCTCATATTCAATGAACAATGTTTTTGACAAAGGGATAAGAATTGCTGTTTTCTGAATCGGAATCTATCCATATAACTATAATTGTTAGCTCCTTTGGGACCTTGAAGCAGTATTTTTAGCTACTTATATCAAGTTGTTTCATGCCTTGTCTGCAGCGATTTTTATATGAAAACAAAAGGTGCTGCCACTGTCCCACTGTCCTATGAATAGGAGACCAAATAATTTCTTTTAAAAATCTATGAGATAATATATAATAGTCGTGTTTACTGCATAATTACTATGATGAAAAGATACAATTCATCTTTTATATTCATTAACTTCTCTTTCCAAGAGTTATTGGAACCCTTTTAAAAATTCTTGTGAAACTTTCTGAAATTGTACTTGTTCGATCATGTATGAACTTGCATATGAGTCTTAGAATAGTAAACCACTAACTTATTGCCAAAAAATGTAACTTGACTCTTTGTGTGAACCGCTTTGCTCCTCACATAACGTGTAAAATTTATCTTGAATGTATAACGTCTTGCTGTCTAAAATATATCACATGTACCCAGTGTCCTATTTATAAGAGAGTCAGTATTTCACTTTCTAAATAAAATAATAAATAACCTTTTATTTTCATTCTCTGCATTTTAACCCACTTTTTAACACAAAGTTTCAAAGTAAATAATTGTATAACCTGGGACTTGATGAATTAACTTAAATATATCACATGTACCCAGTGTCCTATTCATAGGAGAGTCAATAATTCGTTTTCTAAATAAAATAAATAGCATTTTTCCTTTCAGTTTGTGGGTTTTAATCCATTTTTGTCATTATACACAAAGTTTCAATTGAACATTAAAAAAATGTAGATACCATGAGACTAAGTGAGTTATGGGTCAGTTTGAAAAAACGAAATGTAATGGTGAGTCACGCGTTTTATATTAATAAGCAATGTTTCACTGCCCCATCGTCATTTGATCTTCCACTTCGAACATAAGAAAAAAAAAGGCAGCCGTAACAGATGGTAAACATATGTAGATAATGTATGTATATTTGCAAATAGTCTTAATATGTAAGTAGCAAAGCATATTTATAGTGTGTAAACGTTTGCAAATAGCTTTATATACGAGATTAGATTAGTGTTCATGTTTTTTTTTATGAATGCTGGCTTAAACCAAATTACGTTTTCTACTTAGATTTCCCAGCAGAACGAAAGATCGAATTAGAAATAGAGACGTTGGTCTGTTTAGCTAAAGATACCAATAGAAGTTTTAAATGCGTCCAAGCGTAGCAATACGATTCTCTATCCATCTGTCGCACATAGGTTTGATATATGAGAAGCGTTCGATAAGTAATACCTTTGACTAATGTGCAATGATATATATCTCTATGGGTTGTGTAGCAAATTACAGATCTGAACTAATTGTGATTTCTAACTTATAGGCGTTTAAACTGAGGCAGATATGAAATGGAGCCTGTTGAGTGTCGTACAGTGATCTGATGTTTTGTATTTGTAAAGCCGCACATGATGGGAGATTTTGAAAAAATATATGGCAATGATGTTGGCATTGTGAATTCAAACATGGTTGTGGAAACAGCTCTCAGACCTAGTTGGCCCCTTCCGCTCATTGATGAGGCATATGTCAATCTAGTTCCATTTTGGAAGATCGATGTCAGACTATTTATTAAATAGCCGAAGAGATCATGATTAGTATAAGGTCTGCAGAAACCATTATTTATGACCATTTGCATATGCATAAAATGTCTGTCAGATGGATTCTCGGTTTGCCGACGCGTTTCCAGAAACGAAAATGCATTAAATGCTCGAGGATGAATTTGGAGAAGATGAATTAATATTTTTTTGTTGAAAGACTGATTACATAGGATGAAACTAGGGTCTATCACTATGTTTTAGAAACAAAGCGCAGTCAATGCAGTGGAAGCACTTATAATCACCACCTCCAAAGAAGGCAAAAGTTTAGCCCTCCACTGGCAAGGTCATGTTAACAAAGTTGTGATGACAGATTTCCTCGCAATGGATGCTACAATTACAGGAGACTATTATACTTCACTTTTAAGCTTCATGTACCTCCCTACAGAGACTTAGTCCACAATACATTGTAGTCTACATTGCACTGTAGAGAATCTACTGTTGATTTTATAAAATTAGTTTATATATATAATGGTTTCGATTTAAATTGTGCTCTAAATAGAAACATTCATTTCTAATGATTCCCTGTTTACCAAAGAACCTAATGTTGATTTTATGTTTAATCATACTGCTGGTGCTGTGAAATAAGCTTGAATTTAAGTTTAAAATGAAAAGTCAAGTATCATGGTTCAGTTGTACTTTAAAAGAAACATTCATTTCGAATGCGCCTCTGTCATATCAAAGAACCTATTGTTAATTGTATATGCCGAGCTTTTCGGCTTGATTGGTAATAAAACTTCTCAGAAGAGAAGCTATAGAGCTTAACAGGTGGGATAAGATCAGCAAGTTATTCTCCTGCAAGAAAATACTCTGCTTTACGAAGCACATTTTATCAAATGAGAAGCATGGATGTGTGGCTATGAAATTCATTCCCCATATCTTCTGATTTTGCGCCCTCTGACTTTCACCCCTTCTAAGCCATGAAAAGAATTTAGTCATGAAAAGAATGCATTTTTTGGATGATACAGCCTTGATTTCCGGTCGCATCGTGGTTTGATGACCAACCTGTGGTGTTCTACAAAAACGGTCTCCAGAGCTGCATAAAACGATGGAATAAATGGGAATAAATGCGTAGCTCCGGGTGGTTCCTATGTAAAGAAAAACTAATACCTGTACCAAGTGTCGTTGCTCTACTGCTGTGAGAAGTGTGTTACGGATATTACTTATTGAACGCTCCTGCTATCATTTTGGTAACTAAATGCACACATTGAATAGAAGTATCTTAATAATGTCCTTTTCTTATTTGTATTTTTATATTTATTTTCACATTTTTTTAAACATGATTTTGTTTCTCTTATTTTCAGGTAAGTGAATATTCTTTACAAGAAATATTTTATGTAAGTATATTATTTTTTTTTGTTTTTGTTTTATTTCTGATTCCATCTTTGTTTTTTGTTTTTTTTTTGTTTGTTTAAGATGTACTTTTAATACCATTCATTTGATATATGCTAGCCAAATACAATCTAACCGTAATCCATACCATTAGCACCTACGATCAGTTAATTAGTTTAGGAGTGAATCAAACACACACACACACACACATTATATATATATATATATATATATATATATATATATAAAATGTCTACTATCATATTAAAAAAAAATTGTGTATGTGAGTCCATTTCCTACAGACTCCGCAACTGTTGGGCAGATTTTTTTAAAATTTGACACAAATGCGCTTTATGTGTCTGGCAGTGTTCTTAAGTAGGTTTTGTATCTTAACGTCTTCGATAAGTATCGATAATCAAAAAAATCCAATGAAAGAAGGAACAAGGGATTTTGACCAAAGTTAACACCTTAAACAGCCTAACATCACAAGTGCAATTGAGAAGTTTTATTACCACACGAGCCGAAGAGCCCAACTTATAAAATCAACAGTAGGTTTTTTTGATACAGCAGGGGCGCGTTCAAAATGAATGTTTCTGTTTAAAGCACAATTGAACCATGATACTTGACTTTTTCATTTTAAACTTAAATTCAAGCCATTATCACTGCACAGGCAGTAAGACCTGGCATATAAAATCAACAGTAGGTTCTTTGATATGACAGGGTCGCGTTCGAAATTAATGTTTCTTTCTAGAGCACAACTGAAGCATGATACTGGACTTTTGCGTTTTAAACTTTAATTCAAGCCATTATATATAAAAAATACTTTCATAAAATCAACAGTAGTTTCTCTACAGTGCAATGTAGACTAAAATGTTTTGTGGACTAAGTCACTGCAGTGAGGCATGTGAAGCTTCCTCCCAGTGTACCAGGATGCGTTCCCAACTAGAGATTACAGTCAATCGATTTAATTGAAAAATAATCGATTTCACCAATTTCGATGATGATAAAAATATGGGATTGTGAAATACTTGTTGATCATCATTCAATCTCGGGCAACGTCGAGTCTCCCTGCTAGTATATGATAATAAAAGAATAAAACAAATCTGACGGTATGAATCAAAAACGGAAAAAGAAGACCCAACGTTTCGCCAACCTGTTTCATGGGCTCTTTCAAGAGCAAAGAAAATAGCTAAAGTACTCGTTATGCACTATTGTAGCTATTTTCTTTGTCACTTTTTGTGAAAACATTATAGAACATGAATAAAATTGAAAATGTTCAACTTTGTGCTGCATCCATTTTTTTTTTCTTAACGTGTGAGTTAGTTCGCGCGTTAAGAGAAAGACTGAACGTTGAGGTGGATGATGCTAGAAATCTTGGAAGACTTGTTGTTACTCAGACTCCAGGAAAAAAATGGATGGTGTATGTGAAATGAAAAGGGGAATGTTAAAAATATGGATTGTGTATTTGAAATCAAAAGGGGGAAACACAACTTGTTGTCGCTGGTAAGCAATCACTGATAATGAAGTGCATACAAACTGTTAGTGAGTAAATAATCTACTTTGTATTAGATTGGTGCAAAAATACTGTCGTTTATATATATATATATATATATATATATATATATATATATATATATATATATATATATATATATAGATGAACGTCTAAAAACGACATTATTTTTCCACCAATCTAATATTTCTCTTTGTCTGTCCATCCGTTCCACTTTGGGGGGGGGGGAACTACTAGTCTGATCTGGCTGAAATTTTGTATAATCCTTTGTTATGATATGGCGCAGTAAACAAAGTATTATGATATCCGTCCAATGCACAGTCAGGGCTTAATATAGATTAGTTATCACAATACAATATCTACAAGTTTTCTCAGAAACTTCTGGGGGAATCTGACTGAATTTTTTTAAGTACTTTTAATGCAAGAATGAACACAAATTTAACCATATTAAATCATCAATTTGGCATAAAGCAGCTATTCAAAGTCACGAGTCTATAACTTCTGGCCGTTTTTAACCGGCAAAACATCTAATAATATTAATAATAGTGGCCATATCGTTATCAGTTTGATGCGCATAAGTAAAGTATTTCTTGATACTTGATTCTGGTGTGTGCCTGCACTAATGTGTAAAAACAACGGAAGAAAGCCGGCAAACAACTGCACCCGTTTGCATAAATATGTAATGTTTGCTTTGTTGATGAGGCCAAACTTGCTCGACTGAATTGCAATAAATCTCATCGCAATCTTTACGCTCGGAAGTTTTTCTAATTACGTACTTTTTATCAATAGAAAAATGACGATTGGAAAAAAACGTTGCTCTCACCTTTCAATCACAAACGAAAATCGCAGAGACCAATTATATGAAATTAAGACGCCTTTTGCAAAAATAACCCCAATTCTCAGACCATGATATACTTCTTTCTTCCACGGAATCACTTTGATCAAAATCTGAGGTTTCGATTCATCAATTCCATCTAATTATTAAACATGCACACATATTCTCTATCTATCTATCTATCTATCTATCTATCTATCTATCTATCTATCTATCTATCGACCAGCTGGTCCCCTTACATCAGAATTGGAACCAACGTAACGATGTTTTCGAGCCTTCTGTAAAATTTCAAAATAAATATTATGTTCTTATATTGAATTTTTTTTTTACATAATCGAGCTGGGGTTCTTTCCCACAAACATCACACACACACACACACACACACACACACACACACACACACATGTATATTAAGTACAAATGTATTGAACTAAAAAACGATATTCTTTCAAAAGTGTTTAATGCATATGTAGAGCTATTATAAATGAAATTATATAAACATCAGAAAAACCTACGCAGATTAATCTACGGTTCAATGCTGTTAATCGTCTCTTCACGGGTTCAACAATGACTTAAGGCAATTAAATGAAAGGCTAATATAATTAACAAAAGGTCATCTTTACAGCATTTTTATATTTTATTTTATTGTTTTTTTTTTAAATTCAATTTTCACCTTAAAAAAGGCATAGTGCCATTGAAGTAGGGGGCTACTATCAGGGACATAAGTTGCAGGGGTATTATGAAGAGAGATGAGTAGCAAGATGTCTGTTCAAATTACATTTGACCTTCTGCATATCAGTACAGTTGGGAAAGCAGAATCCCAGATGAGAGTTCCAAAGTCTAACAGTTCTGGGGAAGAAACTATTGGAGTAGAAGGCTTTCTTACACCTAGGGAACTCTACTGTGAAGCAGTGGGAGTTAGCTGCTTGTTGGGTTTGTCAGGGGTGTTCACGTCGAGGGGTTACAAGTGCTTGGATATTAGAACTACTACAAAAAGTAGCTACGCTGAATGGATGGACCTGTCCCTCGTTTTCATAAACGAGAAAGTATGTATTCAATTTTCTAGGCCTTGCTTATTCATAAAAACATAAATTTGATGGCCTTTATAATCGAACTTCAAGAAATTTAAAGTTTTTATATGGACTCTTGAAACTATTGTTCCCAGTGAAGCACTCCTTTAATTTAAACCCAAGGTTTTTTTTTTTGTTCACCGAACTCTTACGTTTTCCCGGCTAATTCTACATTTAATTTTTTTGTGTATTTGTGTTTGTATATATGAATATATATATATATATATATATATATATATATATATATATATATATATATATATATATATATTTGTTTATTGTTATATAAACATGCTCACATCCCGCTGCTACAAATAGCCACTTGTTTCAATCAAACAACAGATATCATCAGGCAGCGACTTGACTATTCAAAAGTTCAGATTATTCATTGAATTTTTGAATAGTCAAGTCGCTGCCTGAGGATATCTGTTGTTTGATTGAAACAAGTGGTTATTTGTAGCAGCGGGATGTGAGCATGTTTATATAACAATAAACAAGTATTATCAGCTCTTTTTATTGAGCACTACCTAACAACCTCGTTGAATTCATTAGTCCATTATTTTTGAATATAAAAAACCCGAGTATATATATATATATATATATATATATATATATATATATATATATATATATATATATATATATATATATATTGGTATATTTAGGCAGCATTTTTTCATTCAAGCAAATATTATTAAATACAACGGAGACATTTTGTCTTATAATTCTTTTTTTTAATTTTTCAATTTTTCGTATTGTCTTTTTTGTTTCAAAATCAAAAATATTAATAAAGGATCCATACATGTTGCTGTTACGAGCGCTTTCGATTCGTCCACGAATCATCGTCAGGTGTTAAAAATACAGGATTGCGAAAATGAGGATTAAAAATGAAAACTAAAATATATATATTCAGTGATGAGTTAAAATAAAAGTCGATTAAGAATAAAAGTCGATTAAAAATTCGAGTGTTAAAACCAGCAAGTTCGTAGACACCATGTACGAAGTCCGTCCAACACGGACTACGCAAGACATTTCAGAACGTTACTGCTTTTTTGAAATGCAATGTCATTTATATTAGGTTGAAGAGTTCTAATGTACGACGCTTCAAGAATCTTTAATTTTTTTACATTATTTTCCCGTTGTATAATTTTTGTGTTGTCAACGAGGACCTTTCTAACATTGGAGGGGGGACAGCTATGTTCTTTTTTTAAATGTTTGTAAATCGCGCTTGTGTCGTTAAGGTGCATAGTTATTCGCCGGGACAACGTTGTTGTTGTATGCCCAATGTATGTATTATTTTTGGAGTTACATTCTCCAATAGAGCATTTAAATTTATACACTACATTGGTTTGCTCCAACGTTTTTATCGCCGGTGAAGAGTTGTTTTTAACCACAAGGTTTTGTGTTCGAAATTTCCTATAATAGATAATAAATTTAATTTTAAAATTACTGTCAACAGGCGTCAAGTATCTTCGTATAATATTTTTTATTGCATTTTCTTCGATTCTGAAATTAGGCGTCATTTGATGTCCTTATTGATACGTCTAATAACACTTGTAATACATCTGTATATAAAAAACCAACTAGCATAAACTCTAGCCTCCTGAACTTTAAAAGTGAGTGTCCACAAAGGTACAAAATAGCCATAATAAAAAATTTACTAAATCGTGCTAAAATGATATCCTCCACAAAAAAGCATTGCTAATTGAAATAAAAAAACATTAAACAAGTACTCATTAATAATCATTTCCCCAATTACATTGTTGATGAACAAATAAAAAAAAAATGCTACAATCTTCCGATAACCAGAATAATAATGTTAGCCAACACCGCAATGCAAACCCCATTAATATATTTTACCAAAATCAAATGACGCCTAATTTCAGAATCGAAGAAAATGCAATAAAAAATATTATACGAAGATACTTGACGCCTGTTGACAGTAATTTTAAAAAAGTAGTAATGGTTTCCTTACTCCTCCACTTTGCCATCTAGCAAGGTTAGCCAGTCTTTCCCAAGATATGAATAAAGAAATAACAGGATAAAGAAAAACCAAAAAAAAACCCTGTAAAATATGTCTGTTTATTATGCAAACATGATTGGTTGCATATGTGCATACATGTTTCAGTGGAGTCCCAATTCATATGTGTCAATTCTTGGTCACGGACCCCAATGTGACCTGGTTCGTCCTTCGTCGATCTGTCACACTAGAAATGAATCAGTTTCATGCACGCAAAAGAAAGACAGGCTCAGTTATCTCTATTCTACTGGTTAATTCAAGATAGATATACACAATATAAAATTATATACAATTGTTTAGATGTTGATTTTGACAAAAACTCTACTGATTCCCAATTAGATTAATTACTCTTGATATTGCGGTGGTGACGGTTCGTGAAGAGAGAGAGGTAAGTGACGACCCTTCGATTGTATTTGATTTTTCTCGAATCTCAGCTCCAACTGCATGTTTTTGCATGGGGACCCGTTTATGTAGTCCGGTCAAGGGTAGGTCAGACTACTGCCTAGACCAATCACGACTGATTATGTCACCTCTCCAGAGGAGATGCTTCGTCCCTGAGTGTGTACCTGTGAATCTGCAAACTCTCTCAGGCCTGTTTTCTCACGATCAAAAAAAGGTTAACCCCATGATCTCTCGGTCTGGTACTGTACTCAGAGGCCAGACGTCCCTGAGTTAGGGCTCGCTGGCACCGGAAAGAAATTATATTTCCTTATGTCTCTCAAAGTGACATCAAATTGTCACTTTTACCAAACAATCAGATTTATATGTCGGTTTCATAAAAATAATAAAATCTATAACTTAACTCTTCTTTTCAGCAGGGTTGGATGCCGTTGCCCGGCCATACAATAATACTTAACAATAAAACAATCATATCTATCCAGCATTCTCCAGTTTTTCGGGAGCCTCAGCCTTCCTCCCATGGGGAGCCCAAGCGCTCTTTAGGACTGTCACGTCATATATATATATATATATATATATATATATATATATATATATAACTACTTAATTTACTCACATAAAATTAATATACGAAAGTATAGATTTATGCATAAACTTTAAGTATTTACTTCAAAAGTGCTCAATACGTAGTTAGAGCTAGTTAGTAATTTATAAAATATATATGGCGATTAAGCTACACTGAATATTCCGCGTTTCATCCACTCTTGGATTGATTCTTCAAGCTTATAATTATTTATATTATATAATTATATTATTTATATTATATAATTAAAGTATATATATATATATATATATATATATATATATATATATATATATATATATATATAATTATTTTAGGTTGCAGCTAGTATGACCACTTTGTGAAAAACTGAAGTATTGCTTTGTTGTTCGTTGTAATGGAAATGTTTTCTATGTCTACTGAGATAGCACTATATTTATATGTTTTTGCGTCGTACCTAAATGAAAGAAAACGTAACAATTTAAATTGGATTCCTTCAGCAAACAAAGGCAAATACAAATTACGTTTAATTAGGTTAATTACTTTCCAAAAATACAAATATTTGAGGTTCTCCCAAAGAAGAAAATAAAAGAAAGACTTTAAAAAAGAAAGAAAAAACGGAAATACTTTTTCTCTCCCCAAACATTTACAGGATTTTACTGTTACCACGTGACACGCAGATTTCAAATGTCATAATGGAATGTTTTCAATATAAGGGGGGGAGCATTTCTACTTATCTCACCATTAGGGAAGAATTAGACCACGGCCCTCTGTAATAAAGAACTTCAGTGATTACGCCATTTTAAGCTCACAGGCCTTAATGACATATATTACGAAGGTCGTGTTTAGGTCTTTCATGTGAGAAAAATTAAACTCACCCCACCAAAAAAAGGTCACTCTAATAATGTAGGAAAAAAAAACTTGCCTTGGTCTAGAAGGATTTCTCTTTTACTGGCTTAGGACAAGATATATACTATACTTTGAAAAACTTGCAGAAAATATATATTTTTTTTAAATGTACATTTCAAACAAATTAGACACAAGACCATAACAAGTGTTGGAAATTGAATGTTGTGGGTCATCCTCTGTCTAAAGTGATAAAAATATCAATCATATTCTTAAGTGTAATCATCTCAAAAACTGATGCTCAATTCATGCAAGATGGTCCAAAAGCAATCTGAAACATTCCATACATTTCTGTGGCATTTTTTCAAAGTTTAAAACAGAATTTTATTGCATATCGTTCTTCCAAAGTGTTCTCACGTCAAGATTGCATTTTTGAAATTTACCAGCTGTGACAATCAGGCTTTAGGAGGGTGTATTCCAATTCCTGCTGTAGTTGCTCATTTGAACCTAAAATCATAAAAATTGGTCAGTCATCTTATAAGATGTATAGCAATAATATACTGATTTTTTAAGAGTCTACGATAATTTTAAATACCTGTACAAAAAAAATTCTGGAAACTTATTAAAGGCACCTCGTACATAAATGCACACGGTTCCAACCGAAATAAACATGTCACTCCATGAACTCTCATTCATTGCCAAAATTTGATTTGAATTGTCTGAATAAGTTGTTAATAAAATTAATTAATTTATCTTTTTTCTTTTGATACTAGTAGTTCAGCCCGGCTTTGCACGGGCCCTATGCACTGTTCATAACTTGCCCCACGTCTGAATACTTGCCCTATGTCTGAATACACTTTATGTAAGATTTCCAATGTTTAGACCAAAAATTGTCTGAATAATTTCGTAGAGACCACAAAGGTAATTTTTTTTTAAACTTTGACCCAAATTTTGACCCCTTAACATTTATTATTTTGCTCTCAAATTAAAATATAAAGTTTTACCCATGTCCAAGTTACCTACATCTAAAATTTCACGTGTTTAGACCCAAAATTGGTAGAGGAATTTGGCAACATCTGCAAAGGTCAACTCTTTCAACTTTGACCTTTTGGCAGCCAAATTTGCTTAAATGCTTGCCGCATGTCTGAATACCCGTTATTTATAAATTTCAAATGTTTAGACCCAAAATTGGCTGCGTAGTTTGCTAGACACTGCAAAGGTCAAATCTTTTAAACTTTTCCCCCTTGACAACCAAATATCTTGCCGAAAACCGATTATAAAGATTTTCCCAAATCTCAATATCCCTTATGTCAAATCTCGAGTCTCTAGACTGAAAATTAACAGAGTAGTTTGGTAGGGAAATGTGCACACACACAGAGACATTTTTACTTTTATAGATATATAGATAGATTTCATTCCTCTGTGAACCGTTTGTGTCCAGCCATACGAGAGAGAATAACAAGATCTCTTAAGATGTGTCCATTCAATCTTTTTATGGCGATTCGACAGAATTGCCTGAGGCGCTCTTACCAGAGAATACCGACGGGACTGTCCATGCACTTTTTTCAGGTCAGAGTGCCCTCTTCGTTGGGGCACAGACCTCACAATGCCACTTTCCGACCCTGGTGTCACAGTTCTTGCAGTGGGAGAGAACTAAATACCCTAACTGAAGCGTGACAGACCAATGAACATGCGATGTTAAATTGAAGCCTTACAGACCATAGAAAATGAAATTTCAAACCGAAGCATGACAATCCAATGAAATTGCTATGTTAGACTAAAGCATTATAGATTAATAAAAATGTAATTTCAAATTGAAACATGGAATACCAAGAAACTAAAGCGTGAGAGACATATGAAAATATATTTTTAAACTTCAGCATAACACACAAACAAAAATGTAATTTTGAACATAAGAGCGACTGATCAAATTTTAAACTGAAACACTCAAGACCAATAAATACGCTATTACATACGTCAGCATGACAGACTTAGGAAAGAGCTATTTCAAACTTAAAATGTGACAAATCAATAAAAATGCTAATTTCACTTAAGCTTGACAGACTAAACAAAATGCCACTTCAAACTTCAGCTAGACAGACCAAAGAAAATTCCATTTCAAACTGAAAAATGGCATACTAACGAAAATTCTATTTCAGCCAGAAGTGTGATAGACTTACGGACAAAGCCTTTCATAGTGATGCGAGGATGAATTTAAAAATAAGAAATGTTCAAGATAAGAAATGAAAATACATTAACGTATTTGAAATGTTGAGATGAATTATGCTTTGCTAGGGTTTCAAGGTTCAATCCTCAGTGCCGGCGACACTTATACTACAATTGCGAATTACTAAGGACTTCTGTCCAATCATGATTGATGGAATGAGAACATGCTAGATTAAATAAAGGGTTCCATTCAAAATTCCATACAGATTTCCGAGTTCAATAGAAAGTCTGGAGTTCGACAAGATACACCTAAAAAAGGTCGGAAGTTACATCAACCGAAACGTTGTAAAAATGACTCTCAAGATGAGAACAGTAGCCCAAAGAATCTAAATAATACGAATAAATACATTAACCTCTGCAAATTGTGTTTCGACAAAAATTTGCTTCAGAAAATTTTGCTTTGAAAAATTGCAAAACGATCTTCTCTTTATAAACCTTTTCTATGAAGCCAGAGAAAATGTTAACATGTCTTAATGATTTCTAAGCAAAAAAAAAAAAAGACTAAAACTAAAATAAGAGAATGAAAATACTTTTTTTTAAGTTAGAATTAAATTAAATTTTCTAAAACTAAAAGGACAAAATTAATGGAAATTGAATTTGTTGAAACTGAATGAAATCAATGATTGCAAAAGTCTGTATTGTTTTTATTTTTTTTTAATTCTTTCTAACCCTGTTTCAGTCTTTTACGGATTCTTTGACTTTTTATAACTTCTCTCCACTCTTTTAATTAACAAAAATAGAACCTTAATTATTACAAAGAGTAGCAGAATATTTTTAAGTTATAAAACATTAAAAATGGACTAATCTTTACTTCTTATTGATTTATGAATCAGTTCTTGAGCAGCTAGTAACTGATATGCAAGAAGAAGCAGAAAAAGATGATGATCATCATGATTATCATTATTATAATTATTATTATTATTATTATTATTAAGTGGAGCAATTATGCTCCGTTGGACTTGGAGATAAGGCGTATACACGGGGTTAATACACAAATAATCCCGGTCGTAGTTGGTACAATAGGAGTAGTATCAAGTTGTCTGGAAGGACAATTGAAAAAACTACAAATCCACGATGTTTTAGATGGCTTTCAGACCTCTGCTATTGTATGTGCCACCAACATCCTTAGAAAAACCCTTGATCTTTGAAGCTCCTAGTTTGGAGCGGGGATTGAGGGAAATCCTCTGGAAATGAATCCCATCCCTTTCCAGAGAGACGTTGATAAACGAAATCAGAATTATTATTATTATGATATATCCTGCGGTGGGTGGCCGTAATAAAAGGATATTCAAGAAAGGTATTCCACCAGGGAAATAAATGGATAAAGAGGTTCTGAAGTAA